>NC_142871.1:166537500-166870833 GCF_051225735.1 Oryctolagus cuniculus | reverse complement strand
CACCGCAGGGCGGGATGGCCAGCGCGCATCATGCATCACGGAACACTGTCTCCCCTTCTTCCTGTTCCCTGGCCTTCCTCCCCGCCCTGGAGAGAGAGGGGCCTCCTGTCATTATTCCTTCCGAAGAGTAAACAGTTCCTCCCCGTGGGTAAACAAGACAGCCACAGAGCCTCCTCCAAGCAGGAGCGGAGGCCAGGATGTGGGGACAGGGGCCTTTTTTCCACTGGGGGACAGGAGTTGGCTCCCACTCTCTCCGCTGGCCTCAGGGCTCCTGCTCATCATCTTCCCTCAAAGGAGACTGCCCTCAGCCCCCACTCGACTGCTCCCTGGGAACCCCAAACACCTCCCCCCAACCTGTCTCTCTCCCTCCCTGCTCATCTGTGCAGGACAGGTGCAAGGCAGGCACCCGAGAGACTGTCCCTCCCCACCACTCTCCCTTCTACTCAGGAACTTGTCAGCCAAAGTGACCCCACCACCAAAACAAGGCCGGAGCCTCAGGGCAGCCCTGCGGCCCCCAGCCTTGCTGACACCCACAGCCCGCCCACTGCGGCGCCAACACATCGTCCTCCTGCAAACCTGGCTCGTGGCCGGCGCGAGCTGTTTCTATCAGATTCAAGGGCATCGTCCCCTTCCCTCACGCTGTGGTTGGGGAGGAGAACCACAGAGCCGAGCGGCCAACACCCCGAGTCTGGAGTCGGGGAGCAGCCGAGGGGAGATGGCAAATCCTTAAAGCTGTAGGGGGTTCCTGTGTGCTGGGAAGAGCCCCCAGGCAACCCAGGATCAGAAGCACAGGCATTGCAGGCCGTCTCCTGTCCCTGTGGCCTGCAGGCCTAGCGCACACATGGAGGAAGCTGGCCCCTGTCGCCTCCATCCCCTCCCCCTGGCTAACAACAGTGACGCTGGATGGCACTGAGTCCCTGGGTTCCAGCAGGTGAATGACAGACTGGAGGATGAGGAAGGCCACGGTTGATAGAAATTCTCTCCAAGAACCGGACAGTGTAGACACCCCGGCACGTGCACGCGCGCAAACACTCGGAATTTCACGACACAACACTCAAGCCTTATGTGTGTGGCGCCCTACGTCCCATTCTTCTCCTTTTGAAATGCTGGGGTGGACCCACAGAATGGACTTCGGGACGCTCAGGGTGGAGACAGCGCCGGCTGTCAGCACACGGCTTCCTGCTTCGGTGCAGCCCCACTGCCCGTCTCCACCCAGCCTTACAGCCCGGAAGGGTTTGACGTCTTTGGTTCAACACAGCAAGAGGAGGACGATGTCTCATGAGTAAAGTTTATGTGGGAATAAAATTACAGTGTCTGCAAATAATGTTTCATCCGGACACAGCCAAGTTCATTCACATCTAGGCCGCCCACGGCTGCCTGCCGCACCTTGGAACAGCGGCAGGGACTGACAAAGACCAGGCAGAGTGCAGGGCCGGCATAACCAAAATACTCACTCTCTGGCCTTTTACGTAACAGCGCGACTGCACCTGCTCTGCCGATCGCCCAGTCTGTCTAATTGATTGCTGGCGTTAGCGTATTTTATTTCAAAATTAATTTCTGAATTTATTTACTTGAGAAGCAGAGAGATGGAGAGAGAAAGGTAGACAGAGAGCGTGCCCATCCACTGGTTCGCTCTCCAAATATCCACAACGACCAGAGTTGAAACAGGGAGGGCTGGCGCCGCGGCTCACTAGGCTAATCCTCCGCCTTGCGGCGCCGGCACACCGGGTTCCAGTCCCGGTCAGGGCGCTGGATTCTGTCCCGGTTGCCCCTCTTCCAGGCCAGCTCCCTGCTGTGGCCAGGGAGTGCAGTGGAGGAAGGCCCAAGTGCTTGGGCCCTGCACCCCATGGGAAACCAGGAGAAGCACCTGGCTCCTGCCATCGGATCGGCGCAGTGCGCCGGCCGCAGCCCGCCGGCCGTGGTGGCCATTGGAGGGTGAACCAACGGCAAAAGGAAGGCCTTTCTCTCTGTCTCTCTCTCTCACTGTCCACTCTGCCTGTAAAAAAAATTAAAAAAAAAAAAAAAAAAAGAAACAGGGAGCCCGGCGCTCTGCCGTGTGGTGGCAGGGACCGGGTACTGGAACCAGCACCTGCTGCCTCCTACCGTCTGAAGCAGCAGGAAGCTCTCGAGGCAGGAACTGGAGCTGGCACCCACCCAGGTTCCCGACGTGGGGTGTGGGCGTCTTAACCGCTCGGCTTCACTGCCTGCTTCCCAGAGCGTCTCGGGTTTCCTCTGGTCTCTCACAGAAACAGTGAGATCGCTGCAGATGCACCCCGCGATGCTCACTACAGAGCAGCTTCCCCAGCGGCTGCGCTGACCGCACGTCAGGGAGGGAGCACAAAGAATTTCCCAGGAGCAGTGGGGAGACCGCCCCCGCCCCCCCCCCCCCCCCGCCGCCACAGATGTATTCCGGGGGCAGTAATTGTGCATCACCAGTGGGCATTTTAATTTTTAATGTTCTTTCCTTACTAAGGCATTTCATTTGTGGTGGAAGGTTTTTTTTTTTTTTAATCTCCTCTGCATGCACTAACTCACAAGGGTGAACCTGCACCACCTCCATTGGAGCAAATTCTACTTAAAATTCAAGAAACCAGTGGCAGATGAAAGGGCCACAAAGCACAGAGACGCCTAAAAAGGCTGATGCCGCCCGCCCGTGCAGAATTACAGGGAAGAAAGCCGAGCGCCCGCTGCCTCCCCATCAGCATTCTGCGCGCGCGGCTCTTTGTCCAGGGAAAAGGGTCGGAGGAAAGCAACCTCAGGCGCTGGTGGGCCGCAAACCGTCGCTGATGAAAGCTGGCCGTGTGGGGTGTGCAGCAAGGACCCGGGCACCCCTCCCCGCTCAAGCAGCCGCCCTATGTTGCTGCCCTGCCCGCCCTGCGGTTCTGGAAAGTTCTCTCCTCTTTGCCTCTCCGGCTCAGCAGGGGAACAAGCCACCACCGGCCACGGCGAAGCTTCTGGTCTACACCTCCTTCCCCACCCTGGACTGCACCCCGGAGCGGGCCCGAAACTGCCATCATGGGTACCCATGCCCCCCTCAGACCTGAGCCACGCTCTCAGGCACTCCCGTGGGAGCCCAGCCCCCATGTGCTGGTGGAGGTGGCATCCCCTGGGGGCCATGGTGAGGGAGGGTGGACAACGGCCTGCGGCCCAGCAGCAAGGCTGCTCCTTTCTAAAGTCAGAATCAGGGCTCCTGGAGCCTGGGGGGTGGGGCAAAGGCACCAGGCATGCCCAAGCTGATCAGGACCATGGAGCGGGATGTGAGGAGGGCAGGGTATGGGGGAGAGGTTTGGTCACCTCCTGTCCTCCTGCCTCAACGGGGAAACACATATATACATAGTCACAGCCACACGCACACACACACACGTGGTCACAGCCCCCCCAGAGTCACACACATGGTCACCGCCATATATATAAACACACAGTCACACATGGTCACAGCCACACACATGGTCACAGCCACACACATGGTCACAGCCATATACACACACACAGCCAAACACATGGTCACAGCCATACAGACACACAAACACATGGTCACAGCCATACACACATAGTCACATATGTGATCATAGCCACACACACACACAGCCATATATATACACAGCCACACATAGCCACAGCCACACACATACACACATAGCCACACATGGTCACAGTCATATACACAATCACACACTATCATACACATGGGTCACAGCCACACAAACACACACACAGTCACACATGTGGCCACAATGTCACCTACACACAAGTACACAGTCATACAGTCACATACACACAAGTACATACACAGAAATAGCCATATACACAAAGTCACACATGTAGATGCACACACATACACAGATATACATTAACATAGATAATAACATACACTCACATACGCATGAATACACACATTCATATATGTCACATATGTAGACACACATGTACAGATACTCAGCCTCATTCACAAAGATAATAGCAGATATAAACCCAGTCACACACATACACACATAGCCACAGCCATACTCACAGAATCACATACACACAGTCACGTAAACACATTCCTATATGTAGTAGCAGACACATGCATGCATGCATGTAGTCAGAGACACACATGTAGTCAGTCATATACAGCCACACACAGTCACTCAGATACACATGTATACATGCAGTCACACACACAGCCAGACGGTTACAAACACACACACAATCACATAAACATACTCACACATAGTCCCAGACACACACATGTTAGGAGAGAATAGAATCTAAAAATTAGTTTACTTTGGTGCAAGTTTTAGAATTCACGCCCAGTTCTGTAATAATCTGTCCTCTGTGAGCTTTCGGAAGGACCCGTGAGCACACACGCCCATCATAGACAGACACGGAGGGAGAACTGCAGGGGGCGCGGGCGAGCGTGGCACACCTCCGTCCGAGCAAGGGTCACAACAAAAGGGAGGGGACGTTCTAGAGCTTCTCTCGCTCTGTGTCCTTTTTCCACCTGAAGACCAGAACTCACTACTGGGGTGCCCTCGCGTCCTCAAACCAGAGCCCACCCAGGACAACTGCGGCTTCTGTGAGCTCTCAGGGCGGTCTGTGCTGCTTCCCAGCGATGACACAGAAGACCAGCTGCAGATCTCGACAGCATGAGAACGCGCGTGCTGAGGTGCAAGGAGGGCTTTGGTCAGCGATGCCGAGCGGCTCGTGACCACGCAGGTTGAGCGCAGTTTGCAAACGCTCAGGCCTAAAACATGCACAAGCTGGGGGCCCGGCAGACATGGGGGAAGGGTCACGCCCTCGCTCTTGCTACCAGAACCCCTGGTGGCCAGCTCTGCCCCCAGAGTCTTGCTAAGGAACGGGCGGAAAGTCCCACTTAGGATCGGGGCGGAGAGCAAATACATTCGCTGTGCAAATATTGACAGCACCCACAATGCACCAGGACATGCAAAGGCTCACCGACGCCCTGCTTCACCTAAAGCAAACACAGCCGCTACTTCCCCGTTCGGAAGAATCCTCCTTTATTCTTGGAAGGATGGCCGACGGCCACCCAAGGCACAGCACTTAGCTTCCTGCCTGGCTGCCTGCACCGGGACCCGGCTCTGTGGCCCAGCTGCGAGAGCTGATCTGTCACCAGCAGGGCCCGCGGGCCATGGCTGGGACGCCCACCTGCCAGTGGTGTTTAAGTGGCTCCCTGCACCTCCTCCAGGCCCTGGCCCCTGCCCGATCACAGCCAAGCAAGGAGAAACCACGTGCAGAGGCTCCTCCCAAGCCCTCACCATCGAGTTCTCCGAGTCTACTCTGGGTGGCTTGCTTTGCTTTGGCTAAGACACTAGGGGAGACGACGTGGTTTCTCGGGCAGGCCCCTGAATTCTCCGATGCAGGTGCTGGAGTGACAGGTAGCCAGGGGAATCGCCTTAGCAAACCCACACGGCTCATGGGAAGGTTGCTCTTCTTGGAGTCGGCGTGGCCAGGACCAGAGCCACACGGCGGGGCAGGAAGATGCCTGAGCCAGAAACACACAGAGGCCACACACAGGCCACACAGTGTGACCAACTTCTCCCTCCCGTCCCAAGACACAGCAACAGTTAGCTCAGTGGGAATTGTGCAGTTTACCAAGGTGCCAGGGATACAGGCACTCGAAGGCTTCTGCTTCTCCCGTCTCACGTACCTGTCCACCAGGTGGGCTGCGCAAACAAGACAGTCCGGCAAGATTCGCGCTCGCTTCCCACGTCCCCCTGCACCGAGGATGGCCCCGTCGCGGTGACTGTGCACCGGGCCCTGCTCTTACAGAGACGCCGTGGGCCTGGGCAGCGGGGCAGTGTCACCATCGCGTGTCGGATGAGCCAGCCCTAGAGGATGAGCTGAAACATGGTGTGCTTTCAGTGGGCACCTGGGAAGGGGTCGCGGGGAGAGAAGGAGTGGGAGGGGCGGCTCCGGACGTCTGTCTCCCATGCCACCTCTGATGTCGTACTCATCAATCAAACCCCCAGGGAATGTCCGATTCCAGGCCCGGGGACCACGGAATTGGCTGCTGAGTGCTGTACTTCAACGTCAGGTTATGAATCTCTGTCCTTCCACGTCTGCTAAGAGGCAGCCTTGGCAGTTCACAGTGGGCAACGAGGTGCAGTGGACACAGTACTGCTCTGGGGCCGGGGGGTTCCGGCGACGGCTCTGCCCAGGAAAGCACAGAGCATCGATGCCTCCGTGCTGCACCGCTCCTCTACACAGGCAACAGGAAAAAGCACGGATCTCCTAGCACTGAGCTTAGCAAACAAAGCCCGAACAGCTAGGGCCTCTCCACTCGGCACTGCTCGAACCCCCATCTCTGGCATCCGGGCCCCACCCACTCGTAAACAGTTCCCTCCCTTCACAGCCAGCACCCCCAGTTTAAAGAACAAACATTTCAAACGCTGAGGAGTGGCTCCTCCCATCAACTAGGGCAAACAGGGCAGCATTTACACCACCAGATCCCTACCTTGGCCCTCGGACTCAGACACAGACGGCGCTGACTTAGACGTGCGGTAACGACCATCTGAATGGCAAATGAAAAACAGCACACGAGGGTCTTGCCCACTGACTGCTGATGACCGTTCTGGGCAACGCAGCTACCCTTTCCCAGTTACACTTACACACACGCGCACACACGCACACGCATGCAGGCACACATGCACGCACACATGAACACACACGCATACACATGAACACAGTGCATGCAGGCACACACGCACACACACGCAGGGACACACGTACACATGCACACACATACACACATGCACACACATGCACACGCACACGCAGGCACACATGCACACACATGCACGCACACGAATGCACACACATACACATGAACACAGTGCATGCAGGCACACACATGCAGGCACACACGCACACATATGAATGCACACACATGCCCGTACATACACACATACTTCAACAAAGTCGTGGAGAAACGGAATTGAACGGTGAGTTTACACTGGGGCAAAAGTGCTTTGAAACCGCATCACAGCTTTGTCCTAGTACTCATTTCCCACCAGCCCCTCCTAGGCATGGACTTCACCTGCCTGCTCTCTCTGCATTTGCATACGAGGAGGAGAGGGGGAGGGGGAGGCTGTGGCGGGAGGGGAAGGCCACAGCACGCTTGTCACTGCTGTGATTTGGCTTGGCCGTGGCCCCTCCCACCCCCACTCCACCGAAGCCCCTCAGAGCCTCCAGGGTCTGGCCAGCGGCTGCCTGGTCTGTCCCGTTCGTGCCTTAGAAAGCTTAATTCCAACGGGGAGGAAATGGAACCTCGTTATCTTGCGGCTCATCCGCTAGTTTCCTTTGCTATTTCTTCTGCCATCGGCCAAGAGGGTCTCAGGCCCCCGGGGTCAGTCCTGAGCGCACCCCAATTACCCATGTAGACGTCGCCCAGGCCGTTCCTTCCACCCCGCCGACAGGGGGAGACCTCCCGAACGGGAGGCTGGATGTCACCGGAAAGGACACTTGGAAGCCGCACACAGCACGCAGCTGCCTGTGCGCAGTTTAATGCAACAACGTTCCGGACCCCGTGTGGGGACAGGCGTGGACACGGTCAAACGAAGGGGCCGGGGTGGCTCTGGGACAGAGGGGGGGAGGGGGGGCAACAGACGGCGTGCACAAAGCTTTGTTTCTGGGTGCCAGCAGCGGACGCTCGTGACGCCGACCGTGTTTCACGGTTAGCAGCAGACACTGCAAGCCCGCCAGCCCCTGGGCTGTGGCCTGCCAGCGGCCGGAAGCTCCGAGAGGCGGAACAGGATCTACAGGGCCGAGGGGCCGCTCCCCGACCTGAGCCGGCAGCGACCTCTCCCAGCCGGTACGGGCGCCCTCCCAGGAGCCACGCTGGCAACCTCTCGCTTCCTCCTTGGCCTCCGGAAAGAAAGCCAGCTCTAAACTTAGCGATGCTCCGTGCCGCCCTCCCGCTGGCTTCCGTGCTGCACGGCCACACCCTCCGCTCAAGGGGCAGCTGTGTTTATTTTAGAGCTGAACCCGCTGGCCAGGACACCGCACGTGTGCAGCGCTTCCTCCTGAGCCTGGCGCCTTGAGTCTTCCTCCTCCTGCTCCTCCTCACCCGGCAGCAGGGAGGGGCCGGCTTGGCCCTCTGGGTTTTGAAAGGTGCCCGTGTTCCCAGAGCTTGGCAAGCCCCCCATAGTAAGGTGCATGGCCACGCCCAAGCCCTGCAGAGCACCTGGGAAGCCCCCACCACATCCTCTACATAAAGCCAGCAGGCATGTCCCCATTCCCAAGACAGGAAGTGCCACCTTCAAAGCACAGCTCAGGGACCCAGGGAGGCAAGCGGTGGCCCCGCGAGAGGCGCACGCTCTGGATCCTGACCCTTGCGGCCAGAAGCACGCGGCCAGCTCCAAGCTGTGAACCCAGTAGTGCAGCCTGGACCAGGAGTGCGGCACAGGAGTGCAGAACAAGAAGCGAGGCAGGCCCTGGGCGCGAAGCCCGCCCAGACTCTGGAGGCCACGTCCCATCCCCGCAGGCTGGGAGATCCAGCCAGATCCACAGAAATGTTTATCACTGTTTTTCCAAACAAGCCTTCCCTTCCCTTCTGCAAAGGTCAAGCGTGCTGCAAAACCCTTGGAGCAAACAACCGCAGGAGGACTCATCCTGGCCTCTCGAAAGTGTTTGCTAATCATTATCCAGGCAGCGCAGGATTGCTGGGGGAGGGGAGACGGGCGGCAGGTGGCTTGGCAGCAGTGTAAGGCTTATTCCCTTATCAAGTTGGATGAGGAAGTGACTTCAAAAGTCTGGGTGTGCTTTTTCTACTCTTTTCTATCCACTGCATTGGCCACAGATCCTAAGCACTGAACTCCATCTACTATGCGTACCTCCTTCTGAGTATCAAAACATTCCTCAAAGTATGCCACCCGTGTCACGCTCAGTGCCACCCGCCACCCCGGCACCCCGTATCAGAGCCCCGTTTGAGTCCCCGCTGCTCTGTTCTGATCCTGCTCCCTGCTAATGCACCTGGGAAAGCAGCAGATGGCGGTCCGAGTACACGGGCCTCTGCACCCACAGTGTAGACCCCGATGGAGTTCTGGGCTCCTGCTTTCTGTCTGACCCAGCTCCAGCTGTTGTGGCCATTTGGGGAGCAAACCAGTGGACGGAAGCCTTCTCTCTCTCTTTCTCTCTCTCTCCCCTCCTTCCCTCCCTCTCTCTTCCTCTCCCTCTGTCTCTGCCACTCTGCCTTTCAAATACATATATAATAAATAAATACTTTTTAGAAGACTGAAAGCATGCTGGAGACAAAAACTAACCTTTCCAACAACCAAACCAAAAGCTCCTTGAGTTTAGGGACTGTGTCCTTATTCGACACCCCGCGTTCAGCTCTTGGCCTTCAGAGAACAACAAGTAATGAGGAATAATGTGGGACGGAAGACCGCCATGCAGGGTAGATGCGTCCCGCTCACTTGTGCAGCCAGGCTGTGTGACAGTACTGGACCAGGAGGCACTTCAAGATGGCCAGGCCACACCGCTGGCCTCCAGGGCTGCCAGTAGGATGGAGGGGACGGGCGACAGTGAGACAAACTCAGGTGCATTCCCACGCTGTAGGAACACACAGGAAGGAGGAAGGAGACCCTGGGAGCAGGGGCCAAGGGACCAGGACCCCGGGAGGCAGGGTTTGAATTTGGCTTTCCCCATGGGTGGTGCCAGAAAGAGGCTGGGAGGAGGCCTTTTGGTGGAGGCAACCAACTCCCGGGGGACGGCCGTGCAGAAGAGGCCCAGAGAACAGTTCGGTTCTCAGGATCTCCGAGCCCCAGGGTTGTCGGCGGGAAGGCAAATGGCGCAGCCGCCACAGAACACTGTCAGTGGTTCCTCGGGATGTTAAAAATAGAATAGCTCCATCATCCAGCGATCCCACTTCTAGGTTTTTATCCAGAAGAATCGAAATCAGGATCTTGAAGATACAAGCATTCCTGTCATTTCCGCATCACCCACAATAGCCAGGACCCGGACAGAACCCAAGTGCACGCGGACGGACAAGTGCTAAATGCACGCCAGGCACTGTCACTCAGCGTCAGAGGACCGGGACTCCGACACGACCCTACCGCGGATGAACTGTCAGGACGCTACGCTCGCGGCAATGAGCCAGCCACAGGAGGGCAAGCGCTGCATGATTCCTCTTTGGTGCAGGCCGTAAGGACAGGAATCCAAGGATGAAAGGGTGGAACGGCAGCTTCCAGGGGCTGGGGGGGGGGGGGGGCAGGGAGAAGGGAAGAATTCCTAACCAGTGAGCACGAAGCTTCCGCCAAGTGAGACGCGTGAGCTCTAAAAACCCATCATACGACACGCACCTAAAGCTAACAATTTTGTACGCCACACATAAAAATTTGTTAAGGGGTGGGTGCCTGGTCCAGTGGTTAAGAGGCCAACTGGGTTGCCTGCAGCCCATACGGGGGCACCTGGGTTCGAGTGCCGGCTGCTCTCCTGGTTCCGGCTCTCTGCTAACACATCCTGGGAGGCAGCAGGGACAGCTTCAGGGGTTGGGTCCTGGCCACCCACATGGGGCTCTGGGATTGAGCTCCCTGTTCCCGAGCATTTGGGGAGTGAGGCAGCTAATGGATACTGTCTCTTGCTCCGTCTCTGTGCTATTCAAATAAAAAAAAAAAACAATTTAAAAATTCAAGAGGATAGAGCTCGTGGTAAGTGTTCTACCAATGATAAATTAAAATGTTTAAACAGTCCCCAGGAGAATTCCTGCATTATCAACCAGTGAAAACAGGGGAAGGACCCACACTCCCACGAGGAAGCAGCAGGCAAGGGCTTGCCATGGGGAGGGGCTGGCTGTTGGGAGACTCTGACCCTTCCAGGGGAGGCCCTGCGTCCCTTGGGGTGCACTGTGCTGTGCAGCCCCTGCTTCCTGTCCCCTTGCATCATCAGAGCCCCTGCCCAGCGCATCTCCAAGGCAGCATCCCAGCTGGTGCACGCCTGTGGTGTCCAGTCTCAGCCACTTAGCGGGGAAGGAAGACAGGGAGTCCAAATCACACAAGAAAACTCGCCGATTCATTCAGTGCCACACAGAGAAGAACTAGAGGCAACACCGGCCAGCTCAGAGTCACTGACCGCTTCAACCAGAAAGGGTGAGAAAGCGAGGCGGCACCCAGTGGAACACGAGAATGAGCAGCTCCCCGAGGGTCCCCTGTCTCGGGCAGACAGCACGTGTCGCCCCATAACGCTGGCTGGCTCTGGACACTCCGCCCTTCATCCCTGAGGGTCCCTCTCAGGCCATGCATGTCAACATGCAGCTGAATGAGGATCTGGAGAGCAAGTTCCACCAAACAAGAAGATGTGCACACAGAGGCTCGGTGCCACTCATCACCAGGCCAGTGCCAGCCAGCACCATGGGCCAGCACTTTGTACCTATCAGGATGGCTACCATCA
Source organism: Oryctolagus cuniculus (assembly GCF_051225735.1). Lineage (NCBI taxonomy): Eukaryota > Metazoa > Chordata > Mammalia > Lagomorpha > Leporidae > Oryctolagus > Oryctolagus cuniculus. The sequence goes on along the minus strand of NC_142871.1, from coordinate 166,859,445 downwards.
AACCAACCAACCACCAGAGGCAGTAGGAGTGCAGAGAAACTGGAGCTGTGGTGGGCAGCTGACACGGATGTAAGATGGCGCAGTCCCTACGGAGGGTCAATCACGAGGCGTGGGTGTGGCGTGCGATGCAGCAGTTGCTCTTCTGAAGAGGTTCCCACAGGAACTGAGAGCAAGGAGGCAGACATGCGCACTCTCGTGTCCACAGCAGGTTCATCCCCCGACAGTCTACGGGGTGGGCGGGGCCCAGTGTCCATGGAGAGAGCGGATGTAAGTGGACTGTGACTAAGCCCAGAAAGGAAGGAGATTCTGACCCAGGCCAGTCACAGGACAAGTGCTGATCCCCTCGTACGAGGTGCCTGCGTAGTCAGATTCCCATAAAGGGAAGTGGAGAGGGATGGCCAGGGGGTGGGGGAGGGGGAAGCTGTGAATGGGCCCAGGACTTCAGTTTTGCAAGATGGAAGAGCAGTGGAGATGGACGGTGCTGATGGCCGTGAACGTCCTCACGCCACTGGACACTTACAGATGGCCACGGGGGTCCCCTTTAGGTTCTATTTATTCACCACCATCACAACAAAAAAACCCAAAATAGGGAGCCTCCCATTTGCCCTTGGGCGCTGTCCTCCCACACAGATGGCTCTGCCCGGCAGGATCCTCACGGCCAGGATTAGGTCACTTCACCACCAGGTGCGAGAGCTTCAGGGCGCAGGGCCTGCCCATCCCAGGGGTCATGTCTCCTCCGCAGCTTAAAATAGAGAACTGTGTGCTCCCGGTCAGATTTCAGGCCCTGGCGGGTGGCACGAGGTCGTCCCAGGGCTCCGCACCCGGCAGAGGTCAGCCCGGACAAGCTCACTCCACTCACCTCCCTACCTCGGCTCCCTCGCCCTGCACGCCTCCTTCACATCGCATCCACGTCACAGACATTGTCTAGGGACTCGGGAACCAAAAAGGCCCAGCGGCTGGCCAGGGCCCCTGACGGGTCCTCGGCGAGGCAGGCACAGTGGGTGTCCAGATGTCTCCCTGCCACCCCCCGTACCCGGCCACACCAACAGAGACCTACATGGGGCCGGGTAAGCCCACAGGTGTCAGGGTCGTCCCGAGCAAGGCTTCTCCCAGGAAGGGTGCAGGGAGGGGCAGGAAGCAGCTGGGGCCAGCAGGAGGTGAGCAGACACCTGCGGCAGGGCCAGCACCAGCGTCCAGGTGACCGAAGGTGTCCACAGTGATGTTCCTGGGGCTGCCACCCTCCGACCCCAGTGCACCTGCTTGTCCGGCTGGAGCCACAGCAGCTGTAATTCAGAGCTTCCTTCCCTGGGGACCGCCCAGGGGACACCATGCTCTGCCACTCCACTACAGGGTGGGGGAAGAGGGGCTCCCCAAGGCTCATGGGAAGCCCAGGCCCTGCCTTTTTTTAAGTATTTATTTATTTGAAAGTCAGAGTTTGAGAGAGACAGACACAGACACAGATGGACAGATAGATGTATCCTCCATCCACTAGTTAACTCCTCAAATGGCCACAACAGCCAAGGCTGGGCCAGGCCAAAGCCAGGAGCTCCTTCCGGGTCTCCCACGTGGGTGCAGGGGTCCAGGCACTTGGGCCATCTTCCACTGCTTTCCCAGGTGCATCAGCAGGGTGCTGGATCGAACAAGGAACAGCTGGGCCTTGAACTGGAGCCCGCCGTGGGTTGTGGGCTTTGCAGGCGGCGGCTTAATCCACCGCACCAGGACACCAGCTCCAGGCTCCGCCTCTGAAGGAGCTGGGAGACCCTTGCATCAGGGACCATTCACCCCACACCCCACCCTTCTCTGCCCAGAGCTCGGCCTCCAACGACATCGCACGCCAGGGACACCACCTTGGAGAAGTCACATGGGCAAGGCTGGCCGCCAGCTCCACTTCTGGACTGCCGGGTTGGGTCCCCAGTTCCCAGTGGGCGAGGGGCTGGGCAGGGTCCCCAGGAGCCTCTGTGTGCAGAAGCACCCCTCTAAGCGCAGTCCTGGCAGCAGCCAGCCCCACGCGACCCCAGCAAGCCCGGGTGAGCTCAAGCTTGCTCCGGCCCCTTGCTGGGCAGGAGGAGACCTGAGGCTCAGTGCTGGCTTCCAGGCTGGGCACCGGGAGGGTGCAGACCCTGTTCCTGCCCTGGGGGAATGACAGACACGAGAGAGCCCTGTGCCAGCTGTCACGCTGGAGCCCACACAAGATGCCACCGTGCAAGCCTCACACCCCCACTTCCCCTGGACTCATGTCAGAGCACCGAAGGCCCTCTAAGGTCCACGAGTGATAACAAAATTTACTTTAAAGTAGACCTAAAAGACTGCAGTGGACATTCTAATCAGGAATTAAACCTCGGCCGAGCAGACCCCTTTCCTGACCCCCAGATGGTTGTTAGGCAGGCAAAGGCTGCCAATGTTCCCAGAAGTTCCCCAGGAACCGGACTCTGTGGCGTCAGGATTAGTGAGGGCCCCATCCTGGTACGGGGATGGTCAAGGATCTCTGGGGGGGCTGTCGCCGCCTGTTCATCTCTCAGAGCTGCTGGCACCAGCAGTGAACACAGCCCCCAGGACCCAGGAGAGGAAACAGGAGGGAAGTGGAGACTTAAGGACCGTCAGATGGACAGCGAGAGAGCACGGGGATGGGGCACAGGGAGGGGCGAGCTCCGTGCCAGCGCCCGCCTTCGCTTCCCGTGTGCGCGCGTGAGTGGAACACTAAGCAGGCTCAGGCAGTCGGCAGCCAGACCCAGGAAGCGAGCTTTGAGGCCACTCCTGCTTGGCCTGCTCAGCACTGGCTGGGAACAGCTTCTGTCCTGTCCACAAAGCCGGGCCCACGGCGGCCAGCCCAGCCGCCTGGCGCCTGTCTACCCAGCCCCCCTGCCCCGGCATCCCCCAGGGCCCCCTGCCTCCCGCTTTGGGTGGGCTCAGACACGGGCTGTCCCCGTGGGACCGTAGCATGCTCAGGCAGCCGCGTGGTCTGTCGTGACGGACATTCTCACTGCAGGCAAACAAAACAGAAGGTGCCAGAGACTGCATCTCGCCTCCACCGGGGTCAGTGCTGGCCTCCCGCAGCCCTGCCCCCACCTGGTGTGGATGAGTTCTGTCAATACAGTGTGCATGTCACTGCAAGGAGGGGCCGGGCCACAGGGGCCAGCTCGGGGGGCTGAGGCCGAGGCAGCCCTCCTCCTGGGGGCCCCAGGGTGCACCAGGACACTGGGGGCAGAGGGGCAGCAACGCAGCTTAGAGTCAGGCCCCATTCAGGGTAGCTGGGCCATGGCCTCTTGTCGAGAGCCTGCTGCCCACAGCGAGCCCGGGCCCAAAGGGGGTGCTCAACAGCCACACCCAGATGAGCACTGAGCACCTCGGGGCCTGCCGGGACCCTGCAGATGACAACACAACGCCACCAGGAGACAAGTGCAGCACCCTAGCCAAGTCCTTTCTCGCTCCAACTCCTGCTGTGACGCAGGGAGGAGGAGGGGACGCTCCCCCTGGGACCTGCTGCTTGGGCCAATGGGGCTGCCGGAGACACGCCAGCCCAGGGGAAAAGACAAGCCGGGGCCCGCCCACCGACCTGGACTCTGGCCCAAGGACAAAGGGAGCCACTGAGAGCACTGGAAGCAGAAGATGAGACGGGTCTGGGGTCTCAGAGGAGAAGGGAGGAGAGGGAAGGGGGATGTCCAGAGGTCCCAGGGCCATGCGAGACCCCAGCACTGGCGAGGGAGAGTGGTCAGACCAAGAGGACCAGGCACAGGCGTCCGAGACGCTACACAGCAGACGGATGTGGCCTCCCTCCCTTGTTCTGACTGGGGAAGATGCGGGAAGCGGCTCTGACGAAGCCATTCGGCACGCTGCCCTGACGACAGAATGGGGCTGCCGAAAATAACGGCTTGTGGATGTGGCCCAATCGGGCACCAGGAATTTGCTGAGTTCCGCCGAGGGCCGGGTGCTGTTTAGGAAGCAGAGGTGCGGCGAGCAGAGGGATGGGAGCAGGGGCTCTCTCGTAGCTCGTTCTCTGTTTAACAGCAACTCTGGCGGAGAGGGAAGCAAAGGCGCGCAGAATGGGGCCGGTGCCGCGCAGCAGCAGGTTAAGCTCCCATTTGGGACACCACATGTGACACTGGAGCACCGGTTCACGTCCTGGCTGCTCCGCTTCTGATCCAGCTTCCTGTCAACGTGCCTGGGAAGCCGTGGATCATGGCTCAAGCACTTGGGTTCCTGCCACCCACACTGGAGGCCTGGATGGAGTTCCAGGCTCCTGGCTTCAGCCTGGCCTAGAGCTAGCTGCCATGGGTATTTGTGGAGTGAACCAGGGGACGGAAGATCTCCCTCTCTGTTGGGCCACCTTAAACACCTGCACACGAGACGGAGACACGGACACACACACACACACGGCCTATAACCTTGAATACCATTCTTCTGGATTTTCCCCATTTAAAACAATATTCTTTTCTGTTTTACCGTAAGACAAGGGTTGGATCATACATTCAGTTCATTTTCCCAAGAATTTGCAATGCATTAACAAAAGCCGCCATGTCTACTCTAAGCATTCTTGTCTTTCACTCCACAGGAAACAGCAGAGGCAAAAGGAGAAGGGACCAGAGCACGTGGGACAATGTGCTCACCTGTCACCTGAGATGTGGGACAATGTGCTCATCTGTCACCTGAGGAGTCAGTGTTCATGCTTCTGTTCGCTTAATTACTTTTTTTTAAAAAAAGATTTATTCATTTAGTTTAAAGGCAGAGTTAGAGAGAGAGAGAGAGAGAGAGAGAGAGAGATCTTCCATTTGCTGGTTCAGCCTCCAGATGGCTACAACAGCCAGGGCTGGGCCAGGCCAAAGCCAGGATCCAGGAGCTTCCTCTGGGTCTCCCACATGGGGGTCAGGGGCCACTTGGGTCATCCACCACTGCTTTCCCAGGGGTATTAGCAGGGAGCTGGATGGCCACACCGGCGCCCACATGGGCTGCTGGCATAGCGAGTGGCAGCTTGGCCCACTGTGCCACCATGCCACCCATTCTCTCTAGTTTAACTGGTCACAGTCACCGCGTGATGATGGCGGCAGGAAACAGTGGAAGGACACAGCACAGGTGCCGGAGCGGTTGGATGAGGCATCAGCTCTGACTCCGGCACCTCGGGGCTGTGTGGCCTCTGCGCCTTCAGAGCCACCCTTATACTGATGAATCTCAGACGCTGGTATCGTGGGGCAGTTGGGCTAATTCGGGCTCAGGCAGAGCACCGATCCTGACTCAGTAAGTGAATACTTTATTATTATTACAACTACTAGTCGTGTATGCAGTCTAACTTCTCCTGAGTTATTTGCTGCTATTTACTTTTTTGTTTTGTTTTGTTTTTGGTAAGGTTTACTTATTTGAAAGGCAGAGTTAGAGAGGGAGAGGGAGAGGGAGAGGGTGAGGGAGAGGGAGCGGGAGCGGGAGAGAGGGAGTGGGAGAGCGGGAGAGCGGGAGAGCGGGAGAGTGGGAGAGGGAGAGGGATAGAGGTCTTCTATCTGCTGGTTCACTCCCTAAATGGCTGCAATGACCAAAGCAGGGCTGGTCTGATGCCAGGTGCCAGGAGCTTCTTCTGGGTCTGCAGGTGGGTATGGGGGCCCAAGGACCTGAGCCATCTTCTGCTGTGTTTCCAGGCACACTAAAGGGAGCTGGATTGGAAGTGTGGCAGCTGGGACTAGAACCGGCACCCATATGGGATGCCAGCATCGCAGGTCCTGGCCCCAGCTATTTACTTCTGTACCATCCATATAATCACTCAGACCTCTCCTATACGCAAAATACACCCTCAAACATCATCCCTACAGAGCCACTGAGCACAGAGCTAAATAATTCCCTCCGCCCTCCACCCCCACAGAAGCCACCATGAACCCAAGACGCAGAGGTAGGTGAAAGACGGAGCTCAGGCAAGGGGCCCCCACGTCTCCCCCACTGCCTACTCGACTTGGCTGAGACTTCCAGTGTGGCCCGGGTGCCTTCGCTAAAATCCCAGGCAGAGGGGAAGGGAAGGGGGCCATAATCAAGTCTCAGGAGGTGAGCGGATGAGCAGGACCCTGCCCACACATGCAGGAATGTGGGAGTCGGTCATTCCCGGTGCCCATGGAGCTGCTGCCCCCAAACTGCTCTTTGCCGGGGAGCTTTTGGCTGCTTCCCCCGCCCCCGTGGGTCCCCAGGAGGCCAAAGAGTATTTCAACAAAATCCAGAAATTGGGCCCAGGGGGCAGTCGCCTCGGGCCCTGGCAATAGCAACTGGCCTCATGGCTGCCCTTCCCACCCAGGGGCAGCCCTGTAGCAGGTGGCTCTGTGCTCCCCACCCTAGGGGCAGCCCCGTAGCAGGTGGCTCTGCCTTCATGACCCCTCCCATCCCAGATCATTGCAGGCACCTGTGCCCCAGGGCTGATGGGCAGTGAGGAATCAGCCACTGGCTTTGTGACTTGACTGGGTGGACACATTATAGACCCAGGAAGAAAGCCCAAGTGATCCCGTCTCACGGCTAGAGCACAGGTTCAGGGAGGGGCTGTCAGCTGCCCAAGGCCACACAGCGAGGAGTGGCTGGAGAAAGGCTTAGGATGGGCCCTAGGCGCAGTGTCCCCATGGCTTCTGTGCCGAAGGACCCCTGAAACAGTCACCAGGACCAAAAGACGAGCCGCAGGGAAGGCAAGGGGACATCCCAGCCCCAAGGAGGCACCCAACATCGCTGAGTGTGCCCCGAATCAGGAACTCTATTTTCCTCTGCTCACAACAGGGCAGAAGCTGGGCGCTGGGTGTTTTCTGGGTCACCGAGTGCCGCTCTGCTGTGTCAACCTCATCCAGAAACTTCTGGCTGGCCACAGAGCCAGAGGCCCGCCACTCGTGCCTGGACCCGAGCGAGGACCAGGTGCCCGAGCAGGCAGCACAGGGGAAGCAAACTCTCTGCGTGGGGGAGTCACGACCACTCACTCCCCACCCTTTGGCACAAAACACTCTTTCTACCACCAGAAGGTAGGCCTACATGGCCCCTCGGCTGTGACCTTGGAAACACGCTCTAATCTTGGACCTGCATGCTGTGTGCCTTCCGCACGGTCCCAGGGTTGGTGACAACGCGAGCCAGGCTTCCCCAGCCCTCCGTGCTCAACTGCAGCTGCCCTCGGCCAGGGAATTACCAGTCTGGGACCTGTCAGTATGCTTCAGGGGTAGCCACGACTTTCCCATGGTTTTACGTACAACCACATGGCTGTGTGTGTGTGTGTGTGTGTGTGGGATCCCCATTTTTCCCAGGGGAAGGACCCGCAGGTTTCATCAACTCCTGGAAAGGATCTCTGACCCCAAGAAGATTCAGAAGCACTGCTTTAAAAGGCACTTCTGTTTCTGTTACATCGGCCAAATTTCAACATAAAGTGGGTCAGAATCATTGGGTACCAGTTTGAGTCCCGGCTACTCCACTTCCAATCCACTTCCCTGCTAATGGCCTGGGAAGGCAGCAGCGGAGGGCCCAAGTGCTTGGGCCCGGGCACCCACATAGGAGACCTGGATGAAGCTGCTGGCTCCAGCCTGGCCCAGCCCTGACCATCGTGGCCATCTGTGGGGAGTGAACAGCGCCTGGAAGGTCCATGTCTCTCCCTCTCTCTCACTCCGTGACGCTGCCTTTCAAATAAATAAGTCTTTTTTAAAAAGTCCAGGATGGGCAACTGAGTCAGTAAAATCAGTGCTATGAGAACAAAGCCCTGCCTGCGGCAGCCTGGATTCTGCTAGGATGGGGAGGGGGAGACGGGCAGGGCCGGGGCTGGGGAGGGAGTCGTGCCCAGGGCCGGGCAGCCCCGTGCTCTGTCCGTGCTGTGCGCTGTCTGGAAGCAGGTTCTAGATGCAATCAGTCAGGGCCACGTACCTGCTCCAACTGTCACTTAAACCTGCGAGAAAACCGTGTGTGAGAAGTCCCGGCATCCCCCTGAGCGGCACCTGCTGACGCACAGGAGTGCTCGGGCTGAAGAGCTAATTAAAGCTGCTGCTTGGTCTTTCCCAGCGATGCGTCTTCCTCACCTCATTCTGACTCTCCCTAGAGCTGAGGTTTACTTTTTGAGAAAATCCTACTTTTCCTTCTTAATAGTCCTATGAATAACCTAGCTGGTGATTCCTCCGGTCTCCTTCAGAGACGGGGCGCACCCTGCAGCAGAAGGGAGCAGGTAGGAACCACGAGATTCCCTGTACCCGCCCTGCAGGGTCCCTGATCAAATCTAAAGGGCGAATTTAAAATAAAGTGGCACCAAGGGGCCGGTTTTCTGAACATCACCTGCCCTGTGCCAAAGCAGTGTGCACCTCACACGTGCTTGCCTAAAGTAGGACGTAATTAGAAATAATCATGGAAATACATGTTTGGGTTCTCAGAAGCAATATTTTTAGGAGCTCTGGACCAGCCTACATAAGCAAATTAAACCAACGATTGCTGAAATGCCTCATGCTTAAAATAGGTGTGTGTGTGTGAGAGAGAGAGACTTCAAATATTAGAGATGGTTTTCAATAAACCTTAAGCAATTATAATTACATCTCCTAACCTAAAAGAAAAAAAGGAAAATAGCTCAGAACCACCATTAATATTAGTTTTAAAAAGCCGTAGCTGGCCAGTGCAGCGGCTCACTAGGCTAATCCTCTACCTGCAGCGCCAGTACTCTGGGTTCTAGTCCCGCTTGGGGCGCCGGTTCTGTCCCGGTTGCCTCTCTTCCAGGCCAGCTCTCTGCTGTGGCCCGGGAGTGCAGTGGAGGATGGCCCAAGTGCTTGGGCCCTGCACCCGCATGGGAGACCAGGAGAAGCACCTGGCTCCTGGCTTTGGATCGGCGCAGCACCAGCCGTAGCAGCCATTTGCGGGGTGAACCAACAGAAGGAAGACCTTTCTCTCTGTCTCTCTCTCACTAACTCTGCCTGTCAAAAAAAAAAAAAAAAAAAAAAAAAAAGCTGTAGCCACCATTAATAATGGTTGAGAACCACACTTTTCTTTCAGGAGAACAGAGGCAACTTCTAACAGATGCGATTTTCTCAGGACGACTGTGAAAGAACAGGCTACGGCAGACTCCGCCAGAGTCTGCTCCTGGACTGTACCCTTCCCTGTTTTTTTTTTTTTTTAAAGATTTACTTATTTATTTGAAAGTCAGAGTTACAGAGAGGCAGAGGGAGTAGGGGGAGAGAGAAAGAGAGGCAGGGGGTTAGGTCTCCCATCCGCTGGTTCATTCCCCAAATGGCTGCAATGCTCAGAGCTGGGCCAAACCGAAACCAGGAGCTTCTTCTGGGCCTCCCACACGGGTGCAAGTCCAAGGACTTGGACCATCTTCTGCTGCTTTCCCAGGCCATAGCAGAGAGCTGGATCGGAAGTGGAGCAGCCGGGACTTGAACCGGCACCCATATGGGATGCGGGCACTGCAGGCGGTGGCTTCACCCACTGACCCGCAGCACTGGCCCCAACCCCTTCCTTTTTAAAGCAGCTTTACTGGGAACTTTTTGTTTTCCGTTAAACTTATTTTTTTCCATTGATTTTCTTCCTAAAACGAGTGGTGGTTAGCCATACCAAGGCAGGCAAGGAATCTTCTAGGAGCTATGTTCTCTTTGGGACAGGACTTAAAGGAAATTTATTCAATTAAATCAAAATGCTTCACACAAGTTTTGGCCACCTCTTTCATCTTGGTGCACTGGGGCTGAGGGTGCCCATGGCTCTCCAAGGGGGGCTGGCCTTGCTCTCGGTTCCAGCTTTGCATGAAGCTTTCTCCATGCAGATGTGAGATGCAGAGTTCTCTCCCCACCCACTTCAGCGGGAGGCGGCTGGCCAGGAGCCCCAGGGACAGCTCCTTTCTGCTCCCAGTGGCTGCAGCCCCTGGTGCACCTCATGGCCGCTCACCTGGGGCGCACGTGCTGAAGGCTGGCTAAAACTCCAGGCTGAGCAAGTCCCCAGAGTGACCTTGCGTGTGCCCACGCTGCCCCACCCTGTAAACCTTGATCATGGAGAAGGCGCCAATCATGGCTTAGTTTCCATAACTTCACTATCTCCTGAAACCAACAGGGCTCGAGGTGTGGTCTCCTGCCGGCTCCGCCCCGCCGCCGCCTGTGCATGGTCCAGCGGAGGCAGGGCGGGTTTTCCCAGGGCTGATAAGCAGGGAACTACTAAGTACCCAATTTCCTGAAAACATCTCCTACCTGAGCCTGACTTCATCCAGCCGCTCCCAGCACCGTGGCCTTGCTCCCCAGGGGTCACTCCATTTGTGGAGAGACACTGCCACGCAAGTGAGAACTTACTGGAGAGAGTGTCTCCCTCGTCTTCCCCTCCTTGAGCTGATGAGCATTTTGTTTTGATGTTTATCTGATGCCTCGGGAACCAGCGTCCCCTGAGGTCTACTCTTCAGACTTGGAAGCGATTAGAGAAGTTTGATTTAGCAAACGCCGATCGAGTGTTTTCCACGTGTGGAAGACGAAAAGACAAATGCAATGCTCTCTCTCCTCAACCGGGCACAAGTCAGAGTGCCAAGGACTGGACCTAGAATCAGTAAACCTTCCCCCAAAAAACCAAATGGCGACAGCGCTAGGCAGGCGACCCCACGGCTCCCACCCCGTGGCTTCCACTGCGACCACTCGGTTATTTCACTGTGGAACAAAAGCCACCACAAACAGCCAGCAGGGCTGCGTTCCAACGAAGCTCTGTCCATGGACAGTGAAACTCAAAGTTCTTCTCATTTTCATGCATCTTCAGTTGTTAATCTTATGATTTTTTTTCCCCACCGTTTAAAGACACAAAAGCCACAGCAAGCCCAGCGGCCAAGGTGCAGGTTAAGAATCACACCCGTCGGTACGCCCAGGCTCACATCCCAGCTCTGGCTCCCAGCTCCAGCTTCCTGGGAACGTCCCGGGAGGCGGCAGCCATGGCTCAAGCAACTGTGCCCCTGCCACCCAGTGGGAGACCAGCACTGCGTTCCCAGCTGTCCCAGGTTGCCTTGGCCCAGCCCCAGCCCCAGCCGGCATTTAAGGAGTGAACCAGTGGATGGGAGATCTCTCTCTCTCTCTCTCTGTCTCTCTCTCTGTCTCTCTGTCTCTGTCTCGCTTGCTCTCTCTCTCTCCTCTGTATCTGTGTGTCCTAAACCAATAATCAACAATGTTAAGTTCAAAGCCATTCATAGCCCTCAGAGCACGTAAGAAAGGCAGTTGGTCAACCTGGGCCACGGGGCTCGCGTCTGGACCCTGGCTGGACCTCAGGTCTCTCCACCCCCAGCTCTGTGACAGCAGCCGAGTGGCATGAACATCCGCGCCTCAGCTTCCTCGTCTGTAAAAGGCAGATGAGAGTCTTTGACTTGTGGGTTCCAAGCATTAGAAACCGAAACACTGGGGCTGCACTGTGGCGTGGCAGGTGAAGGCTCTGCCTGCGGTGCCAGCATCCCACGTGGGCGCCGGTTCGTGTCCCGACTTCTCCTCTTCCGAGCCAGCGCCCTGCTGATGTGCCTGGGAAGAACAGTGGAGGATGGCTAAGTGCTCGGGCCCCTGCACCCACGGGGAAGATCAGGAACAAGTTCTGGCTCCGCAACGGCCCCGCTTTGGCTGTTACAGCCATCTGGGGAGTGAACCAGCAGATGGAAGACCTTTCTCTGTCTCTCCCTCCCTCTATAACTCTGCCTCTCAGATAAACAAATAAATAAAAAGAAAGAAACTCAAATACAGAAAACACTCAGTGTCGCTTCAGCCTAAGACACTTAAACCAGTGACCTCCTTTGTTGACCGTGAGATGATAATGACATTGGTAACAAAAACAGCAGCCAAGCTTCCTGAGGCCTCCTGACTCAAATGCCGAACTCTGAGTGTATGACGGGGGCGTGGCAGGTGGGTGCATCTACCCTGGATCTTAGCCAACAGGCTGAGAAGCGATGGGCGTGTGCATCTAAAGATCACCGCGGGATGGCCTCTGACCCCACAGCCATCCTCCAAGGCTGGCACTTACGTCACCCCCACTTTGCAGATGAGAGAGCTGCCCAAGCAGTCCGGAAGCAAGGGAGCTGAGCTCTGGAACCGGGTTCAGAGCCTGGGCTGTGCCTCCTAGGAGGAGGCTAGAACCATGGAAGTCAGTATGAGTGTGAAAGGCAGGGCCAGGAAGTCCGGCACAGATGAACTTCCACCTGAGCCCGAGAGAACATGCATCTGCACGCCAGTCAATCACATCCCTGTGAAGCAGAGTGCGAATGCAGTGGCGGGGAGCAGGGGTCTCTGGTGCAGAATGAAAGTGGCGAGGCGCCCCAGCACCCCAGCTTGCAGGCTCCCCCGGGGCGGCAGACTTGGGAGGAGGACAGGAGTGGACGGGACGAGAACGGAGCGGCGACGGAGCCGGCAGGAGAAGGCTGCGGGCGGTTTTCTTGGCCTAGAGCTACACTCAGGCAGGTGGGCTCGGCGGCCTGGGAGCCTCACACATCTGGGTGCACAGGGCTCTCTGCGAGCCCCGGGTGAGACTTGCGAGCCGCAAGCCCAGCTCAGGTGTCGGGGGCGAGCCTGCGAGCAGAGACGTCGTGGGAGAACCCGAGCCCACGTCCTCTTTCCAATTCTGGCTTGTTTTTCTCTCACAATTTCCATCTCCAGCCTCCCCGCTCTCGACGCAGCACCCACCAGTTATGCTGTGCTTCTCAAATGGGCTAAGCGTTACAGGAACGATTTCTCTCCTTTCTGTAGCACTCGTGCTGGTGAGAAGCTCGTGTGATCTGCCCCTCCAGCCTGTGTCCCTGTGGCCTGGCAGTCCTGAGACGCTTGGGGAGCCCTGAGGCGCAGGTGCAAGTGTGGTCCGGGAACTTGGACTTGGGAAGCAGTCTCGCCATCCCCTAACAGTGGGAGAGGCTCCTTGGGCTTAATCTGGACACCTGCTTTCCTCTGGGCATCAGGGATTTCAGAATGTGATGGCTCCATGAGCAGCCCCCAGGGAAAGCCCTGCGTGCTGAGACGTGAGTGAGCTTCCCTGGCAGACGATGATTGTTGCGTGTTGCACGAGTCCCTGCTGAGGGAGCTAAGCTCATCCCCTGGGACTGGACTCTGGGAAGCTTGCTCCTGGCTCTCTCTGGACTCTGTGCCATCTGCCCTCTCCCCTACCTGATTTGGCTGTTCTAAATCAGAGCCAGGAGCGTGGCTGCATGCTGGGTGCTGTGACGGCTGGTGTGACGGCTGTAACCTGGAGGTGGGTGTGGGGACCCCCGACTCAGCCATCAGCTAGCTCATTGTCCTGGAATAGTGCCATGAGAGGCCTGGGAAGGCCTGGGAGAGAGAGAAGGCTGCTTACTACACTGATCCTGAATGTGGAGTCAAGTGTGCCGCCATGGATTCCTCCATTCAAAAACTGACTATGCCACGCCCACCATCTCTCTACAGTGACCTGCAGGCCACTGGAAGTGTTGCAGCTGACCTCCCACTCCTGAACGGCCTTCCTCAGCCATCCTTCCAGAATCCAAGCTTTAACAACTGCACTAGACAAAGCTGGTGGTCAGGTTCCAGCCTCTGGTCCCCTCCATGCCGGCACGCTCTGACCACGGTAAGGGGTCAGACGCTAGGTGCGAGGGGTGAGGACTGCCACCAGGGCTGGGAGGTCAGTGCATGGGTAGGCATGGCTGCAGGGGACACACACCCTAAAGGCGATTCCAGTTGGTCAGAAGGGAAAATGGGCACTCACATAGCAGCCACGACATGGGCAGAGCACTGGGGTCAACAAGGGGCCCAGGGGGAGGTTGGGTGTGCCTCGGTGAACCTGGGTGGGGTCAACATCATGATCCTTACGTGAAGAGCTAAAGAGCTGGAGAGCGACAGGCGGCTGGCGGGGAGCAAAGTGGCCGCGATGGTAGTGGCGGTTTAGGAAGCGGGACGTGGGGCAGAACTGGTGGGTGGCTTGGGCGAGCCGGAGCCCTGGGGCGGGGCAAGGAGCTGAGCAGCTGCGGCAGGAGTCTCAGCATGACCGCCCGCCGGGCAGCGCCGCCCGGTGGAGGCGGCTTCAGCGCTAAGCCTGCTGCTGAGACCAGACGGCTCTTGGACATCCTTTCCCACCCTGGCCTTCGGGGATTCCAGTGACTCAGGAGAGAATCAGAAAGAACCATTTCCGTTTTTGAAAATTTTCTTTACGAGGGAGTGAGAAAGCGAGCGATCCTGACTGCTGGCTGGCTCCCCCAAACGCCTGCAATGCCAGGGCCGGGCCACAGCCGGGAGATGGGAGCCCAACCCAGTTCTTCCACACTGGTGGTGGCAGGAGACCATCACTGGAGCCACCAGTACCGCCTCTCCAGGTCTGCCGCAGCCAGAAACTGGCATCAGGAGAGAGCCAGGGACTGGACCTCCGATGCGGCACCTGGGCAGCAGGATGCTGGCTCCCTAAGAACCATTTCTAAAGAGAAAACGCACAGACTCAGCGTCTAACAGAGGCAGCCATTGCAAGGGCGGTCAAAGATGATGTGGAAAACAAAGAACAGCGCCAGGGAAGGCAGTGACGGGCTCTGGAGGGCCAAGTCAAAGATACTCTTTATTTCACAGGAAAACTGCAGAAAGCAGAGTAACCATCTCAATAGCTCCAAGAAGTGAGGCTGCGAGTGGTAATAAGCCACAAGGAAAAACAAACAAAAAAAAGGAGTAGGCAGAAAAGAAATTAAACAGAAGCCCAAGAAGAAAGTGGGCACATCCACCCCGGTTCACCACAACACATTTTCATTATCTCTCGCTTCAAATCAAACCACCCCCTGGCACAGTATTGCTCCTGAAACGGCCGTGGGGTCTGATGAAGCCCCGATTCCACCCGCGCTCCGCCTGTGTTCTGAAATGGAGTATCAGCTACTGACCCTCAGGAAGCTAATTGCTTTTCAATACACTCTGCACGGTTCTGTGTCCCACCAAGCATCCGCTCGGCGCAGTGCCAGTGCGCTCCGGTGCGCTTTGTGGCCGGGGCTCGCGTGGCCAGCAGAGGCTAGCATGTGGGCAGAGCTGAGTTCCGAGCAGAAACTGCTTAGCCTCTTTTCAGCTGATGTAATTTACTGCTTCGTGTGGTGCCTCTCTCTCCAGGGAGGGGATTCCAAGGCGCTAATGTGTGTATCTGCGTGGAACACGCACAGCTGGATCCAGCAGGACAGGAGGAGCCATTCTGCCATTGACCCCTTCCAGCTAATTATCTCGCTTGGACACACGGACCAGGTTACTCGTGGCAAAGACCAATTTCTGGATTAATGGGGCAGAAAGAAGAGATCCAGACGTAAATGTCCATCAACTGTCTCTCATCTTACTAAACAGACGGCTCAGTCACCGAATTTTCCACAGCTCACAGAAGAAAACGCGCAGCGACTCTCTTTCCTTGACTCGCCTCTTCAGTTGTGGCAAACAAATTGAGTGTATTTTAGTCCCATTGCCAGCAGGCATTGGGAAGCCTTTTCCAGACTGCATCTCTGAATATTTTACACCTACCTACGGTTCTCTGGAACAAACATACTGTCTTTGGGGTAATAAGGCCTCTGCAGGTTTTAATCAGCCCTCGGGCCTGGAAGGGTATATCAGGAAATACCGATGCCGGCTTCAGCAAACTGACACTGACTATGCCACCCCTTCAGCGCGGGCCCTCCACGTGCGAAACCAGACCAGAGGCCCGATGGCCTGGCCTCCTCCACCTCTCTCTTTGTTTCACTGTCTGATTTGCGCACAGCGGTGCCTCGGCCAGACGAGGCAAAGTGAAGCTGCCAGGACCACGCGAGCCGGGTCGGAGCTACCAGCCCTGCACCGTGCACCAACTTCTGCCTTTCCCACTTGCTCCCTGCAGCTCCTGTTTCAGTCCCTGTGCTAGTGCATGCTAGAACCTGCTTCCTGCCCTTGGCCCAGCTAAATACCTGCATGCCATGCCCTCCCTCCCACAGGAAGCCTCCCTAGCTCTCAAAGCCCATTTGAGCCTTCACAATGACTTTCTGCAACCTGGCACCCCCCTTTAATTTACTCAGTTATTTTCCAAATATGTGAATGCGTATTGAGTTCAACGTATTTAAGCTCAGTTCACTGTACTAAAAATCCATGGGATACACATTTCCCTTGTAGGCTAGCTGGAGAGAGATGGCGACAGTGGGGCTGCACAGGGGTTTAGGAGAGTGAGGCTAGCCCTGGTGTGGGGAGGGGCTGGGTGGGGAGAAGACGCATAGGAAGAAAGGGCCTTCTGAGCTGACCCCACGAGTGACTGGTAGCATCTGGGCATGCGCCTGGTGGACTGAGGAAGAGGGGCACTGCAGATGGAATCCTAGGGGACAGGATTGGACAGTCGGGTCAGCAGGAAGGAGTGTGGGGAGGGGGTGAGAGAGAGCACGAGGGGCCACTGGAGCACCCAGCGGCTGCCGCACGGGCTCCAGGGCTCTGGGAGGCTCCCAGCGGGAACAGTGTCGCGATCGAGTGACAGTGACTTTCCCACCTGTAAGCAGCAGCAACATAAGAGCAGGCTCCGCCATGAGTAGCTGGAATGCTGGTCCCCTGCTCGGTGCCCACGTGGTTCCTGGGGGCTTAGACGGTGTCTCTCAAACTCTGGCACCGAGGGCAGTGAGGCTGCAGACTCAGGGACACGAGGGAGGCAGCGCCGGCGCGGGGCCCTGGCGAGGAAGCGCTGCCGCGTCCCCACGAGGAGCCTCGTCCCCTCCAGGGGCAGCTGCGTCTGAGCAGATCAAACCCCTTGCATGGTGCAGCTGTCATGGCCACAGCAAGAGGACAGCAGCAGTCACACCTGGCCGAGGAGACCAGCAGGGGGCACACACACAAGGAGCCCCAGCGTGTGCGACAGCCGGGTGACAGGGCCACAGGGTCTGTTGACCTGGAAACCAGCAGCAATGGCACAAGGCCAAGACACTTGCACCCATCCCCACCGCCCAAGGTCACAGCCTGGAGGCTCGGCACATCCTGCTAAGCTGACCCAGGATCCCTCTGCACCACGGCAATGAGTGGCCGCCACGAGGCCAGCAGTCAACACAGCCACAGGTCCCTGAGACTCAGGCAGAGAATATGGACAATTTTCCCAGGAACCAGGGTGGCCCTGGCCTGGGGACCAGCTTCCTGCAGGACTTGAGGATCCAGGAAGGGAAGCTTCCTGCAGAGCCACTGCTGAGATTACTCCCGAGGCCACGGGCGCCCACGTCCTCCTCTCCCTGCTGTGTGGACTTCCTGGCCACCCCCACCACCTGAAGGGCATCAGGCCACAATTCAAAAGGCTACAGCTCCAACCCTGGCTCAGACACCGTCCTCCGGCCTTAGGGACCGCCCTCCAGCTCTCCAAGCCTCCAATTTGCATACCAAGGATGAGCCTGACTGTGGTCTGAGCTCCAGCTCGCAGCCCACCCTAAGCCCATCTTCCTAGGGCAGCTCCCTGCCAGCCCACCCCTTTCGGTCTTGTTTTCTCCACAGTACAAGCCTGACCCTGAGCCCTTAATGAGCTCCCTGGGGATGCTCTCCACCACCTGGGCTGCCTCCAAGGCCAGCTCTGTCCTCTGAGGTTCAGGTGAGCCAGACGTCACCAAAGGGCCCTTGGTGTCCCCCGCGGACTGGGCCCTTTCCTCCCGGCACACCTGGATGTCACGCCTGCTGGACTGCAAGTTGTTGAAGCTCTAAGAACCACCAAAGGCTTCCAGGGCAAGTTCAGGGAGTGCTTGTTCCCGCCAGGAATGGACCGGTAAAGAACAGCATGCAGGGCCGCCAAGGTGCCGCCGCACCTGCAGGGCTTGGGGGAGGGCGGACGAGACTGGGATGTTTCCCTTCCCCCAAATATAAAATCCCCCACAGATTTCACCTTTGCTCCGTATCTGAACACACCGGAGCCCTCAGCCTTTGGAGCGCGAGCTGAAGCAGACATTCCTGTGACACAGTGAAGTGGGACCGCGGAGGGCCCCGCGGACCTGCAGGCTCCTGCACAGCGCCCCCTGTGGTGCCAGCAGGGACTACAAAGGGTTCCAGCGGTTTTGCTCCTTGGGTGCTGTGAGTCATGTGTGGGCTCTTCCCAGATTGGGACTCTGAGAACAGGAGCGGTATAAATCTTTGGAGGGGGAGGGGGAAGGAAAGAGGGGATGGAGGAGAAGGGAGAGCCGAACAGAGCGTGAGCAGGTATGATAGACCCAGCAGGGTGAAGGGTACGGAAATCCTAAATGATATTTCTTCAAGACATAAGTGGTGGGACACTGGTTCTCAGCCAGACGAGTGCTTGGCATCTGAACAATGCTGACTCTACAGGGTGAAAGGTCTGCCCAAACTCAACAAGCTGGGCAGGTTTTTGGGAACGTTTAGATGAATGTTTCAAGTTTGGGAAAGCAGGAGGAAAGTCTGAACAGAACACCCCCACCAGCCTACCCCGCACTATCCGACACGGTTGGGTGAGCCATCTGTACAAGGCCTTTCCATAAAGAGCCATCTCAGGCCACAAGCGTGAGGGACTGGTCGGTGGAATATTATGGGGAATAGCTAGTTTGGATGCACAGTTAATAGTACGTGGATGCATTTGAGTCCTAAGACCAAAGAGCGCACTTTCATTTCACAAATGTTTTCTGATAAGCTAGATCCTGGGACACAACAATGAGCAAGATAAACTCAACATCTGCCCTTCCCGACCTTAAAATCCTGTGTTGAGGCGGAGGTGAGTGTAAGGGAGAGGGAAGGAACAGAGTTAAGGAAGAAAGAGAACAGAAAGGGGATCGCAGTGCAAATAACGGCGCCACCTTCCACGAGCAGGGAGTGGGTGGTTATGGCTCCAGAGGTCAGCACAGATGGGCATCGGAACAATCCTGAGCGAATGGAGGCCG
The DNA here is from genome assembly GCF_051225735.1 of Oryctolagus cuniculus. Lineage (NCBI taxonomy): Eukaryota > Metazoa > Chordata > Mammalia > Lagomorpha > Leporidae > Oryctolagus > Oryctolagus cuniculus. The sequence continues at coordinate 166,840,703 of NC_142871.1, read as the reverse complement.
AGGGACACACACAGTGCGATTCAACTCACTCACTGAAAGCTCAGAAAGTGCAAAATCAAATGACACATTGTATCTTCAAAAGAAAACCGAGCCAGACCAAGTGATACATGGAAAGTTAAAAAAAAAAAAAAAGCAAGTGATACATTGTAAGTTAAAAAAAAAAAAGCAAAACCAAGTGATCTAGTCCAAGTTCATAAAACAGGGCAAAACCAAATGACACTCTGTTTATGGATAAGAAAGGAGAAACTTACACGGCAAAGGATTGGGGTTCATTATTACTGAGAGGTGGTACCTGGGAGAGATGCACCTGCCAAAGCCAGGCGGAGTTAGACAAATGTGTACCATGTCCAAATCCTTTCGGATGCACTTCTTATTAGCATGTTCGTGTCTATTCAAGGTTCAATAAAACAAAACATTGGAGGGGAGGCTCGAGGTGCCCAATGCTGTGATCCGTGACCAGGACGTGGAGAGTGCAGTGGGCACACAGGGGAGGGGTCAGCAGAAAGCCCCAGCAGCTAGGCACTGTGCATCCATGTGTATCAAGTGATGTATTACATCAATCACTTGAGGACTTCAAATGTTTCACCCTGAAAAAAGGCCACAGGAGGTGTTGCGGGAGAAGTCCAGCTCAATAAGGAATGAGCAGAGTAGCTGGGGGCAGGGCTTCCCCACATCCCCAGCACCGAGGGCTGCTGGGGCCACGTTGTGAGCCAGCCGGACAAGCTACAGGGAAGACTGCAGGCTGAAGGGAAAGAGGTAAGCCATGGGGTGCAGCGGCATGACCAGAGCGGCCTGGTATTTACTTATTACATCTCTGTCCGTTTATTTAGGAGGCAGGGAAAGAGCACACTCCCATCTGTTTGTTCACTCCCCCAAATGCCTGCAACAGCTGGGGCTGGGCCAGGAAGTGAAGCCAGGAATCGACCCAGGTCTCCGGCATGGGTGGCAGGAACCCAAGGTCCTGAGCCATCCCCACTGCCTCCCAGCGTCTGCATTAGCAGGAAGCTGGAGTCAAGAGCCAGAGCTGGAAATCGAACCCAGGGGCTCCAGTTGTGGACCAGGGGCATCTTAACAGTGTCTTCAGCGCTAGGCTAAAGATCCCCCGGCTGTGGCAACATCCACTTCCCCCATATCCTGACATCCCCTCCAGTTCCTGCTGGGTTGAACCCAGTCCTTGGATGCAGGCAGCGAGGATGTGTGCCCATCTGCCTGGAAAACATGAACACGGTGCAGGAGCAACATCACTCGAGGTGCTGCTTTTTTTTTTTTTTTATTAGAGAGAGAGAGAGAGACAGAGAGAAAGGTCTTCTTTCCATTGGTTCCCTCCCCAAATGGCTGCTATGGCCAGCGCTGCACTGATCCGAAGGCAGGAGCCAGGTGCTTCTCCTGGTCTCCCATGGGGTACAGGGGCCAAGCACTTGGGCCATCCTCCACTGCCTTCCCAGGCCACAGCAGAGAGCTGGACTGGAAGAGGAGCAACCGGGACAGAATCCGGCGCCCCAACCGGGACTAGAACCAGCACCCATGGGATGCTGGCGCCGCAGGCGGAGGATTAACCAAGTGAGCCATGGTGCCGACCCCGCGAGGTGCTTCTTTGTCACAGAAGACACACACGCACTCACTGCTGCCAGCTGGAAAACAAAACCTTAGGCTCCAGCATCTGTGGAGGACTGGCTTGGGACCCCTTCCCTTCTGCATCCCCAAACCCAGGGATGCCCAAGTCCTTCCATGACATCTCATCATATCTGTGTGTAACACGCACGGCCGGCTTGCTGTGAATCAGCCCTAGATTACACAGCGTTTCCAGCAGTGTAATACTCTGCACATGGCTGTTAGACTGCATTGCTGGCAAGAAATAAAGTCCGTACATATTCCGTACAGATACATTTTTAAAAACAGTTTTGATCTGAGATTGGTGGAATCCACAGATGTGGAACCTCTGGACACAGAGGGCCAGCCGTGGACTCGCTGCATGGACACGGAGTTGGACACCGGGCAACAGCAGAGCTCGCGCTGTGAAGACGTTCCAAGGGGAATCCTCGCCAAGCTCTTGTCCTTTTCTGAAGTGCCCTCCTATCGTGTGCAACTTTACATCAACAGTTTCCAAGTAATCCGCTCATAAAATGCTGCTTAATTCTTTGAAGGCATATGTAAGTAAGAGCCAGGAAGGCTAGAAATACTCCATAAATACTTCTAAATCACAGCACTGAGAAAATCACTTAAAAAATGTATTTTCCGCATGGCAAGAAGAGACAAAGAGCTAGATATCGCCACAAAGAGAACAAAACAGCAGGGCTACCGTCTGGGTTCATCATCACACCACCTAGTTCAAACTTGAACCTTAATCTCCAAATAATGACCACTTTTTTTTTTTCAAAGCCTCCTGTTACCTTTATTTTTAAAACATCAACAAAAGCGTTTACTCATTAATGCTCGTGGTATGTGAATCCAGAACTTCAAAGACTGTGTCCAGAGAACACGGCGACTTTCAAGTCCCCTAAGCCACCTGGTCTGGCAGGTGCACTGCTAGCTCCAACCTCAGCACTGAAAGCAGGAACTCGAGGAGACAGGCGTGCACCACACTCACGGCAGCACGGCTAACGTGCAGGGGCCCCACAGGCAAAAGGACCTCCCACCTCCCGGGCCCCCCTCTCAGAGTCTGCTTGTGTGGCAAGGCCCCAAGAACGCAACTCCTCTGAGGCAGCCTTGTTCTTGGGCCCCAGAGGAGACTGGCATGGCCAGGCGACGGACGTTCCCATGGCGGGGGGCTTGGCTTGTTCACATCGGCCGGGCCAAGCACCGCCGGGGACAGCCGGGAGCTCAGGGCAGCCTTGGAGGACCAGCCCTCTGCACACAGGTGACATAAGCCCGTCCGTGACCGCTGGTGCCTGCCCAAGGGTTACTCAGCTGTCACTCAGCCTGGGAGAGGCGGGGGCAGCAGCAGGACCTAGTCTCCCAGTCCCAGGCCGCCGTCTCGCACTCTGGGTATCTTGAGGACATGTGGAGATCTGGCACCTCTGCCACCGGCCCTGCATGCTCACGGCACACAGACCTGGTGGCCACGCCATGAGGAAATGTTTGCGCCCAGCTGAGCACCCCGAGGCCAGGGCCCTGGCATTTAACCCCCCAGGTTAACCTTCTGCAACCACAGCAACGCCCACACACCCCTCCTCCTCCTACCTCACCCAGGGTCACACCTTAATGTGCCAAAAAGCCCTCCCTACTGTTTAAAAGAGGTGTGGTTCATGTAAATACAAGACTGGCATTGTGGCACAACAGGCTGAGCCCTCACCTGCAACATCAGCATCCCATACGGGCGCTGGCTCCAGTCCTGGCTGCTCCTCTTCCAACCAGCTCCCTGCTAACCTGCCTGGGAGAACAGTGGATGATGGCCCAAGTTCTGGGCTCCAGCACCCACGCGGGAGACCAGGGTGGGGTTCCAGGCTCCTGGCTCTTGTGAACACTTGGGGAGAGAAACAGTGGAAGATCTTTCTCTATCTGTAACTCTTTCAAATAAGAAAACAAATCTTAAAGAGAGAAAGAGACAGGCGACAGCTAAGAGAGGAGTGAAAGGGGTCTGGCATTCATTTCTGGGGGTCCTTTCAATGAAAAAAAAGTGACCCCCTGATTCCTTAACAGCTGGAGGAGGGGAGGGGAGAGGAGGGGAGAGAGTTACTGCAGGGAGAAGGCTGGCGGGCACTGTGTCGCCTGACGAGGGCGAGCCCTGCATTGCCGAGCCCCGCCAGCCTCCGGGCACACTCGCTAACCCCAGTCTGAGCGAGGGGAGGCGGTGGACTCCGTGGAGCGACGTCCTGCCGGAGTAGCACCCCTTCGCCATGCTGTCCTGCTCACGGGTCTCCAGGCCGGCGAAGGCAGAGGCAGGCCGGAGGAGACGTGACCCCTGAAAGCGACAGAGGATTCTGGAACAAACAGGAGGAGGAGCTGCTGAGATCCAAACACAGCGGCGGGTTCCGCAGCCGTGCTGCTGTCACGTTAACTTCTAAGCTTTGACAGATCCGCCGGCAGTGGGTGAGGGGCTCACGCAGGGGATGCTGGGTGGACCCTGCCACTCCGTGAGCACTGCACAATTAGGCACGGCATTCAAAGGGTTAAAGAAATCTGGGAGTTGCTGCTTTCTGGCACTTTATTCTCACGGGGTGAGGCTGAGGGAAAGCAGAAGCAGTCTCGGGGAAACCCAGGGGAGGGAAGTTAGGGGCGTCCTGTGCGTTCCTCGCCAGCCTGCTTCTTTTTGGGGAAACCCCAGCTACTGTGGAGAAGGCCAACAAGGCGTGTTTGCCAAATGTCATTTTTCCTACCAGTTACCCTGAAACTCCATCAAAGCCCGATGCTGCCTCTTCCACGCAGCCCGACTGTCTTTTTAGCTTCCCTACTTTGTGCCATTTTGTCAGTGACCCAACGGACCCACTGGTAAGGGGGTTAAGCCCCGGCAGGTACATGATCCAACCAATGGACAACAGAGACTCATTCAGTGGATGTGTTCAGTGTGTAGGGAGTGGGAAGCAGCCAGCGGAAGCCAGCCCGGGCATCTCCAAGCTCACACGCACCCTGATCAGGGAGTGGACAATAAAATGTTCAGGGTTCAGGTATAGGCTGATCACACCCTCTAGGATGGCTACCATCATATAAAAACAAAATCAGCGTGTGATCCAGGAATCCTCCTTCTGGGTGGGTACCCAAAGGAACTGAAAGCAGGAGCCTGCAAAGATCCTCCAACCCCAAGTTCATGGCGGCATTACTCACAATGGCTAACGCACAGAAGCCACCCAGGGGTCCACCTGGAGGTGGACAGGTGCAATGTGGGGGATACATACAATGGAAAAATGGAGAGAATGGGGCCAGCACTGGGGCGCAGTGGGTTAAGCTGCCGCCTGCAATGCCAGTATCCTGGGTGGCAGCTGGGTGTGTCCCATCTGCTTGGCTTCCGATACTCCTGAGAAAGTAGCAGCAGGCAGCCCAAGACCTTGGGGCCTGGCTACCCACGTGGGAGACCCTGAAGAAGCTCCTGGCTCTTGGCTTCAGCCCGGCCCAGCTCTGGCTTTTTCAGGGAGTGGAGGAGCAGATAGAAAACATGCCTCTCCCGCCACACAACCCTCTCTAGTTTCTCCTCTATCTGTAGCTGTCAAATAAATACGTCTCTAAAGAAAAAAAGGAAGAAAATGCTGTCACGTGCAACAGGATGAACTTCAAAGGTCTTATGCTCGGTGACATAAGTCAGTCGCAAACGATAAATATATTATTTGGCCCCTTTTATGCGACACCTAGAGCAGTCAAACTCACAGAGACAGGAAGCTGAGTGGGGGCTGGCAGGGGCTGGGGAGAGAGGTGGTGGGTACAGAGCTTCAGTTTTATAACACAGCAAAGTTATGGGGGGTGGCGTTCAATACTTAACACTAACTGCACACCTAAACTGTAACGACGGTGGATCACGTATGTTTTCTTCTACCGTGGCAACTTCAGCATGGACGGTGTTACAGGAGGTGGCCGTGATGGGAGAAACACTGGGAGTGGGTGGTCAGGCACGGCGTCGGGAGCGGGGAAGTGGGGTGGAGGGCAGACAGTGCCCCACAGGGCTCCCGGCTCCCCTCGTCCCGACTCCTGTCTCTCACTGCACACTTCTCAGGCTTTCTGTCTGCCATCACCTCTCCCGCCCCCAGCCCCACAGAGGACCAAGCTCATGTGGGTGATGCAGTCAGCACGCAGTTTTCTGGCCCAGGGCCTGTGCAGGAGAGAGCAAGAGGACAAGGCTGCCCTTCCTGACCCACGGTCAGCATCCATGCATGCAAAGCAGGCGTCGAGGGAGAGGGGGCGGGGCTTGAGACCTTATGCCTGTTGGTGGGCAGCGTCAAGTGTGACGGGGACAGCATCACTCTGCTCCGGGTATGGGCACAGCATGTGCACTGCTCCTGGTAAGGCACAAGCAGGCCAGCTGCTGCCACTGCCCATGGGCTGGTCTAGAGCAGCAAGCAGCTATGAGCCACAGTCAGGAAAAGGGAACAGGGCTCTCTCCTCAAGATCTGGGTCTATGCTGAACCTCTTGGCCAAGGACACCAGGGAGGAAAAGGAACCGAATCAAGAAGGCAGGATTGCCTGGATATTTTATGTAGACTCGGCCGTCTCCAGTGACGGCCTCAAATCACAGAATGCATTTAGCTGAAGGCAGCAGGATGGAGATGTAACCTGTGTGGCGCTCCCTCCCCTGCCCCACTCCCTCCCTAAGAGCCAGGCAAGGCACTGCAAGCCCAGCAGGTGCAGCCAAGTCTCCTGTCCTTGTCGCCAGAGCCCTCAGCGCCCAGGAGGTCCCGTAGGAACTCTGCGAAGCTGGGGCAAGCCGAGTGCTCCCAGGGGCCCCGAGGTATGGGCTGTATTTGGTGCTCATCCTTAGGTTTAGACATCAACCACGGGATGAGCCAACATGGACATGTCCAGACCAGGGCTACCGCCTCTCACCACTCACCCATCTGGTTCAGAAACTACATGCCGGATGACACTGGGTGTTGCTGAGCCTGGTATGTGTAAGGGGACCGCGAGGGAGGATACAGTGTGTGGAACTCTGCTGGCTTTATTTTCTAAACATTAGCTTCAGGCTCTGTGGGCTTAAATAATACGTTACCTGCCAAGCCACTGGCATGTGGAGCAAAGGTCAGAGTGCTGGAGACCTGCCCAAACGTCCCACCCGCCGTGACACCAGAGAGCCAGGACACAGCTGAGGATGGCTCTTCATTGCCAAATGCAGCTGGTGACCCGCACAGAGGGAATGCAGAGAAAGCATCCCCGACTTGACAGCGTGGGGAAGTTCCTCAAACTTAGCCACACGCCCTGGGGAGACCTCCTTCCCCCTGTCCCACCGCCGATCTTCTGGGACTGCATTACTCATGCATCAACAATGCTTACTTCTCTGCTGTGAGCTGGCACTGTGCCACCCACAGAGGGCACCAGACCAGCTCTCCCTCCTCTCCCGGAGCTACAGTAGAGACAGCAGTGATGACTCATGGGGGCACTGGCTAACAGTGGTTCAGGGAAGGAAGGGGGTGACCGTATGTTAATTCCCTGCTGGCCACTCCCCCCGCCTTTGTGCTCATTCCAACACAATGCTCCGAGTCACCGAGGCTGTTCTGACCAGTATTGATCCATTCATCAATGGTCACGGGATACGGTTGAGCAATCCTTTCAAATCCAACACGCAACCTACATCCATCCAGGTCACGGGGCTTTCGTGAGAAATCTCAGCCAATTATCTCCACCATTCAAAACCGCCCATGGGACAACATCAAGTTATGCTTCCTCATCGCTAGAGTTATGAAAGTGGGATGATAATAATAAGGAAGTCAGGCTGGTGCAGCGCAAGCATTTTATGAGCATTGGTGCTTCTACTCTGTAGTGCTGCTGCACGGATCCCATTACAGCCTGTGAACACACTCATCCATCCTACTAGAATTTATTTATTTGTAGAGTTGTTTTATTGGGGGGGGGTGAGAGAGAGGAGAGAGAGAGAGGGAGGAGACAGAGAGAGGGAGGAGACAGAGAGGAGAGAGGAGAGAGAGGAGGGAGAGGAGGGAGAGGGAGAGAAGAGAGATAGGGAGAGGGAGAGGGAGAGAGGGAGAGAGAGAGGGAGGAGAGAGAGAGAGGGAGAAGAAAGAGAGGAGAGAGAGAGGGAGAGAAGAGAGAGACAGAGAGGAGAGAGGAGAGAGGAGAGAGGAGAGAGGAGAGGGAGAGAGAAGAGAGGGAGAGAGGGAGAGAGGGAGAGAGGAGAGAGGAGAGGGAGAGAGGAGAGGGAGAGAGGAGAGGGAGAGAGGAGAGAGGGAGAGAGGGAGAGAGGGAGAGAGGAGAGAGGAGAGGGAGAGAGGGAGGGAGAGGAAGAGGGAGAGGGGAGATCTTTTATCTGCTGGTTCAAACCTCAGATGACTGCAATAGCTGGGCCAGGCTGCAACTCCATCTGGGTCTCCAAGCACCTGGGCCATCTGCTGCCGCTTTCCAAGTGCCTTAGCAGGGAGCTGGGCTGGAAGCAGAACCAGACTAGAACTGGGATGCCGATGTAGGACGCTGGCGTTGCTAGCAGCAACTTAACCCGCTGGGCTACGGCTGACCCACAGGTGTTTAGATACCTATCTCTGCCAGACTAGAGTCAGGAACAAGAATGACAAGGTCCCAGCTGTCCGGTGTTTGCTCTGAATGGGTGTGCGGGTGCGTGGAGATGCAAATACGCAAACAGAGGCAGAGTCTTTCTCAAGGAATCATTTGGGTACCGATTAGACCAGGTGGCCTGAGGGGGCTCCACAGGTGTCCATCTGCACAGAGGTCCCACCAGCAACACGGCCAGGCCCGCAGAGGCCCAGGCTGCAGCGTTTCCTGCAGGGACACGCAAGGAGTGACCGCGGGCTGAGCGGTCAGTTTGGCCGGGATATGGGATGAGCTCAGACCCCGAGGATCCCACAGGCCATGCAGGCAACTTTGGAAAGCCCAGGGAGAGCTGGTGGGGAGCGTGGCAAAGACCATGGGTCACCCGCCAAGACCCCTCGTCCCCTTCCTCCTGCAGGCTCAGGGTTGCACTAACAGGACTGCACTTCCCAGGGAGCCTGGCAGGGTGGGCAGGCTGCTGAGTTCTGGCCAATGGGGTGCAAGAGCGGGCACCAACAGCCTCTTAGCAGCGATGTCAGCAGCAGGGAGCAGCCCCTCCTCCTCCTGTGCGCCTCTCTGCTACCTGGAAGGCACAGGTTCTTCAGCCAGTTCACGGAATGTGGAACGACAATGTGTGTGCAGCAGCCATCGTGTGGCAGAGGAGGCTTACGCTGCTGCCTGTGACATCAGCATCTCAGACGGCCGCAGGTTAGTCTCGGCTGCTCCACTTCTGACCCAGCTCCCTGCTAAGGCTTAGGAAGAGCAGCGGAAGATGGTCCAAGGTTTGGGCCCCTGCACCCATGTGGGAGACCCAGAGGAAGCTCCTGGCTCCTGGATTTGGTTTGGCCCAGCACTGGCTGTTGTGGCCATCTGGGGAGTAAAACAGTGGATGGAAGATCCCTCTGTCTCTCCTGCTCTAACTGTGTCTTCCAAAATAATTTTTTTGGGGAACACATTTAGCCTCTGGTTGGCAACTGTTCTTTCACCCACCCCTTAGAAAGGTGCATGGGTGCAAGGCGAGGCCTTTCGGCCACCACAGGCGGCCTGGCCTCTCCCTCTGCGCTCCCCTCCCCTCCCTCGGGGAGCAGAAAAGCCAACTGAGCAAACACGCATTTCGCAGTCATGAGGTGCACCGGCAAAGCGCCAGCACGGAGAGCCTGGAAAAACAGCAGACGAGCCTTTACCCCCTGAGGGGACCAGAGACCCCACGAAGGAAATGGAAAATACAATCCCCCAGGGAGAGATCAGAGGACAGCAGAGAGTCGTGGGGTCACCGTCACAAAGGAGAAGGGGGAAGCGGGTGCCGCTGCAGGCCAGCACTGCAGCCCAGACACCCCGGGGCGGGGCGGCGCGTCCCATGCGCCAATGAAAACCTTTCACGGAAGGAGATCCACGCACCAGGGGAACCGGATATCCCTGAGTCCCACGAGCTCTCAGGATCTCGCCTGGACGTGGCTGGCAGGCTCTTTGTGCATGAGCTCCAAGAGGCCCAGGCAAACCACGGGAGAGCCCAGGGATGCCCCCACAGAAGACCAGCTCTTCAGCGCCGGGTCTGCCCGGAGGAGGAAGGGTTTTGGTGACGTTCATTGATGGGGACCAGAGACTTCGATGATGAGCTCTCCTTTTGAGGGACGCCTTCTGCACCCACGGGGACACTGAAGCTGAGCAATGGCACAAACCACCACGGTTTCACAGCAGCCCACAGGACAAGAAGGGCCCCAGAGTTTCGTCCTCAAACAAAACAGAGCTCGTCACTCTCTCTGAAGGTTGGCAACAGCCTTCCACTGCCTACGGAGCAGAGACTGACGACCTCAGGGCTCAGCATGCCGCCAGGGTCTGGGCCCTCTCCTTGTTCCGTCTCTGCACAGCCCCTACACGTCAGCTCCTGTGTCGCCTGCCTGTGGAGAACACGGAGCAGACGCTGGGCCATGAAGGAGACAGGGGACCAGGTCTAAGCCAAGACATCAACCCAGTGATGAAAAGCAGGAGCCAACGGAGCAGGAATGTGGACAGAGAGAGTAGACCAGAGCGGTGGGGATGAATGGCCGGACGCTGGACCCTGAAGTGGGCTGGGAAGATCGTGGCCCTCCGTGGGTGTGTCCTGGGCAGTTCTTAGATCCTATCCTCTCGTGTCAGCCCACAGTCACATAAGCATGTTCTAGAAGGTCGGGATGAGCCGCCCACTGCCCAGCAAGGACATGAGATTCGCTCTCAGCAAGGGCCAACGGCATGGTGACTGGCTGCACACATGTGCTTTAACAGAGGTGGGAGAAGCAGCAGGAAGGGTGAGCCCTGACAGCAGGGCCACTGAGCCCAGGCGTCCTGCTGTGCACCACCCACACTGCACCTGGCCACATACGGGTCAACTCCATTAGCGGGAGTACCAGGCAGCACGGACCGTGTCCAGCCTCAGTGACAGCCATGGAGCGATCCCATGCCTATTTGATTCAACCTTAATAATACCACGAATCTAACACCAGCTACAGGAGACAGATACAAGTTGGCAGAACTGTCCAGTGGCGTCCCTGTGTAGACTGAGGCTTGCTGGGTGAGCAGCGACACGCCGACACGTATGAAGCTCGTGTGTCCACTGACGCCAGCCCGCACAGTAGAATCATGTGGAAAGGCATCACGCACGCTTCTGTTGCTCAAGCCAAAACATCGTAAGAGACCGAATGCAGAGATGGACCTGAACCCAGCTCTCTGCGGTGGTATCCAGCAGGGCGATTCTGTGTCAGGAAAGACCACGGCCCGTGGGGTCCAAGTCACGCATCTGAACTGCACCGGTTTTGAAATCACATGTTGTTAATACTTTGCTTTCATAGCTATTTAGAAGCCATGAGGACGAAGGCAAATTCCTTAGAAGACCTTTATACACATTTCAGTAATATCGTAACCGCCCATTTGAGCCAGAGAAAAAAGTTGTCAGGAACAGCACAGCTGGTGCAACGTGGGCACTGGAGCCACGCGGCCCTGGGCGCGAGACCTGGCTCCTGCCCTCTGTGCATGGGAACCTGGGCAAGTCGCCTTCCTTCAACCTCAGGTTTTCCATTTGTAAAATGGGCATAATAAGAGTGCTCACACCAGGAATTACTGGTTGGATGGACTGAAATTTTCACACAGCACTCAGCAGTGCCAAGGTACAGTGTACAAGTAATATTGCCAGCTCTTTTAAAGATTCATTTACAGATCTTCCACCTGCTGGTTCACTCCCCAAATGGCTACGATAGCCAGGCTGGGTCAGGCCGACGCCAGGTGCCTGGAGCTCAACCGGGTCTCCCACACGGGTGGCGGCAGCCCAAGGTCTTGGGTCATCCTCTGCCACCAGACACCTTAGCAGGGAGCTTGGCTGGACTCAGCTCCGGAGAAGGGACGCCGGCGCTGCAGGTGCCGGCTGAGCTCACGGTGCAGCAGTCAGGTCCCAATGTTAGCTCCTTCAGGGCATCACCAGAAAATCAGACAAGGTCCAGAGATGCAGTTTTCCTTACCTACAAAATGTGGCTACCTGTGAGATCTACTTTGGCATGAAATGTAAACATATCCACCTACGGACGTTTGTGACTTAGCAGAGAAAACGCTCCAAAAGGAGCTTACTGCTGTCAAACCACTACCCCGTGATATTCTCGCCTCATCCCTTTTACTCCTTAACATCTGAAGAGCTGCACGGTGCCCCGCCCTGTACAGTCGCACACACACAGCCGTGCACGCACAGAGAGGTCTCCACCAAGGCTCATCCGGTGCGGTCCAGCTCTCGCACATCAGGGCACGTCCGATTCTCTCTCAAAGACGTAAGCAAGGGATTGGCAAGACACCAGACAAAATCATGCTTGGAGCACCTCAGCCGCTTGAACAATGAGCAAAGGACCAAGGAGGGAGATTGCAGGCATCCCAGCAAGCACTCCCGGCATGGCAAGGGCAGCTAGTTGCCTCCACCTGCATACAGCAGGTTCCTTCTCCCAAAGCAGGTAAGACCAATGCCTCCCCACCCGCTATGTTCTCGCTACCCTGTAGCACCTGTTGCGTGAGGGCCAGGCCCTCACACCCTTGGACAGCCGTGCCACTTTGACAAATTAAACTGACATCAGGAAAGAAACTGAGAAACCCTGAGTCATGCCCAAGTTTAGCCATGTTTCTGTTAGGTAAAGCGGGTGAGGGTGGGGAATGGGCGTTGTGGCAGAGACCGCAATGCCCCCTGCCCCCACCCTGCCCAACTCTGGCTTGGAGAAAGCCTGGGCCCTTCCCCAGAAGCGACACAAAGCAAACATCAGCCAAGGCACACTTTCAAAAGGCACAGTTAGAAGGCACGCAGGACCATTCACCTTCCAGACCTGAGCAGGCAGAGCTGACCTGGCTGGACACAGGGCACCTCTTTTCCACCAGAACCAGCAGAGACCCCCAGGAGGAGGGGTGTGGGGAGGGGGCAGCCCAAGCTCAACCAGAGAACCCCAACTACTCCAGGCACCAGGGTCAGCGCCTCTGAGCTGTCCTCCCCTAGGGCTCTGGCTGGCCTCGTCACCTGGGATGGCATCCCTGGGAGCGCCACGCCCCAGCTGCAGCCCTCCCCCCTTGCCCCAGAGCCCTCGAGGTCGCCTTCTATGAGGGTAGAGGGCAGAGTCTGAGGAGCACCTGGAGAGTCCTACTTCATCCTAGACAACCACCAGAAAGGCCTGGCTTCCAGAACCCCAGGCGGCAGGAGCTGCAGATACCACAGAGGGAGGACCCTGCGCACCTGCTGGGAAGCTGGGATGACCCTGAGCTGGGAGCTCACAGCCCAGGAAGGAGCGTGACGGACATCCCTGTGTGGGCCCAGCACCTGTGGCTCCTGCAGGCCTGGATGTGACTCGGGGGCTCATGCAGAGGGGGCAGCCAAGTCACACACACACCCAAAGCCAGGCACCACCCCTCACGCCACCCCATAGAGGTGCTAGGCTTAGTGTTCTGGGACCAGGACTGGCAGAGGGGTACTGAGCAGCTCTGCACCCCCCAGAGGAGTCCTTTGGAAAACACAGCGGCAGAGGAACTTGGTCTGAGTCAAGGTCGTGTCCCTCGGCCACCCAGGGCGTGCACATTCTCACACCGGCCACGTCACACGTGGGAACTGCTGTCGCCACTCTATGGCAGACATGACGGCCAACGGGAGCAGGCCAGCCGCTGCCACAGAGGTAATGGGCGAGTCTGTGAGCTCACACTTAAAAGTGCACAGAAGGGGCCAGCGCGTGGAGCAGCAGGTGAAGCTACTGTTTGCAGCACCGGTATCTCTTATGGGCACCGGTTCAAGTCCCGGCTGCTCCGCTTCTGATCCAGCTCCCACTATTGTGCCTGGGAAAGCAGCAGAGGATGACCCAAGTGTGTGGGGCCCTGCACTCACGTGGGAGACCCTGGGGGGCTCCTTGCTCCTGGCTTTGGCCTGGCCCAACCCTGGCTGTTGTGGCCACCTGGGGAGTGAAAGAACAGTTGGATTTTTTTCTCTCACTCTGTCTCTTCCCAAGTCCCTCCATGACTCTCTCAAACAAATAAATAAACCTTTTTAAAAATGTAGAGAAAATGTATATAGGCATTTTTATGACACAGAAGGACAGGGAGAGCATTTACTCAGATAAGAGGGGTCTTTAAAACACTCATGGACAATGTGTACCACGAAAAAACTGCACGGATTTCAAAATTTTTTTTTGTACCAAAATAAGCTCATCTTTAAATTCCACTTCTCCGTAAGGCTTCTGAAGCACCCTCGTGTGTATGATGATGTTGACAACGGCCACCAGGATTCCATCTCCCTGGTGCCTGTCTCGCCGGCTGTCACTTTAAAATAGCAGACAGCAGCCCTTGGGAAGGAAAAGGTCGCCCTGGGTCACAGTTCAGAGGTGCACTAAAGGCGGCTGCATTCGTCAGGAGGCTGGCGATGGCGGACAGCCACGTGGGGAGCTGGGAGGGACAGACACAGGCGGCATGCTGGGCTCACGTGAGCACGCCTCTCCATGGGCCAGGCCCGCCTACCAGACGTCTCCACCCTTGGGCCCCCAACCACTAACATGGGACACTGGGGTTTAAATGTGTGCGTGAATTCAAATCCTGTTCAATGCTGACACTGTCCTTTCTCAGCAATTAACGGAGCGCTCTGTGAGTGACGGACACCCAGGTGGTTCGATAGACGAGCTAAGTTCGGCAGGGAGGGTCTGTCCATGGTTTCTTTTTCTAGAGCTTATTATCTTCTCCCAGCCCCGAAGTGGTTATGACTTTTAAAACGCACAATACGGGGCTGGGCACGTGGTACAGCGGTTACACCGCCACTGTTGGCCCCGGCTCTGCTTCCTGCTAAGGAGCACCCTGGGAGCAGCAGGGGTGGCTCAAGTATTTGGGTCTCTGCCCCACGTGGGAGACCTGGATTGAGTTCCTGGCTCCCGGCTTCAGCTTGGTGCAGCCCCAGCTGTTGTCAGCACTTAGGGGAGTGAACCAGCACCTGAGAGATGTCTGTCTGTCTGTCTTTTTCTCTTTCACCTCTCAAGTAAACACAATGAAAAGACAAAAACTAAAACGCACTGTATGGAGCTCCGGAGAGATGCTGGAGAAGTCATTTATTAACCCGGCCACTGGAAAAACAATTATGCAGCAGATTCCTGCCCTCGCCCCAACTCCACCGCAGGTATTCATTCACCCACGAGACCCGAAGCCAGCAGCCAACCCAGGGTGAACAGTCCTCCTTGGGAGAGAGGCCCAGCCTGCCGGGCGCCCACACGGTGCCTCACTTGAGAAGGCCCTGGCCGAAGAGGAAGGAGCTGGTGACCTGGACCTGCAGCAGTGAAGTGCCACGTCCAGGATCATGGCTGGTGGGTGGCAGGCGCCTGGCCTGACATGCAACGTGTTCCTGGGCCAGGACTGGCAGGGGGTGCATGCGACTCGCACACGTGTGCACCAGCAAGGGTGGGGAGATCTTCCCCCGCCGCCTTTCAGCACAGACAACCTCTCTAACTCGGCTGGGTTGTGTGTGTGAAATCCCAGGGACTGAAGCACGGACAGCCATGGTTTCTGGTGACTTAAGGAAAAACAGACATCGTCCACTTGCCTCCCCAGGTTCTTCTCTCCAATAATAATGAACATCTCCCACTCTCAAATTATTTTGTTGCACAAAAATGTGAATGTGCTTAATATCACTAAGTTGTGTACACTTAAACATGGTTGAAATGATGGATTTTATACTACTCATATTTTTGCCACCATGAAATATGTAACTTTTCTTTCTAAAACACTTGCTGTTGGAATAAGACAGTACTGCCTCTGGGGCATCCATGAATTAAAAGCCAGGCTTGGGGCTGGCGCTGTGGCATAGTGGGTAAAGCCGCTGCCTGCAGTGCTGGCATCCCATATTGGCGCCGGTTTGAGTCCTGGCTGCTCCACTTTGATCCAGCTCTCTGCTATGGCCTGAGAAAGCAGTAGAAGATGGCCCCAAGCCCTCAGGGCTCCTGCACCCACATGGAAGACCCGGAAGAAGCTCCTGGCTCTGGATCAGCGCAGCTCTGGCCATTGCAGCCAACTGGGGAGTGAACCAGTGGATAGAAGACCTCTCTCTTGCTTGCTCTCTCTCTTGCTCGCTCGCTCTTTCTCTGCTTCTTCTTTCTCTGTGTAACTCTGACTTTCAAATAAATAAATAAATCTTAAAAAAAAAAAAAAAAAAAAGGTTGGCCGGCGCCGCGGCTCAGTAGGCTAATCCTTCGCCTTGCGGCGCCGGCACACCGGGTTCTAGTCCCGGTCGGGGTACCGGATTCTGTCCCGGTTGCCCCCTCTTCCAGGCCAGCTGTCTGCTGTGGCCCGGGAGTGCAGTGGAGGATGGCCCAAGTGCTTGGGCCCTGCACCCCATGGGAGACCAGGAGGAAGCACCTGGCTCCTGCCATCAGATCAGCGCGGTGCGCCGGCCGCAGCGCGCCGGCCATGGCGGCCATTGGAGGGTGAACCAACGGCAAAGGAAGACCTTTCTCTCTGTCTCTCTCTCTCTCACTGTCCACTCTGCCTGTAAAAAAAAAAAAAAAAAAAGGCCAGGCTTGAGGTAGCTGCTATTACATGAATCACTGAACTGAGTTACACCTGCTCTTGCCACAGTCACCTGTGAGCGTGTGGGCAACTGCTGGTGCACGGAGGACACTCCTCCCCGCCCCACGCCACCAGACACTGCCGCGGGCCCTCCCTCAGCCCCCGTCTCGCCGGCCTGCCCCACATTCTCAATGAGCGCTCGGCATTCCTTGCCATCGCCCTCGACTGGTTCTTCCACCTCCACCCTGTTTTTTCTCACGCTTCCTGGTCCCTGGGCGACCTGAGCGATGCTAACAGCCCTGAGCTGCTGCCTTGACACAGAGGACACACAGACCTTGCTCCTGAACTTGTGGACAGCAGAGCCCCAGCTGCAGCCGTTCCCTCAGGTACCCGGACTGCGTCCGACTCAGAAATCATTGTCTTCCCCTGCCGAACTGCCAGAGCCAGGGTGTGGCCGGCGGCTTCGCCACCTACAGGATTTGGAATCGGAATTCCACGCTCCACCATCCAGCAGAGAAGCATGTCTACTAGAGGTTCCGGCAGGCCCCCTGGCGGTCCCTCTGCTTCTCTCTCTCCAGTCATCCTAGGCCCTGGATCCTACCTGCTGCAAGTCCCGCCTTCCCCACGGCCTCCTGCTTCCTCACCGACACACTGTAACAGCCTCCAGCCCCGGGCTCCGCTCCTCCTCAGCCAGTTCACCTCTGTGCGCTCGGCGATGCCTCCAAACACACGCCTAAAGGTTTCCCTTTGTATCTGGAGACTCTCCATTGGCCTGCTACTATTCTGAGGTCACGGAGGACAGAATCCACACTCCCATCCAACCCTACTCACCCAAGTACCCAGAATGCACCAGGCTCCAGCCAAGCCATTAATCACCCACAGTACCCAGAATGCATCAGGTTCCAGCCAAGCCCTAACCACGCACTGTACCCAGAATGCACTAGGCTCCAGCCAAGCCCTAACCACCCACTGTACCCAGAATGCACTAGGCTCCAGCCAAGCCATTAACCACCCATAGTACCCAGAATGCATTGGGCTCTAACCAAGCCCTATTCAGTAGTACTCAGAATACTTTAAGCTCCTCCTCTGCAAATAGTGAGTGGGCATCCACTCCCCCTCCCTCACAAAACTCACGGCTCAGGGCTGTCTCCCTGATGGCCTCTGTCCGATCAGGGCCGGGCCCTGCACCTTTACGAAACCCTGGTGCCTTGGAGGGCACCGTGTGGAAAGTGGGAGGCCGAGCTGCCTCTCCATAGCCCCCGGCCAGCACCTGATGGTGCCCAGCATTTATACACAACCAGAGGATCAGATGCTTACTTCCTTGGCACCTGGCAGTCCCCCAGTGTGTGCCAGGGTGAATGAGTGAAGAAAGGAGATGTTTTTGTTTCCACGTGGGTCACCCAAACCCAGACTCACCCCACTTGGCACACAGTGAATGCAGCTGATCCGGCCCGAGCACTGAGCAACACAGTCCCTATCAGAAGTTTCATGGCCCTCAGCCTTTGGGGCACACTTCTCTCTGTGCTGTCAGCCATCAACAGCCACCATCACGTCTTCTCATTACAAGGAGCCTTGGCAAACCACTAACGCCCTCGCTGCCCACCAGGCACATCTAGGTGTCTCCAAGAAGCCTTGTGCTCCTTTCTGGCTTCCAAGGTGACTGATTTATTTCCTCTGTTTTAAGACTGAAAAACCAAACCAAAGTCATTCCGACATTGCTCTCTTGCATTCCTGGACTGGCTCTTCTCATCAGCCCAGCTTTCAGCTCTACGTTCCATCCTGCCTTCCAGGTGGGAAAAGGCAACCCCTGGGAGTGCAATAGGATTCCTGGAGTTGAGCTGAGAGCCCAGAGAGAACACACCGAGCAAGGAGGGTTTCCCAGCAGGGGCCAGCAAGCTCCTGGTTGTTGACATGAGGACAAGGTCTGGAACCCTGCACAGGGGACGCTCGTAACCATTAACCCTACCCGACCACCCCATCTCTCCCCTGGACGGCCTCTGCAGAAGCGTGGTGCTGCAGCCAGCCACAGAGCACACATGGAAGTCCAGCGACTCCTTCTGTGAGCGTGGACTGGAGAGGAGCATGACAGGGGGCCAGTGCCACCAGCCTCACCACCCCTGCCTCATGAAACCTTCACTGTTGGAGGAGGCTAGCAGAGAGCTTAGAATTCAAAAGCTACAGAACTCTAAAATTGGAAGGCACGATGGAATCCAGCAGTTTTCCATTTGTGGTTGATTTCTGTCCATTCCCTTCATGTGCTATTCCAGGAACGATCCCACGGTTCCACAGGACATCACTTGCAACTCCATGCCTTGACCTGACAGAAAGACGGAAGCTCACAGAGCTCCTGCACTCTGTCCAGCCTCATTCAGTCCCCCGTGGGGCTCACACTCCAATCAGACCTCGTGATTTCCAGATCTTTCCACTGCCCCATGTATTGTGGTGAACAGCTTTGTTGCAAATAAAGTGCACATGCACCACTTAAATTCCAGTCTGGGAAAAATCTGGTCCATATGGGACATGCAGGTTTAATACCACCCTCCATGGTGCGGAGAAGGCATCCAGACATTCTAACTTTAAAATGCCCAGTTCTCTCTATTTGCCGTCCTTTCACTCCAATTTTGAGACAGGCCTATCTTTACTACATTTAAAACACCCAAAGAAATATACAATCTGAAGCCTGTCTATTATGCATTTAGGCAACGTGTGCCTAGTGTCTTGCCTTAGAAGATACGGACAGAAGACTGGGCATATGGGCCCTGTGATGCCACCTGCCACTTCCTTCTCCACCCTTGGATTTCCATTTTTAACATGCAGGTGCATCTCCTATCCTCACATGGCCTCCACATATACAGACATTTACATTTTTTAAATAGAAACATCTAGATAAAATGTCCAAGTTTTGGTTCAACATGCGTAGAGATGAAGAAAAAGATTTGAATAATTTTTATTTGAAGGACCGGTAAAACCTGGAGAAAAAGCTAGTCCTCAGTGGTGAACTGCGGCTCCCCGATGGACAACTCATATCAGAAGCTGGGAAGAAGCTGGAGATAAAGAGGTCCCCCAAGCACATCCAAGTGAAAATGTCCCCTCATCCAAAAGGCAAGCACTTGGCCCTCAGAAGACAACAAAGAGGAGGCAGCTGAAGCCACGCCCCTCAAGGGACAACCACCACAGCCGTCAGTCTCCTCCGGATGACTCACTATGGGGGGGTCACGTGGTCAAACACAGCACAGTGTTGATGCCGAATAAGCCTGTTGGTTGAAATACGCTCCAAGGAATGCTACTCCCAGAAGACTCCCCAAGGATAAAACACTCGGAGAGAGTAAGACAAAGTCATTCTACACCAGCACACGAGAAATGACTCAGCCGCTTCAGGGAGAGGCCAACCCATTAGCTTCGTGTGAGCGAGCGAGCGAGTGGGCAGTACTGTGCCCAGAGCCAGTGCAAGATGCTGGAGTCTGTCAGGTACATGGGGACGCGGCTTCTGACTGTGCAAAGTAATCAGCGACTTAGTCACCTGTGGAAGTTTGGGTCACTCCTTGACTAGGTGTAAAATTCATCCAATTATTTAGGCTGCCTGGGTTTAAGGAGGCTTATGATTGTGAGAACATCTTTGAGAGAATTTTTCAAGACAATGGTTCTCTTCTGTTAGGCAAAAAAAAAAATTCTTTTTAAAAGGTGATGCTCATTTGCCTACTCTAAGGTAGGATCTATCTGCCAGCAAAAGGTATCAGACAATATTTCAAATTGGGAAAGTGGGGGCAGGGAGAGGCTGTTAGACAGTGGAAACAAAATGAGGAGAGACACCAAAAACAATGTTTATGTTAGATAGACTTCTCTCCCCCAAGACTTCCTACATCCAACATCAAATTAATGGAAAAAGCATCTGTCATCAGCTTCTTTTGAAGAAAATTTAACTTTTTTAAGTTTTAAAGATTTATTTTATTTATTTGAAAGGCAGAGAGGCAGAGCCAGACACAGAGAGATCTTCCACCTGCTGGTTCACTTCCCAGATGGTTACAACAGCCAAGGCTGGGCCAGGCCAAAACCAGTAGCCTGGAACTGCATCCAGCTCTCCCACACCGGTGTAGACCACCTTCTGCTGCTTTCCCAGGTGCATCGGCAGGGAGCTGGATCAGAAGCAGAGCAGCCAGGACTCGTAACAGAACTCTGGGGGAATGCCAGTGTCCCAGGAGACTTAACCTGGCCACAATGCCGGCCCCACAAAATACATCTTAAATAATGCTGGCTTACCTGATATGGGATATTATGAATCCTAGCTGGAAAAGTGTTTATAATGCAAGAAAACATATCTGTCTGGATTGAGATGTGACGACAGCTTTAGTTTTTGTTCGGACTTTATTTTCATAAACAAATAGTGACTTGGGAGCTGCTGCTGCTTCCCTCGGTCTGCGCCTCTTGTCTGGCTAAGTCGCGTGCCCTCCTGCACACGTGTCCATAAACAGAACGAAGGCATCGAGCACACCCAAGTGTACTTAGTTATGTCGGCTTCTCACGGTGGCCTCCGGGGCGGGCAGGCAGGAGCCGCGCGGGAGCCCTGCCCACCGTTCACCCAGCCTGGGCCATTCTCTCGCTCTTGGCAGTGCACACTCTGCTTCTGCATAAAGACTGCTTGGGACAATGCCAATAATCTCTATTTTATGTCCTCATTACACAACCATTCTCCCTCCGGCAACTTGAAGGAAACCAAAGTCGAAAGGGTAGAGAATATTTACCCAAAATGCACCTTAGGAAAAAAAAAATCCAAACTCCTTACTCAGCCTTGCAAGTAAAGCAGAAAACTTTCCCAAGTCAGCAGCATTTCTCAAAACCGAGAGTCCACCCGCGTGGCCAGCCGCACAAGACACTAAAACTGCCAAAATCATTACTTTGCCTACGCATGTTGCCAAGCACCTGCAAGACTAAAAAAGAATGACTTCCAGGTCTGTTCTGAGAACGGACAGACGCACTGAGAGAGAGGGAACCCTCTGGGGTGGTCAGGGAGCCAGCGTTGGGGCCATTAAAGACGCAACTCCCAGAAATCGATGACAAGTTTTTTAAACTCGTCTTTAAAGTCACGGACTGACTATACTTCAGGCAAAACAGACTCCCAGGCGTTGCCCAAGGACTCGCATTTGAACATTCACAGCCACCCTGTGCTGCCAACGGACAGCACCTTTCTTGATTTCTTGTGACCAACCTGTCTTCTCCCGAGACTGGCAGGTGTGCAGAGAGACGGGCCCCCTCACCCCAGCCCACCCGGATCCCAGCCCAACCCCACCTGCCCACGATGACTTTAGTTCCTGGTTTTAACTCTCTCCTGCCAAGCCTGGTTCAATCAAATGTCTCTAATTTTCACTGTTGAAACAACAGTTCAGTGAACTCACATTCTTGTACTGTATTCTAACTGTGTGGCCCCAGGTACACGGTTAGCTCAGGTAGTGGGCCACTGGCTGGTACCTGGACACTTTCATTGGAGCAGTACGCATCATGACGTTAGATTTGCAGTCCCCACTCTAAGAAACAACAGCGTGTTCATACACGCTAATTCACTGCAGGAAAAAGATGTAAGGCTGCTAACACACACACATAGACAAGTTACGGAGATGGACAAATGGGACGAAGGAGAAGGCAGAGGAGGGAAGTGGAGATGAAACCAGGAAGCGAGGTCAGAATTTAGCTCATGCTCTTGGGCCCACCCCCATCAGAGAACCAAGGCCTGGCCAGGGGCTGAGGGACTCACCCCAAGACCAAGGCAGCGCCCAGAGTGTGGGGTCTCCCCCGGAGAAGAGCCGAGAGCCTGCCATGCGTTCATCAGACAGAACCCCGCGTGGGCGTGGGTCTCAGAACATCGGAACCCAACAAAACTTAGCTTCTGATTTCATTTAACGAAACTTAGCTTCTGATTTCATTTTTCAAGAACTTGTGGATGTATCG
Organism: Oryctolagus cuniculus; assembly: GCF_051225735.1. NCBI lineage: Eukaryota > Metazoa > Chordata > Mammalia > Lagomorpha > Leporidae > Oryctolagus > Oryctolagus cuniculus. The sequence goes on along the minus strand of NC_142871.1, from coordinate 166,818,605 downwards.
TCCTAATCTCCTAAAGAACTCTCCAAGCAACAAGGGTTCCCAGATAAACAGAGGAAGCGGACTGCTGCGAATCTACATTTCTGTTCAACGTTGGAAGAGGACGAAAAAACTTCCGACCCTGGATTTGAAAGACCACGCCTGCAGCCCTTCCCCAGACCCATCCCCTCCCTGTGGCGACACGAGCTCCAGCCCTGCTCCTGGGAAGCGAAAACTCAGCTTATCTGAAAGACGTGGGCGCACGTAGTTCTGAGAATCAGAACCATCCTCACTGTATCACACTGGGAATCGCTACCTGGTGTATACCTGACTCCTGCCCGTGCGTCAAAGGGAGAGCAAAAGACAAAAAGCACTGTAAATTATCTCACGGTATTTCCAACAGATCTTCGCACAAAATGATTCAAAAGCATACGATTAGTCAAAAAGCTGATGGGCACGTGTTTGTCTTCTAGAACACACCCACGGCGAATGAGTGAGACTTTGCCACCGCTGACAGCTGGGCTAGCACAGCCAACAGACATAACTGACCAGTGGAGGGAAAAGTTCCTCATCCTAACAGCAAATGCCCCCGAGTTCCCACGTGCTCTGCCAATACCGGCGCTGACGGTTCAACCCCTGACCACCTAAGGTCTCAGAAACTGGGGGAAATTTGTACCCTTGTGGCCTTTGAGGGAACAAAGAAGAAAAACTCTGCAGCAGTGACAATGCTAAGGCCGGATCTCACGCCCCGGGCATTCGGTATACTCTCCTGGAACCAGCTCCAGGGGCCCCCAGGCGTGCACTGGACTTGGAAGCACACAGAATAGCAACGCAGAAAACTCCAGAGGAAAGCAAAAGCTATTCTGTCACAGCCATGTGCTGCTGGCCACTTCTCCAAGCTCCTGGGTGGTGTGCACTGAGCCTAAGCCAGAGATCAGGATTGACTGAACAACGCACGGCTTTGTCTCATTTCCCCAACGGTCACGGCCTGAAAATCCGTGCTTCCAAATGCTGAAGCATCTCCACCCCAGACAATCAGAACGCACAGCTTCTTCCCCAGAACCTCCGAGGCACTGGTTTTTTTCCAAGTTATGCAGGTTCCTACTTACGTAATGCATACAAGGTGAGAATTATTCCAGCCAGGCAAAATCCTTCAAAGAACCTGAGTGTGCTGAACATGGTCACGTTCACTGACAGTGCCACAGTCAGTCCAAAAATCAGAATGAAGATGATGGAAAACAGGAGCACCGGCCGCCGGCCAACCCTGCAGGCGGAGAAGGAAAAAGTCAGAAATCTCGGTTAAACAAGGCAGCCAGGTGCTGAACCCCCGTGCCTAGCAGGTGCTCCGGACTCAACCAGACCCACTTCCTAGGGACAACAGGCCCGTCCAGGGAAATGCAACCCCACACTGCCATTCTGAGTCTACTTCCAGGTACCTATGGGCATAACTCAAAGCAAAGGAACAAAACCAATGACAACACCCCAAACATAAACCCTGACACGCCCAGCAGAGTTGCTGCCCTTCGGAACCAGCTCACTCCCAAGTCAACATGGGCACTGGGCGACTGCCTGCATCTCCCTTCTCTGGGCTGCCAAGTCACAGACCTGACCTCACACACAGCGCATCAGAGCCAGGGCCCAGTCCACTGCCGATCTGTTGCAGTTACAAGGCAAGGAGCGACCTTGAAGGACTCACAAACGAAACAGAGAGAGCTTGGACTGTAAGTCACCGGGGTGGGCCTGCTGGCGAGCAAACATCGAAGCCCCTGGAAAGGACACCCGCTGTCCCCCTGCCTCCACCTACAGGGGACTCGGCCTGCCGACCACTAGGGGGCGATGGCCTGCTGGGCGTCCCACGGGAAGGTCACCTGGTTCTCCGCCCCTCCATGCTGACCGCTAACCTTCCATCTTTCCCTTTAATCACTCATTAGAAATAGAACTGCAGCCACGCCCCATCAAGCGAGTTCATGCAACAGGGCCAGCTTGGACCTCAGACACTTCACAAGCCAACTAGAACAGAAAGGATGTGATTTGCTAGGAGAAAAAAAGTGGGGTGGGGGGGACCAGGCCTGGGACCCCAAACACCATACGGGTAGCTGAACGGCTAGGATGGCCCTAGACATACTGGCAGAAAAGGCAAATATAGAGAAACAAACTAGGTTCACGGCTGCCCAGGGCTGGGGTTGAGGACAGGGACGTTTTCCCATCATCCTATAGGGCGATCGGAAAGGCTCTAAGCCTGAGTGTGCTGATGCTTGCCTAACTCTGTCAATGTGCTGAAACTCACTGAATTGTACTTAAAATGAGTGAGTTTCATGATATGGAAATCGTCTTGCAACAAAGCTGGTAAAAGAATGACTCAGTGGGGTATGGCCTTGCCTACACAGATGGAGGCAGTTTTAAGAAAGCTGCAGGGAAGGGAACAATGGAGTAGAATTTCATTCAAACCTTTTTAAGGCTCTAGCCACCCCCCAGGAGTCTCTGTGGTTTAGTGGGTCAAGGCCAACGCTATGAGCTCAGTGCCAGTGGACGCAGTGGTCCTGCCTGCAGAGTGCAGCCACCACTCCTGGGACCAGTGCTGGGGTCACGAAGCCCCTCTCAGGAAAGACCATCTAGATGACCTGAACCAATCCCAACTGTAGCAAACCAGTCGCTTTCCACTATGGCTGAGCCCTCCCCAAAGGGGCGGGGCGCATCCGGCCCATGGGACATAGAAGGGCCGGAATCATTTGGCCAACTGCAGGTGGGACTTGAAACCCCACAACCCCACTGCAGGCTAATTTTCCAGCTGACGAGTCCATATGGCCCACAGGTGGTGTAGATGTGCAAACGGCCCCGGGCAGAAAGACGTTTTCCCACCCTGGTTCTAAAGGAAGGAAAACAAACTCTAAGGTATCCATTTATTTCCCTTTGTTTCCAAGTCTGTGAAATGGGCATAAGTGTCCTGTTTTGCAGCGCTGTTGAGACGGCCACCACCAAGGGAGATGGTGGACGGAGCCGTTGGCAGAGAACTGTCTCAGCGCCTGCTCCTTCCTGTGTGTCTACACTCCTGACGTCTACCAAGCACGGTTTGCCGTGTCTGATACCTAAGCAAAGAGGGGTGTGTGTGTGTGTGTGTGTGTGTGTGAAAAATGGCCACGGAAGTCAGGAAGCAGAGCATCTCTGGAAACTGTGTGGCTACCGTGATCCCGGAAGTCGGCACCCCCTGAATTGAGGCTCATCATGGCTGAACGTGGGGACCTGGGAAAAGGCCACGCCATCCCAGTGACGAGGTGATGGCTGCCCGGTAGGGCTGCCGTCCAGGGACTCAGCGAGCATCCCAGACACGCTGCTCACACGCCCCAGCGTTCCAGGCTGAACTGGCTGCTTCGATCCCTGAGCGTCTGCGCCTGGCTCAGACACCCCCGTCCTGACACTCAGAAACAGGATTTTACCTTTCCTGGCGAAAGGGGTTCTGCAGATGGGAGGAGGGCCGGGGACTGCAGTGTGAAAGGATTTTCCAGTTAGGTGCAAGCTAATTACAGGAGGGCAGCCCCTGGCCACGGGGAGCCAGAGAGGTGGCAGCGTCAGAGGGCTCTGGCCCGCCATGGCTGGCCCGGAAATGGAGGAAGGGACCCGAGCCACAGGCTGCAGGCGGCCTCCAGGGCCAGCAAAAGCAGACGTACCATGGTCTCCCAGAGCAGCCCGAGACCCTAGCTGGATGCGGGCCCTCCAAGCTGGGAGATGGTTAATCTCTCATTTGGTACAGCAGCCACAGAACCCTCGCAGGCTCTCAGCAGGAAACAGCCCATTCCAATCAAGTACTGGAGAAGATTTTTTTTGGAAGATTTGTTTTATTTATTTGAAAGGCAGAGCGACAGAGATGGGGGGTGGGGGTGGAGATCCGTCATCCATGGCTCACTCCACAAATGGCCACAACAACGGCTGGGGGCTGAGCCAGGCTGGAGACGTTAACAAAGGGCTCATTTATACAGAGCGGGCCAGCTGTGAGAGAACTCACAAGGGACAGTGTTCAATCTTGCAGCTCTTCACAGTGGGCAGCCCGGGGGCGGGGGTGCAGGGGAGGAGGTCGCACGGCCTGGGAGAGGCACGGTGCGGTGCGGGGTGGCCCTTGGCTCCCCTGCAGGGACAAGCTGGGGGAAACAAGGCGGGGTCTGTAGCTGGCTCTCCCCACTGGCCACGCTTGGCCAGAGCCTCCGGAGCAAGGGGTCCCCCAGTGCAGCCCACAATGGCAGCTTCCCAGGGCCGGCTGCAGGGGGAGGGGAGAGGGTGCTGGCTGGATAGATGCAGGATCCCGCCAAAGGGCACTCGGGGAGGGGAGAGGGAGCGGACAGCACGCTCCGAGGAGCCCGAGGGAGCTCTGTGCCCTGCTCTGAACAGATCTAACCATGCCCAATGGACAAACACCCCCAGGCGCCACCCCCGTGCAAAGCAGTCTCTTTGTAAACAAGTAAATACGACGATACGCTGAGTGCAGCCTCAGAAAGTTCAAGATCAACGGCCCCATGCAGCCCTGTGGTGAGGGCCACCCGCTGTGAGGTCTGAGTTCCCACTCGATGGATTTATTTCCTCTTAAGCAAGGCTCAAGCAGGGGGTAAAATGTCAAAAAAATTTTTTAAAAATTGGGGTGGAAAACACCAAACTTTCAAACTGAAACAGGCTCTCTCAAAATGTCTGAAAGCCCAAGCCCCGAGCGGCCCACTGCTCACTCCCTGCCTGGCCTACTGGGCGTGGACCCTCGGGAGGAGGAGTCGGACTGCTGGCCACCCCTGGCGTGAGACGCGAGCTCTTTGGCTTCGTGTCCCCAGGCCTGGTGTGTGACGAGTGGGCCACGCGGCACATACATGCAAGAAGAAACCGTGGGAACTGACTTCAGGCAGCTCAGACCCTCGCCGCCCTGCCACGCCCTCTGCGAACAAGGCCTGGTGTCTGCCCTTCAGACACAGAAGGGGACGTGGGTTCTCCCAGTGCCGCTTCCTAACCCACTGCCATGCAGATATGCAGGAAACAGGGCCCCGGCACTCCAAAATATTCACGGGAAAATGGGACGAAACTATAGTGTGCACTTTGTAAAAGGACCCTCCTGTATTTTAGCTCAAGCTGAAAACCTACGATTTCAAGCATTTGCCTAAAAAAAAAAAAAAAAAACCTGCTACCTGACCAAAGACAAAACCAAACCCAAACGAAAGAGGCCCGGGCAGAGGTGTCCAGAGGTGGCCGACAGCGTCTCTGACTGCGTCCACGAGAGGCATTTGCCGACGGTGATCAAGCAGATCCCAAGCACCCGGGAAGCCCTGCTACATATTAACACAAGGAGCTCTCGGCTCAACACGAGCTCTGGGCAGGAAAGGGCCACAACTTCCAAGTCGTATCAGAGCCACCTGCTGCTGCCCCTCACCCCATCCCAGGCCCCGGGCCAGCTTTTTCAGCCAAGCCCGGTTCAGAGAGGCATCACAAAAACCTACAGAGCTGGCTCCCTGTCTCCCTCTCGGTCCTTAGGATGTCATCAGGCTCAAGATGAGCTGATTCACCCCCCACCCCCCCAAAAATTTACAAAGCATGGCGAGGGGGAGCCGGCTCCAGCACACCTGTCCTTGGAGAGTCCCTCTGCACTGTGCAACCGCTGCCCTGCTCCGGCCCAGCCCCGCCGTGCCCTCGTCACACAGGATGCCTTAAATAAAGGTGTCGGGCACACTGGCAGGGAGGCGGGTTCCGCAGCCACGTGGCTGGGTGTCAAGTCCTGGCTCTCTCCGGCTTGCAGAGGACTGAACTTGGGGATTATGCTTCAGCACCTACTGAACCGGGGTGTTGTAAGGAAGGGACACAGGGCCTGGCCCAGCGTACTCGTTAGCTGCTCTTGCTGTCAGCTTTGTTAATTTCGTCCTCATCTCCACTACCCCCTTCTCTCCCCCCTGCACCCCCTCCACCCCATCACTTCTTCCGGAATCACACACTGGGCTGCAGGCACCCAGCCTGCCCCAGCCCCTCCCCACCCCAATAAAGCTTCCTCGTCCTCACCTCTGGTCACCACCCTGCCCTGCCTGCACGCCCAGCAGGACCCAAGTGCTGCTGTCTTCCAGGGGCAGCTCCCCACGGAACCCACGGGGGCGTCTCCCGGCCGTGCCATGCCACGCGCGGGGCTCTTCCCTAGAATCTGCATGGCATTTGAGGCGACTGCCTTGGCCACTCGGTTCGTGGGAACAAGGGGCCTCCAGCTCCGCCTCGTCCCCTTTCTCAGCGCACCCCGTGCAACCTCCCCCTCAGAGCCCTGCCAGCAGGTCCCCGCACTAAGTCCTCAAGCTCTTCCCAAGGCTGAGTGTGAGCGGGAGACAGGCTGTGGGTGCACTGGTTTTGCTGGCTTCTGGCTGCTAGCGAATCGCTAGGAATTTAGTCTCACTTGCAAATAGTGACGTGCACTGGCCAGCACTTTCAGCTTTGCACCTCCCAGGTGGCTGCGCTGGGGCTGACACAGGACAGAGAAGAGACTCGGTAACAAGCAGCTAACACGGACCACTCTCCTCGTTAGCCAGCAAAGGGGTGCCATGGCTTCCAAAGGTTTGAGCGGCGGGCACGTGGGTACTCACCAGTCAGCAATGCATCCAGTTATTAGGTAGCCAAAGATTAATCCAACCAGTAAGGAGAACTTAGCGATATGGACCTTCCAGGCATTATCACACACAAGATCCCACTAGAGAGGGGCAAATAGAAAATACATCAGAGAGAAACATACACAGAGCCAGTCGTACTCAATCACAAGGCAAGGCAGTAACTGGGCTGGCACTGCCGCACCCCGCGGGCACCGTACCCCACATACATGAGCAGTCTCTTCACCATTAAGCAAAATCCCCCAGGTGGAAATGTTCAGGCCGGGACACCTTTACGATCTGGAAGCAGGGACGGCATGGGGTCTGGGGACGCGTGTTCCTCCTGTCCCAACTGCCAGGAAATGTGAACTGAGAGGGAGGGGAGCAGCCGTGGTGGCTGGGAGCCCCCCCAACCCCGCCCCGGTGCTCCCTCCTCTGGCACAGCTGCTTTCCACCTGGAGTATGGCCGTGACAAGGAAGTGAACAATAACTCGGCATGTTCACCCTAACACACCCCCGCGCTGTGCCAAGTCGTTTAACAACTGCAGGTGAGTGTTCCCAGCGAATGCTGGACTTTGCAAGAAAATGATCTGAATGCTCAATGTTCAAACCCCTTGTCTCCTACCTTACCCCATCATGCCAGCTACGTGGAGAGAAAGCCTTTCTGTGAGCAAATACAACATTTAGACTCTTTTTTCAAAAATAACTTTTATTGTTCAATAAAAAGTCATCTCAGTTTTTGTTGTTTTTTCGCATTTGCAGGAGCAGGGGAGAGGCCCATGCTTGTTCCCTGGACGGGAGGTGCATCCGAGTGTGGACGCGGGGTTGCCTGTCGGGCTCCCGGCGCCTCCTGCGGGGGAGGAGCAGCTAAGGTTTCCAGTTCCGGACCCTTCAAGTCCAGGTCAGCAGAGTCAGAGGGGTAAGGGGTGGGGAACACAGCCGGAGAGGGGCAGCTCGGGCAGGGAGTTTGGGGAAGCCATAACCTGGGACCTCCCAGAGGTGAGACGGGATGGGCGAGGGTGGGGTGTGGAAGGCCTTAGGCTGGGACCTGATCGTCACTCTGCTGCCCTAGGTGTCTCCTCTGAGCCAGATGTAACCCAGAGGTCCTCAGAGGGCACTGTGAATAGGATCAGCTCCTGCCTCCTGCTTCCAGACTTCTGGGAAGCCTGATGGATAGCCCACCACCGCCACCGGGAAGGCCACAGCAGAGGTCTCAGCTTGTGGGGGATCTGGGCAAAGCTGAGCTCTTCCGAGTGGATGCAGACAAAGCAGGAGGGTATCACCTGCCACGCTGTTTCCACTTCCACCCTGGCGGCTGTTTTCGTGTGCCAGACCGGCTCTCCAGTGCGAGTGCCCTACCCTTCCATGCTGTGTGCCTGAAGTGACCCGCAGCGCCAGGCTGGGGCAGAGAGCGAATGGAGGCACTGCGTGGAGGCTGGTGAGGTGCAGGCCTCTTCTTGCGCCTGGGGCAGAGGGTGCTGCTGGCTGCTTACTAAGGGTCGGACACAGGAGTTGGTTAGCGGGGTGACGGCATCAGGAGGCCCACGGTGCTTGCAAACAGGAAACGCAGATCCGCAGTTCCCAGCCCGGAACCACGCAGGGAGGACTTCCCGAGGAAGCCCGGCCGCGCCGGTTAACAGGCTCTCTGGGCGGCTCTGCCGACCGCTGGACCCTGCCCTGCCTTCCCCGTCGGCCCTGGGTGCGGCTCACTCTATCAGCTCTCCAGAGCGGGTTGGAGCGCACACACCGCATGAAACACAGACGAGGCCACTACCTCCTCTCTGGACTGCACAGGTCAGGCAGCCGAGCCCCACGGGGGCTAGCGTGGACTTCCACAGGCCAGCTGGAAAAACCAACGTTCCTGGACGCGCAGTTTCTAGAAGACCTGCTTCAATAATAAATACTTTTCAGCACGCAAGCTACTTTTTTCCATTTCATTTGAAAGTAGAGAAACAGAGAGACCATGAGATCTGCGATCCCTACTTTTCCAGCCATCCACAACAGTGAGGGCCGGGCCGAGTCCAAGCTGGGAACCCAGAACTTCAATCCAGGTCTCCCACATGGGTGGCAGTGACCCAAGCCATCATCTGCTGCCTCCTGGGGTGCATATCAGCAGGAAGATGGCTCCAAAGCAGAGGAGCCGGGACTCAAACCAGGCACGTGATAGGGAACACGGGACTGCCAAGTGCTGGGGTAACTGCTGTGCCAAATGCCTGCACGTGCAACCCACTCCTGACTTCAGGAATGCCGCTGTAGCATCGTCAGGAATGCGCGTGCATCCTGCCCTCCCTGCTAGGTTCACCTGTTCTGGGGAGGCGGGTCTCCCGACACCTGTAACCACCCCTCTCCCTGTCCCCTGCCTGGGCCTCAGCCTGGCACATCCTTGGCAAGACAGGAGCCAGCCCTGACCCCCCAGTTGGTTGCTTCGGGGAAGAGAATAGTAGCTGCTGTGTCTGCTTTTAGACCCGGCCGTGTCTCCAGCAAGACTCCCCACGGCTGCGTTTATTTGAGGTTAAATAGTGCAAAGGAGTACATTATGCTTAGAGTCGATGTCCAGGAGACAAGAGAGATTTTAATAAGAGGAAACGCAGCCACCTGGACAATTAGGCCTGGCCTCGGGCAGCCTAATAAGATGTTCAACGGTCACCCCGATGCAACCCCGACCACGGAGTGACACCAGAGTGAAAAATTCAAGCAGTAGACAGAGACCGCGCTCACTGCAGCTCCGTCAGGAAAGTGAGGCTGGCTAGAAACAGCCACTGGCCTCTGTGTGCACCTGCACCCCTGCGGGAGGGGCCGGGCATCAGGGCAAGGCAGCACGGGTGCCTAACCCCTCCTCCACCAGGGTATCTGTAGCAACAAGTGCACAGGCAGGCTCAGCAAGATAAGGGTTACTCATGCCTGGGGATCCACTGCAAACTGCCCCCTCCCACCCCAGGCACATTCCATTCAGCTGGGCGGGGAGGGGCTGAGTTGAGAGTTTGACTTCTACTTGCAGTGTTGGCAAAAATGCACCGGAGTAAAAGATGCATTCAGACACAGAACGCTCTCCCCAAGACACCTGTGAAGGAGTCCAGACGTGGGAGGAAGCCCTGGGATCGGCCCCGCCCCCAGATGCATGCACGCTGCCTTTGGTGACTTCACCTGGCAAAAGCCATGGGGGTCTTTAAGATTTTTTAAAAAGATTTATATCTATGAAAGGCAGAGCCACAGAGAGAGGGAGACACAGAAAGAGGTCTTCTACCCACTGATTCACTCCCCAAATGGTCTCAATGGCTGGGGCTGGGCCAGGCCAAAGCAGCAGCCCAGAGCTTTCTCCAGGTCTCCCACACAGGTGCAGGGGCCCAAGCACTTGGGCCACCTTCTGCTTTCCCAGGCGCATGAACAGGGAGCTGGATTGGAAGAGGAGCAGCCGGGACTCAAACTGGCGCCTGTATGGGATACCGGTGCTGCAGGTGGCGGCTTTACCCGCTACGCCACAGCACCAGCCCTGGGTCTTTAACACCCAGTAAGAGTACAGCTCTATACAGCGCAAAGCGGGACTTGGTGTAACAGGCAGTGCCTCCAACACTGCCCTTGTACCTCCCTCTTCTTCCTTCCCAACACACCCTGACCACAGCGTCCATGCTCCACGGACGCTGAGACAGCCCAGCCCCCAGGGGTGTGGGAGGCACTCACTCACCATCTGTGGTCAGTCCCAGCCCCTGGTGTGGGTTTAGGCTCCTTTCCAGCTAAGGTTTCAAATGTGATTTAGGGTCTGCACACCCCAAAATATTTTTTAAAACCCCAATTTTTTTAAAACCCCTTTTTAAAAACCCCAGTTTCCTGCGCAACCCGGTTCTGTTCCTGGGCTGGCTTGACCCAGGAAGGAGAGTGTGACGAGGGAGTGAGCAGGACACCCGTGTTGCTGGTCAGATCTGGCAGCGGCTGGGTGGTCCCCGAGCCAACTGCTCCGGCAGGGAGATGGTGGGGTCAGGACAGCAACTTCCAGCTGCCAAGCTCCCGAGATTCGGGGTGAGCGAAGGGCTAGGGCGCTGTCAGGAGTCAGAGCCCGGCTCACAGCTGCTGCATGTGGTAGCACTGTCTCCCTGTTCACTCCTGTCCCCTGAGACACCACAGTGGGTTCTGCCTCGGGATTTGGCTGGGGGGGGGGGGGTGAGCAGCGGGATGTAGGTGAAGTCACCCTCCTCCCTCTCCTGCACACCCACACATCACCTCCCTAGAGAACAATGGCAACTATGCTTTAATGATGTTAACACCTCATCAGCAGGTTTAACGAGATGCGCCACATCAAAGCCCGGCTTCTTGCTCTGCCATTATTCCCAGATGAGGACACTGTGGCCAGCCAGTGTGTGTGTCTGTGTGTGACACGCTGTATGTTAGGGACGACCTGTCAGTCAAAACCGAGGCAGAGGTTGCAGAAAATCTACTAGAATGCTTTTGTACCTATATATTTTAAGGTTAAACTAAAAGAAACATGATTTACAATATTTGCAAAAGGATGATCTAATTACATGACTCACCAGAGTGGAGAAGTGTGCATCAAGACCACTAATGAAATTTCTGAAGATGGAAAATAAATGGCAGTTAAGGAAAACAATGCAGTTGTGAGCAGTAATGAATCCTATGGGCTGGAGCTGGGTGCAGCGGGTTGAGTAGCAGCTCGCCGGCGTGGGTCCTGACCGCTCTGCTTCCGATCCAGCTCTCTGCTGTGGCCTGGGAGAGCAACAGAGGATGGGCCACGTGCTTGGGCCCTGCACCCACATGGGAGACCCTGATGGAGTTCCAGGCTTCTGGCTTCAGCCTAGCTCAGCCCTAGCTGATGCAAGCACTTTGGGGGCGAACCAGTGAATAGGAAACCGGCCTGCCCCCCCTACTCCCTCTCTCTAATAAATAAAATAAATTTGAAAAAAAGAAACCAAAACATCTATGCATCCAAACTACCAAAACAAAATTATAAAGACCTAAGTTTATAAAACTATAGGCCTGTTAACACTCTTCATATTTAACAAGTATTTACGTATCAATATAGACTAATACTCCAAAAAGAAACAAGTACTCAGACAATTGATAAAATATTAAATATGTGATTTAAAATTCTTGGAAGAATGTTTGACTCCTCTAAAGAATGAAAATGCAGTATTTTGTTTAAAGAATTGTTTTAATATTCTACAGAAGCAAGAAACACAAAGAGGTGCAAATGTATGCAAGGAGTAGAAGTAGGCACTGTTTTTCTGGAAGGCAACCTGGCAACATACAATGCACTGCTTTATAAATTCCTTTTCTTGGAACTTTTTCCCAAGGAAGTCATCAAAGATGCCCTCACAGGTCCCTATGCAATAATGCTCCCTGGTTATAATTTACATGAGCAAATGATGAGACCTAGATTAAATCTTTTTTAAGAAGATTTATTTATTTATTTGAAAGTCAGAGTTACACACAGAGAGGAGAAGCAGAGAGAGAGAGGGAAAAAGGAAGGGGGGGAGAGAGGGAGAGAGAGAGAGAGAGAGAGAGGTGGAGGGAGGGAGGTCTTCCATCCACTGGTTTACTCCCCATTTGGCTGCAATGGCCAGAGCTGAAGCCCTGAGCCAGGAGCTTTTTCCAGGTCTCCCACAAGGGTGCAGGGGCCCAAGGACTTGGGCCATCTTCTACTGCTTTCCTAGGCCATAGCAGAGAGCTGGATTGGAAGTGGAGCAGCTGGGTCTTGAACTGGCCCCCATATGGAATGCCGGCACTGCAGGCAGCAGCTTAACCAACTATGCCGCAGCGCAGGCCCCTGATTAAATCTTTAATGGTATAGAGTGCCAATCCAAATTTTGCTTTTGGAAAAAATAAGCTAAAAAATATGCTCCCGATATACTGGTATGATAAAACCTTAGGATGAAAATGCAATGAATAGATTTTTGCATATAAAGGGAAAAATCAGAAGATTTTCCTAAATATTCAAAGTGATTATTTCTGGAGAAGATATACAATAAATGTTAGGGTTTTTTTGTTATATAACTTTCTTATCTTTTCCAAGCATTTTACAATTAATTGTAAGCTTTTAAATGAGAGAAAAAACATAAGGCTATTTCAAAAAGTTCATGTTGGTATGGGAAGCGAGATACTCAGCAGACTCATAGAATGGCAGATATCCTAAATAGCACTCTGGCCTCAGAATCAGCCCTTAAGGCATTTGGATCTGGCTGAAGAGCCCATGAGAGTATTTCAGGCATGGAAAGCCAAGACACTTTGGGGAAAAAAAAAAAAAAAGACCACCTAAATGAAAGATCTCTGCGAGTGAGATCCCGGTGGAAAGAATGGGGCCATCAAAGAAGGAGGTACCTTTCTCTGAAGGGAGGAGAGAACTTCCCCTTTGACTATGACCCTGTCAGAATAAGATAGAAGTCTGTGAACTCAAAAGGCTTCCATAGCCTTGGCAACTCATGACTAGAGCCTAGGGAGATTACTGACGCCATAAACAAGAGTGTCAAATTGTTAAGTCAACAACAGGAGTCACTGTGTACTTACTTCTCATGTGGGATCTGTCCTTAATGTGTTGTCCAATGTGAAGTAATGCTATATCTAGTACTCAAACAGTATTTTACACTTTGTGTGTCTGTGTGGGTGCAAACTGATGAAATCTTTACTTGGTATATACTAAATCGATCTTCTGTATATAAAGAGAATTGAAAATGAATCTTGATGTGAATGGAATGGGAGAGGGAGCAGGAGATGGGAGGGGTGCGAGTGGGAGGGAAATTATTGGGGGGGGAGCCATTGTAATCCATAAATTGTACTTTGGAAATTTATATTTACTAAATAAAAGTTAAAAAAAAGTTCATGTTGGTGCAAATATCTTTTGAAATCCGGGTGTGTGTGGCAGAGCAGGAAGACGCTACTTTGATGCCCACAAGCACGCTGGGACGCCCGGGGTCGAGTCCCAGCTCTACTCCCCACTCCAGCTTCCCTGGGAGGCAGCGGGCGGCGGCTCAGGCAGCCGGGGCCCTGCCACCCATGTGGGAGACCGGGGTGGAGTTTTGGGCTCCTGGGTGCATTTGGCCTGGCCCAGCACTGGCTTGTGTAGGTATCTGGAAAATAAACCAATGAGCAGAAGATCTTTCTCTGCCTCCGCCTCTCCCTCTTTCAGATCAATCCAAAATCCTAAAAATTTTGAAATCCCCGAACAGCTTTTTCATAATACGTGTTTTCCACGAACACGTCGCGTCCTGGAATATAGACAAATACTGCAGAACGAGAGCTCCCACGGTGGCGGGGAAGCCAAAATCCCTCAGTAAGAAGCCAGCAAAGGAAAAGTCTTTTCAGGAACATGATTTTCTTTTCTAACACGACCCAAAACGACCAGCCCAGAGAAAGCTCGTTTGGAGAGTGGCTGGCAACGCACGTCTTTGCAGCCTGAAACTGACTCATGCCAATGCTGAACAACTGCCTGAAAAAAGCCCTTTTTAGGGAACTGAGTAAACACTTGCCCCCAGTCCAGGCTTGTGTGGTGGAGAGCCCTCCTGGAGCCTGTTCCGCAGCAAACCGCGAGGGCCTCCCCACTCACTGCCTGCTCCAGCCCCGAGCAGAGCTGGGATGAGAGGCAGGACAGCACTGCTGAAGGTGCCACAGCCTGAGCCACAACAAAACCCGACTGCGTGGCAGGAAGTCGGGGGAGCATAGGGTCGGCGTCGCCACCCCCCAAAATCACGTCTCAGCAGCCTCGTGGTGTTTCTCCTCCCGTGGATCTGCTGTGCTTGGCAGTTTTTAACTGGAGACAATTGAAATGGCCACACACGTGTACACACGCATGCACATGGGTGCACACATGCGGAGTCCACTGCGGAAGATCGGTCAGAGGTGGACACAAGAATCGACCTCGGCACGCTAGCTTCGAGAGCAACAGCCTGATTCTCAACACGTGGGCAGCTCAGGCTGCTCACTGCGGAATCTTGTTTTCCTAAAAGACGCCATCAAGATTCAAGGTACACCAGGCAGGACTTGAAAACCTCCAACCACTCTGCAGTTGGCCTCTAAGCTCACCCTCCAGCTCGGGCGGCCCGCCGTGCGCGGCAGCCAGCACAGCTGCCAATTAGGGCTGGCGCCCTCGCCAGCTTCCTTAAATGACATAATGAGCTTCCTTGCCAGGTCCGTGGAGAGGGCATTGTTTTGTTTTGAGTTTTGTTTCTCTGTGTTTCCCTCGTTGCTGCTCCAACTGCTCCTCCACTTTCGATTTTTTTTTTCTAACTTTGTGCCAAAATCATAACCGTGGCTGTGGCAAAGATCGACCGGGAGCCTGGCTGCGTTAGATGGAAGATGGAGCCCGACAAGAGAGCCATGTTCCCCGCAGCTTGCGGGAAACCCACCCCAAGGCTGCAGTGCGAAAGCTGGCCGAGTGGCCTGAGCTCTATGAAGTCCTTTCTTCAAAATTAATTTTTCAGACAGAGAGAAAGAGAGTGCAGAGAGAGAGAGTGAGAGAGGACGCACACACACTCCCATCTGCTGGTTCACTCCCCAAATGCCTGCAATGCTGGGGCCAAAGCTGGAAACTGGGTCCAGGCAGGAACCCAGCCACTGGAGCCCTCACCACAGCCTCCCCAGGGTCTGCCCCGGCAGGCGGCCAGAATGAGGAGCCAGAGGTGGGTACCGAATCCAGGCACTCTGACGTGGGACGTGGGCGTCTCCACTGCCCGGCTAAATGCCTGCTCCCTGCAGTCCCAAGGCACAGCTCAGGTATTGACTTCAGCTCCCTTCTAACCCTTAAGCCACGATTTTTCTTTTGTTCTGTTCAGATGCGGCGCAGCCTTCCTGGTGATGGAGCAGAAACCACATCGGCCGCTGCCTGCGGTGAGGCTTCCCTGGGTCCGAGTTTGACCCTTTCGGGAAGGGCACGGACAGAAACAACTGAGCGGACGCGGAAGCATCCCGGGGAAAATCAGCACGGAGTCCACCTGCCGGGCACTGGGCCGCCAGAAGGGAATCGGGACATGGAGAGTGCAAGCACAAGGCTGGGAGGCTGCCCGGATGCCCACGGGCAGCAGGGACTGCGGACGGCACGTGGTGCTTGTCTCCTAAGACAGGCCTCGAGGAGCTTTCTCCAAACGGCCTTCACCAACCACTTCTAAGAAAGGCAACGCAGCAAGCCCTGCAGGTTAAAGAGGCGAGAGAGAGAGAGAGCAAGCGAGCGACAGAGACAGAGACGCACACACGGGCAGGGGGAGGGGAGGAGACCCTAACACACTCATTTGTATCAGGGACTTGACGGCTGCTCACTTGGGAGATTGAGACGCGTCTCCTGTGTTGCTGGACACTGTCCCGAGTGCAACACAGCGCACGGACGCAACCGGACAGTAACATTCCAGAAAGGGGGGCAGTGCCGGACACTCTGGATGGACAACTCCAGCGCCTCCTCAGACCAGGGGACCGGGAAGACTGTCACGACCAGGTGACGAATCGGGGGAGAGAACTGGGAGAGAGACGGAAAATCAAGTGCATCCGCAGCTTCCTGCAGCTGGGGGCTCTGGCCCCATGGAGCTCCCTTTACGACCTGCGTCACCTCACCGGCGCCTCCTATTTGCAAGCCTGCACTGCTCACGGTCACTGCCAGCCCCAGTCATGACCCAGCCCTGCCTCCCCAAGGCCTCTAGGAGCCCTCTGCCCACCGTGCTCTTCCGTGCTCCACCCCCCCACCCACACCCAGGTGGCCCCACCCTGCCTTTTCTGGATCAACACCTACTTCACGAATCATTCGTGGTGCTCGTCACCTGTGGGCTGAAGCTGGGTGAACTCTGTGCAGTGTGACCTTTGCCAGCATGGTACCAGGCGGAAAGGGAAGGAGTAGAGATCACCAATGTACATATTCCAGCAGGTTCAACACGTTCCTGGGGGGCCTCTGGATCCTGTGCTCCTGATAAACACCCAGACTATGCATCGACATCTACAACGGGTGCCTGGGTCTGTCTTCTGCTAACTCAGGGGCTGGCAAACAGCACCCCATGGGCCAACTACAGCTCTGCTGCCTGCCTTTGCCAATAAAGTTTTATTGGTACACAGTCACACTCCTTCACTTTTGTATTGTCTGGCAGAGCCGAGCCACGGCAACCAAATCCACGTGGCAGCCACGAAACCAAGAAGGCTTGCTACGTGGCCTTCCACAAGGACAGTCTGCTGACCCCTCTCCCAGGCCACAAGCTCCTTGAACAAGGAGAGCACGTGCTGCTCTGATACCCCTGGGCTGCGGCAGCAATGTGGATGCTCGGGTGGGAACCACCACGCCAGGCGTCAGGAGCCCCGTGTCTGCCTGCGTGCACTGGGCCACGCTGTCGGTCTCCTTTCTTCCTTGTGATCACCTCTTCAGGTATAAATTAAATAATGGACAGCATTCACACAGCTCTTAAATAGTCCCCCCAAACTTCCCTATTTGTAATTCTCCCCCAGAGAAAGATCTGTCTAGCTTTATTACAAAGGGGAGAAGCTTATTTCCGAGAATAACTGAACAAATTAGTTGCATAAATCAGGCATTGTTCTGGGAGAAGAAAGGAAACTAAGATTAGTCAAGTGTCTACCACAGGCTGGGCATACCACTAGGTACTTTCAGCTTTCACGTTCATTCACAACAGACTCCTCACAAGGGCACCATTACCAGTGTGCCCATTTGACAGGTGGAGACACCGAGGCCGAGAGGTGAAGCAGCTAGTTCAAGAACAAATGGCACTGAAGTAGATTATAAACCCACTTTCGACAAATACAAGTTCTCAGCTCCCCCGCTAAACAGCTCAAAGAAACATTTCTCTCTTTTTATTTATTTGACAGATAGAGTTAGACAGTGAGTGAGTGAGTGAGTGAGAGAGAGAGAGAGAGAGAGAGACAGAGAGAAAGGTCTTCCTTCCATTGGTTCACTCCCCAAATGGCCGCCATGGCCTGCGCACCGCGCTGATCTGATGGCAGGAGCCAGGTGCTTCTCCTGGTCTCCCATGGGGTGCAGGGCCCAAGCACTTGGCCATCCTCCACTGCCTTCCCGGGCCACAGCAGAGAGCTGGACTGGAAGAGGGGCAACCAGGACTAGAACCCAGTGCCCATATGGGATGCTGGCACCGCAGGTGGAGGATTAACCAAGTGAGCCACGGCGCCAGCCCCTCAAAGAAACATTTCTAGTCCGTGCAGATAAAGACAATTCTCTGGTTCACACCGTTACAGGTTGCAGCGTTTGTCTTGCCGAATATTCAACACACCTCTCGTACATGGAAGCCAAGCACTGCGGTGAAGTTTGACAGGAGTCGGTGTCCATTGTTACGGTGACTAAGCAAAAATACTTTGCAAAGTGTCCATGAAGAGCAGGGGTTCAGTCAACGGCAGCTACTAAAATATCACCATGCAGGTTGCACATCCCTCAGCTGAACATCTGAAATCCCAAATTCCCCAATTCTGAGTTCTGGGGTGTGCAGGTGACACTACACGCAGAAATCCCACGCCTGCCCTCACGTGACTGGCTGCAGTCAGAGTACAGGTGTGTGGAAGATACTGTAGAAGGGCGGCGGCACCGTGGTGCAGCAGGTAAGGCCCATGTGGGTGCTGGTTTGAGTCCCAGCGGCCCCACTTCCCATCCAGCTCCCTGCTAATGTACCTGGGAGAGCAGTGGATGATGGCCCAAGTCCGGTTGTTTCTCTTCCAGTCCAGCTCTCTGCTGTGGCCTGGGAGGGCAGTGGAGGATGGTCCAAGTCCTTGGGCCCTGCACCCATGTGGGAGACCCGGAAGAAGCTCCAGGCTCCTGGCTTCAGATCAGCCTAGCTCCGCTGGTGTGGCCATCTGGGGAGTGAACTAGCGGATGGTAGTGCTCTCTCTCTGTAACTCTGCCTTTCAAACAAATAAATAAATCTTTAAAAAAATATCGTAGAAACCTGTCTTCAGGCTAGGCGTATAAAGTGTATATAAAACGTAATCTGACTTTACGCTTAGGTTTGGATCCCAACCCCTGGATATCCCATTACCAACATTCCAAATCCAAAACACTTCCAGTTCCAAACACTTTGAATAAGAGATAACTCAACCTGTATCTAATTTTTCATAGAATTTTTAGCTGTTGACTCCAGTACATGACCCCGTCACCCATGTTGGAGACCCATACGGCTTCAGCTGGGCCAGCTCTGGCTGTCGTGGTCACACAGGGAGCGAGGCCCTAGCACAGGGAAGACTTCTCTGTCTCTCTCTTTCAAACAATGAAAATTTAAAGAAAATAAAAATTTCTAAAGTCTCTTCAAACAAAGTGGGTTTTGTGTGTGTTCTGCCTAATGTGGCTCCGTCTGGTTCCAGCTGCGCATCTGAAAGGCCCTCTCTTCCACGAAGTCAGCCGACACTGCCCTCCAACAACCAGGTACACGAAATGCGGAGCTCGCCCACACCGTGCCCCGGAGCTGCTCGACTCAAACAGCCCCACTGTATGACAGCACAAACTGCTGTCAACTGGCCTTTACCTTCGGGGCCCTGAGTTGGGCCATTGCTGTCCACAGTCTCAGAGGCAGAGTGTCAGGTGTAAGTGAGACACCAGAGAGGTAAGACAGGACCTGAGCCCAGGCTAGACCGGGACCCAGAGCAGCTGTGGCCGGTACTGAACCTGCAGTTGAGACCATGTGTCCCATGTCGGAGCTCCTGGACTTCATTCCCTGCTCCGGTGCCTGATTCAGCCCAGCCCAGCCCAGCCACTGTGGGTATTTACAGAGTGAACCGGCGGGTGGGAGCCGTCACTCTCTCTGCCTCTCCGATAAATAAACAAAATAATAGCAAAAGAGCCGCTGGGACTCTTGGCGAGTAAGAACGTGAATCTTGAGCCTGATGAACCGGAGTCTTGGTTCAGTTCTGCCCCAGGACAGCCACGTGACCGTGGGCGAATCATTCCACCTCACGGGGTTCAGTGTCAGGGCACTGCCCGAGACCTGTCAGGAGAAAGGAGCTAAACGGCCAGTTGGGGGGGGGGGGGTCTGAAATCCATACGACACGTGCGCTTCTCATGGACTTCTGAAGACCCTTTCGTATGTGTGATTTCAAATCTTCCCCGCATCACGATAAACTTGTCTTTCAACGCCATTTTCCCACAAACGTTTCCTAGAACCCTCATATGACACAGGGGGCACAGAACCTGCAAGAGGGTTGTTGTAAGCCTCAAAAACAGGGACCGGCACCGTAGCATGGGGGTAAAAGCCGCCACCCGAGACACCAGCATCCCTTGTGGGCGCTGGTTCGAGTCCCACCAGCTCCACTTCTCATCCAGCTCCCTGCTAATGGCCTGGGAGAGCAGCAGAGGATGGCCCAAGTGCTTGGGCCCCTGCATTCATGTGGGAGACCCAGAAGAAGCTCCTGGCTCAGATGGGCCCAGCTCTGGCCGTTGCAGCCACTTGGGGAATGAACCAGTGGATCGAAGACGTGTGTGTGTGTGTGTGTGTGTCCCTCTAATTCTACCTTTCAAATTAATAACTCTAAAAAAAGTAAAAAATATCATCAATACGTGGCCAGTGTGGCAACTGGCACAGGGCGGTTCATTATTTTTGTCTGTCACTTAGAAAGGTCTTTGTGTACCAGGCTGTGGGTGAGTCACATTTGAATCCGAAAGCAATAAAATCTCCTCAATATTGAGAGGCTCTGTTACGGATTCCAGCCTCCCCCCAACTGACTGAACTGAGGGTGGGTCTCCAGCTGGACGCCCCGTCCCCAGGCCCGCACAGAGGAGGAGGTGACACAGAGAGCCCCGTGGGGAACAGGGTCTCGGGAGGGTGCAGAGGGGAAGCCGACACAGCCCGCACAGGGCCCTGGGCTGCCCCTCTGTCCTTTTTGCAATCTCAGGATGCAACGCCCTCCACTTTAGCCTTCGTAGTGCGCCCTGGGAAGAGCAACACAGCCTCATTCCAACCCTCCCTGCAGCCCTTGGTTAAACACACTGTTTCTCTGACCAAAAGAACGGCGATTACTCTCCTAAAAACACCGTGCCGACTTGGCAGTGTGACCGCCAAATGCGACTGCGCAGCCTGCCGCCCGGGCTTGAACATGCGGACACAGCCCTCGTCGCGGGGAGAGAAAAGGTGGGAGTGAACCTCCCGCGAACAAGGGGACCAAGAGGCAGCCCTCCAGGGTTTTCCCTCCAACCAAAGCCCAAAGCATCCTGGAGCCAGAGCTGACACAGCTGCCCCGCAGAGTCCATTCCCCGGGGCTCCCTGGGCCTGGCCGGACAAGCACGGGACAGGAAAGGCAAGGCGAATACGGGAGACAACTCAAACCTCGGCAGGAGGAGCGAGAAGGGGAGCCACAGCCTCTCGAGCCCAGGGGCTGCCCAGTCTTCCATGTCGTGGCCCTTGCCACAGTCTCGTCTCGGCCCTTCCCACACTTGCCCGCCCTCCTTGGTTGTTCAAGCAGTAGGGGATTCGCACATCGCAACAGGCCTGGGCTGGGCAGCCCCCGGGAGGATGACCAAGGACAGAGCTCAGAGGATGCAAACTTCTTGGGTGACACCCCGGCGATGACCATGGTAAGCACTTCCTGCTGGAATTCATCATCGCCTGCCATCAGCATTTGGGGGTTCATGGGCTGGGCCTGGCTCTGGAGCCCCCGAATTCCATCCCAGTCCTTCCAAAATAACACTCTCCATTAACCACAGACTCAACAGAAACAGCCTTACGGAGTCTGGCCCAGGATAAAAGCAAGGTGAGCATTCGACAGTCTCCATGTCTTCCTTCTCTCTCAAAGGCAAACAGGAAGCAAACGATAACATGAGAACATAAAGCAGACGGCCCACGGGGGAAAGCCTGCACAGCCGGACCACCCTACGCTGCGTGCCCACGTCTGTGCGATCCGTTTGCTGCTCAGGCAGAAGGTGAGGCATTTGCGGAAGGCAGGTGCGCGGCTACGAGGGAAATCGTTGGTTAAAGAGTTTGCAGGAACACTCCGCGGAACAAAGGTAAGCTGGGGTTTCCTTTGCGGGACTTCTCGGGGCCCTGAACGCACACACCCTGGAGACAGGGCTCTTTGTGATACATTTTCCCAAGTTATGTGTATGGGATGAGAATTTGCAAGGTCAAATATCTACGTACTGCAGAGTTGGATCAATGTTACCATGTATCTTTGGTTGGCCCTTCCTGACCTGACACAGTACACGAACACAGTGCGAATTCTAACACGTGGAAATCCTGGGATTTCTGTTTAGCCTAGGGGGAAGCTCTCTGGTCACCCCTGACACTGTACAATGGACCGAGCGAGCAGGGGGCGCTCATGTGTATCGAAGGATGTCCAGATGACCAGGGAGGTGCATTCCTACCTCTAATTAGAGACATAGAAAGGACAACTCTTTTCCTCTGTCTTCCGGGAGATTAGAACTGCTAAGAGACGGGCAAACATTAATGCTCTCAGGAAATGACCCGCAAAAGGCCAGCCGCAGCCACAAGCCAGCAGCTGTGTGAGAGCCTGCCTCCCTGCAGAGGGACAGCTGGCCAGTCTGCCCAGGCGTGGCCATGTGCCGTGCAGGCGGTGGCTTGTGGTCCTGGGCATGAGACGGCACCTGGGCGGCACTATTCACAGTAGCCCCAACGCGCGCTATCCAAGCGTCCGTAAGCAGAACGCGGGCTATGCATAGGGAACAGCATCAGCCTCTAGAAGGAAGGGAATTCTGACGCACGCCCAGCGCGGGGGAACCTGAGGACGTCACGCTCGGGATACACGCCGGTCACGGGACAAGCCCTGTGTGATCGCACCTGTGGAGTGGGTGGTCTCAGTGCAGGACAGAAAGCAGCACGGCACTGCCGGGGTGGGCTTCACTGTTCACTGAGTGCAGTTTTAGTCTGGGAGGCCTGGTGGCGACTGTAGGACATCCTCAGTGCCACCGAACCAGACAATGGATAAAGCGGTAAATTTCTTTTTGTGTGTGTTTTTGAGCACAATTTTTAAAAAGCGCATCTTCGGGAAACGGGTTAGTCGGTGACCTGATTAACTTGCACACAAACAGAGCACTTGGAGCAGAAGCCTAATTAAGGCACAAGCTGAGGGTTTCGCGGCAACCACGCCTTCTTGCCTATCTCCCCGACGGTCCTTGCATGTGTCTCCTCCGAGCTCTCCCGCTGGCACGTCACCGCCTCCCTTGCACAAGGGCCATCCCGGGCAGCGAGGTGTGCCTCCCCACCTGCTCACCCATGGCTGGAAGCACAGAGGAGAGACCGGTGGTCCCTCCTCCCACCCTCACTGCCCGCATCCTCTCATGACGCCCACGTTCTGCGGTCCCGTCCTCAGAGTAACAGCTTTTCCTCATCTGCGGTGCGCCAGGCTCAGTGGGAGACAGGTGCTGTCGTCCTGACGATGGATGGGGGTGCCAGACCCCGAGGCCTTAAACCACAGCAAGGGCTGTGCTCCCCTCAGAGCTCACAGCCGAGGGGTGGGAAACGGGGCACAGGGAAGAAATTCCAATCCTGAAAAACAGCTGCAGCAGCAGAGTGTGCTGTGCCCGCTCGGAGGGGCCTCTGCAGACGCGGGAGGCTGCGGGGATGGGGGGGGGGGCAGAGGACAGCTATCTGCATCGGCAAAGCAGTGAGTGTGAGGGACTAGAACTGCAGGGCAGGGCAGAGGCCGGCGTGCTGGCGTAGTGGGTAAAGCCGCCGCCTGCAGTGCCCGCATCCCATATGGGCTCTGGTTCAAGTCCTGGCTGCTCCTCTTCCGATCCAGCTCCCTGCTAATCTGCCTGGGAGGACAGTGGAAGATGGCTGCCAAGATGTTTGGGTCACTGCATCTGCACGGGAGACCTGGAAGAAGCTCCTGGCGTCGAGCCCTGGCCATTGCGGCCAAGGAGTGAATCAGCAGATGGTCGGTCTCTCTCTCCCTCTCTCTCTCTCTGTAACTCTTTCAAATAAATAAATCTTAAAAAAAAAATAGAAGTGTGAAGTGTGGGGTGGGGACAATGGCTTAGAGGAAGAGACTCACTGGAGGGCTGGACACTGAGTTAGGATGTGAGTGGGGGCAGCCGGGAGCAGAGCATGGGTTGGCGGAGGGAGACACCCGGATGAGGGGGCACTCTCCTGAGGGGACCAAATTCCCGACCTGATTCTTCAGGGGACAGGAGAAAGGAAGCAAGTGGCTGGGGGCGGGGCTGGGCAGAGGGGGCATCGTGAATGTTCAGACTGGAGTACGCCATCCGTGGCTGGGCGTGAAGCTGGCAGACTACAGGTCAGTCATCAACGAACAGGTTTAAGACATGGGCAAGGGGCCGGCGCTGTGGCGCAGTGGATAAAGCCACCGCCTGCAGTGCTGGCATCCCATGTGGGCACTGGTTTGGGTCCTGGCTGCTCCACTTCCAATCCAGCTCTCTGCTGTGGCCTGGGAAACCAGTGGAAGATGGCCCAAGTGCTTGGGGCCCTGCACCTGCGTGGGAGACCTGGAAGAAGCTCCTGGCTCCTGGCTTGGGATCAGCACAGCTCCAGCGGTTGCAGCCAATTGGGGAGTGAACCAGTGGATGGAAGACCTCTCTCTGCTTCTGACTCTAATTTTGTCTTTCAAATACATAAATAAATCTTTAAAAAGAGAGAGTGAACGAGAGATATGGGTAAATCCATACCTGTCTGTCTCACTCTCACTCTGTCACTCTGGCTTTCAAATAAATAATATTTTTTAAAAACTACGATGTTTGACTTTGGAATATCTGCATGTGCATAAATGCGTCGTCCCGGGGACAGGCTCAGGTCTGAGCAGGAAGCTCACTCGCGCCTCACGAGCCGACCCAGCCAGTGCAGTGTCTCAGCGCTCTGTGCGTTGACTGGAACCGTCACGTGAGCTCAGGCGGGAGACCTCCACTCGTGGCGTCACGTCAGTGCTGAGAAACGCTCGGACTGTGCGGAATCTGCCATCTCCAGTTTCCAGACCAGGGCTGCTCCATCTGCGCCAGCGCCACACGTCTGTGCTGAGGGCTCCCAGGGGACTCCTTGCGGAAAAGGGCTCAGGTGACGCACAAACGTCAAGACGTCCACCAAGCCCTGGGCAACGGTGGCCGCGCCGCTGAGAGGGTCCGGGGTGGTAAAGGGGCAGCGCTCCACTCCCGCCCGGGTCTTCCGCCTCCATACCCAAGGCTGTGCCGAGCTCTCTGTGGGGTGAGCCTGGCTATGAGACTGAGAATGTCCAAGTATAAACTAATAATTGCGGCGCAGTGAGCTAAGCCACCACCTGCGACACCGGCATCCCATATGGATGCTGGTTCGAGTCCCGGCTGCTCCCCTTCCAATCCAACTCCCTGCTACTGTGCCTGGGAAAGCAGCGGAAGATGACCTAAGAGCTTGGGTCCCTGTCACCCACTTGGGAGATCCCAATGAAGTTCCTGGCTACAGCCTGGCCCAGCCCCAGCCATTCCGGCCATTTGGGGAGGGGACCAGCTGATGGAAGATCTCTCTCTGTGCTCCGGCAAAGAAAAAAAAAATTAAACAACAAATTTTTCCCCAAGCCAAGGAACTGCTTTTGCAAAACTCAAAAGACCCCACCTTCTTGTTTCCAGGCACAGCTGCTCTTTAGCTCAGTAGGGACCTACCTGGAGGCCACCCGTCAGTAAGAAGTCCCCTTTGTCTGTCTATCAGCAGCCACCATGGTAAGTGCATCACTCTGCCCAACAACAGGGGGCCTCCAATCTCTCAACCGCCGTCAGTAAAAGCACACCAGGGCCCGGTGCTGTGGCGTAGCAGGTACGGCCACCTACTGACACTGCCATGACACACGGTGCTGGTTTGAGTCCCAGCCATGCCACTTGCAATCCAGCTCCCACTAATGCACCCGGGAAAGGGGCAGACGATGGCCTGAGCACTCAGGCCCCTGCACCCATGTGGGGCACCTGGGTGAAGCTCTGGCCATTGTGCCATCTGGGGAATGAACCAGTGGATGGAAGACGCTCTTTCTCTCTCTTTCAAATAACTTAGTAAATCCTTTCAAAAAATAAACAAAGAAACAAAAACCACATCCTCAGTTGTCCAACCTGCTTCTCAGCATGACACCTGCCCGCAAGCACAAACATGCCCCTGTAGGGAGCTGACGCTCGCAACACGAGAAGCCTGGGAAAACTGCTGGAGGTGCCGGCCTGTGTCTCATCACCCCCTTCCAGGGTTTCAGACAGGAGGTGAGGAACCGGAGGGCCGAGCTGCCTCTCACTAACTCCTGACTATTGGGAAATACGTCCCCAGATCCAGGAATAACGCAGACCCCACAGGCCACATCAGAGGGGAGCCCCTCGCTTGGGGTCCCACGCATGGGCACTTGGGAGCTCTGCACATTCAGCTGCCAGCTGGCTGAGAGAGAGTAGAGGCGCCACCTGCTTTGGGAGTCTGCTCCGTGGGTCGCTGGTCCCTGGGCTGTGTGCCCAGCTTCTCTGACACAAGGGAGGCCAGGGATGGGGGTGGGGGTCCACAGGGGACCCTGACACGCAGGAGAAGGCCACAGCTAGGCAGGAAGCCCTGGCTGCCCAAGGCCGCTTTCCTGTGCTGCGGGGACAGGTTGAAGCTCCGTCGGGACAGCTGCGCAGTCACCCTGGGGTCACACGCAGCAGCTGAATGACAGTGCCACCTCCAGCTGTGGCTTCTCCCCACCCACGCAGCACCACCGGCCTTCGCAGGCCAACCCGTCCACCAGGGAGTCCCAGGAGCTGTGGGGCCGCCAGACTCCCTCCCCACGTTCCCTGCACCCGCTGCCTCCCAGCTCCAAAAAGCCAAGCCAGAGGACAGCTGCCTGGGTCCTGAACGAGTCAAGGCTTCTCACTGGTGCCCCAATTCTGTCACTCAACTGTCTTCCTTTTTAATTTTATTCTTTTTATTTGAAAGTCAGAGTGACAGGGCAGGGGCGGGGTGGGGGCAGGGTGGCAGAAGGATCTTCCATCCGTTGGCTCACTTTCCAAATGCCCACCACAGCCAGGGCTGGGCCAGGCTGAAACCTGGAGCCAGGCCGCCCGCATGGGTGTCAGGGACCCAAGCACTTGAGCCATCACCCCCTGTCTCCCAGGACGTGCACCAGCAGGAAGTGGAGTCCGGACTCCACCCCAGGCAGTCCGACGTGGGATGTCGGCATTCCAAGGGGGCAGCCTAAGCCGCGGCGCCTCGAAGCCTGCCCGCCCATTCAATTTTCAACTGTTCGACGGAAGGTGACACGGAGCAGAAAGGACACATGAAATTCAGATTACGATGGTTACAGCAGTCTGCCTAATGGCCACAACGTGGAGGCCACTCCCAAGTCCATCAACAGGTAGAGAGGTAAACACGCGGTGCACACAGCCGGGACAGCACGCGGGGCCACACCCGCAAATCCAACCCACCTCACCCAGGAAATATTCCAAAGACAGGCACGTCTTCCGTACGGAACACCAATGCAGTGTGGCAACTGTTTCCCTGGCACTGACACTGGCACAGGTGCTTTAAGCCATCTAGAGAGGATCCGAAGCACGTGTCCAGGTTAATGCAAATCCTGCACCACTTCACAGCGGGCACTGACGCATCCACAGACTTGGTACCCTTAGGGGGAGCTGGACCTGCCCCCCCAGCCCCGGCCGTGGACGCCGAGGGTCACTGTGCCACTCAGGAGCAAAGAGGAACCATCGCCGACACACACAGACACAAGGACACATCTCCAAGGCAACAGCACAGGACTGCACAGTGCAAGATCTGCGGGACCTGGGTGGGGCTGAGCCAAACCGAGGGGTCAGGAATCGAATCGGCAGCCGCCTACAGGTGGGCCAATCGAGGCAGGCAGGAGGGGGTTTACCAGGGGGGGCGAAGGAGCTAAATGTGGGTGGCAGTTGAAGGGCACGAATACGAGTGACAACCATGGGGCCGGCATCACGGCGCGAGGGGTTAAGCTGTGGCCTCTGATGCAGCTGCTCCGCTTCTGATCCAGCTCCCTGCTAATGCTCCTGGGAAAGAAGCAGAGGTGGCCTGGGTACTCAGGCCCCCGCATCCACGTGGGAGACTCAGATGGAGCTCCAGGCTCCTGGCTTTGACCTGGCGCAGCCCCAACTGCTGTGGCCACCTGGGGAGTGAAGCAGCAAATGGAAGCTTCCTCTCTCCCTCTCTCTCTGCCTTTCAAATAAATAGAAAAACCTTTAATTAAAAAACCACTCAACTATGTACTTACAATCTGTGTACTTTGCCACATGTACATGACACCCCCATTTTAAAAACAAACCAGGAAGTTGTTGCAAACGGGCTCCATGCTTTAAGACACGGCAGAGGTGTCTGACCGCCCAGGGCTTTGTGGTGTCTCCCTCTCTCGGGTAGGAACCCAGTGGCAGATGGCAAAGTGGGAAAAGTCAGGGCCGTGGCAGCTGACCAGCAGAACAACCCGGACATCAGGACTGGCCTCCGGGGTGCGGGCACCCGCCGTACTCTCCCCACACTCCACAGGAGATGGCCTCGAGGCCAGGAGCTCAGAACAGGGCTGGGAAGAATCCACACAGTTGCTATTTCAAGGCCTGAGATTCTTGACCAACGTGTTTAAGGGCTGTGTGTCTGGCCATGCTAAGAGCAGGATTGTCACTACGTCATAACAAGCCACGGCGTCCCCACCAAGAGCAGGACTGTCGCCACGTCACAACAAGCTGCAGTGTCCAGACACTCCGTCTACACTCCTCCTGCAAAGCCAGGGGAATGCGGGGCTGGGAGGCACTCCCGGGAGTGGGCAGCCCCATTCCAGACGCCCCTGCCCACGAGGCAGTGCACACGCCCTGCGACTCCAGCACTGCCCAACGCAGCCGCGTCCTTGCAGCCTTTGCTTCCAGGTCTCTGCACCCCAGGCTCGACGTGGGTAAGCCTCAGAGGCATCTGCTTCTGTCAGGGTCAGCAGTGACCATAGAACCCCGCGCCCAGGAAGCCTCCTCTGCCTCCCCCCGCCCCCAGGTGCAGCCATCCCCTCACTGCATCCTCCCAGATCCCGCCCTTCCCTCTGCTACCTGCCCCTCCCACCTCACCTGCACCTGCACAGCTTCATCACAGGACAGAAGGGAACCTCACGCATCCTAGCCTTCTCCCTGAAAGGACCATGGTGGCTTAAACCACACCCCCTCCCCAACAACACTGCCTGGACCTCAGAACGCGACAGGGAAGTGTTAGTGTGACGTCCTCAGAGGGGGGCTCTAACCCAGTCTGACTGGTGTCAGAGTGACACAGGGGACCGCTCAGGGGGACGACGGGATCTGCCAGCCAGGGAGAGACCAGCCCTGCCGCCACCTCCTCCCGGCCCCCGGCCCCCAGTGCTGTGAGACAAGGACGGGCCGCGCTGGGAGCTGCGCAACAAACCACGCCACGGTCTCCAGCGCGCTGAGCCACACGCTCCCTCCCACTGTGCCGTCTCGGCACTCACGTCCCAGATACTCCCACTGCACCTGCCTGTCCCCACCTCCCTCCTTCTGCCGCCAGCGCCACCTTTGTGAGATGCACCCTCACAGAACGGCCCTCCCGCCTCCCCTGCGGCCCGGACACCGGGCTACAGTACACAGTAGCTGTTCAGTGAACACCTCAATATGACATCCCGCCCGGATGGCTCTCCTGGGCATCTACTTCCCTGGGCATTTACTTATTTATTTACTTATCTGAAAGGCAGAGAGATATGGAGAGACAGACCGCACCTATCCAACTGGTTCACTCCCCAAATGCCCACAACAGCTGGGCTGGAAGCCAGAAGCTGGGAACTCCACCTGGATCTCCCAGGTGGGTGGCAGGGCCCCAACTCTTGAGCCATCACCACCGCCTCCCAGGGTGTGCGCTGGAGGGAGCCGGAGTGGGACATGAACCCAGGCCCTCCGACACGGGACACTGGCAGCCCCCGGCACCCAACACCTGCCCCGTGCATATTCTTAACTATGGGATTAGGCACGAAGTCTGCTGTGCAACGCAAGCCAAGCACGGGCGGAAGCCTGCGGCGTATCATCACTCCCTGTCCTTCAGGACCAAGTGCCCTCTGGTGACTAACCCTCCTTTCAGGACGATGAACTGAGTCTTTAACTCCAAGGTGACCCTATGCCTGTTGAAGGTCATTTCCGCTTCTCCCAGGACTGCTACAGAAGATGCACTTGACAGTGGGGGTGGGAGCTCTGTCTGAGATTCCATCCCAAAAGAACCGGGCTACAAATGGGGAGAAACAAGGCAGCAAAAGAGAAATGAACCAAGGAGACTTGATTCTCACTCCTGACTCACAGCTCAGTGCAAACACGCTCCCAGAAGATTCACGGGGCCGAGGAAAAGCAAGAACCCCTCACAGCCTTGATGAGAGCCAAGTGTTCAAAGATTTTGTTTATTTGAAAGAGTAACAGAGACACAGAGAGAGACACACACAGAGAAAGAGAGAGATCTTCCATTTACCATTTCACTCCCCAAACGACCATGGTAGCCATGGGTGGGCCAGGCTAAAGCTAGGAGCCCAGAACCTGGTCCCAGTCTCCCACGTGGATGGCAGGGGTCCAAGCACTTGGGCCACCTTCCATTGCTTTCCCAGGTGCATCAGCAGGGAACTGGGTCAGAAGTAAAGCAGCCAGGACTCCAACCAGAGGCTCTCACGGGATGCCGGTGTCACAGGCAGTGGCTTAACCCACTGCACCGCAATGCCAGCTTCAATGATAGCCATTTTTGACAAGTTTCTCTGAACTTCTCAGAAAAAAAGAGACTAAAAATAAATCTTTTATTAAAATGAAGGCATAAAAAAGCCTCATCTGGGAGTCAGAAGGTTTGGTGGTTCTCCACGTACTACAGCTCCAGAACCAGTGGAACCAGGGACAGTCCCACGGCTGCAGCCTCTTTAATGGCTGCTTGATGCCAGATACCAAACAAGAGGCTAAGACCACCTTCTGTGGCCACTGATCGCCCTCAACCAGGGACACCAAGCACAGCCAAACAGAACACGAGGCAGCCAGGGCTGAGTGAGGGGGACAGACGGTGCTGTGGGCCTCTAAGGGGAGACAGACCTTGCTGGGGATGAGGTCCCAGGGCCACCTGGGCTGGCGGGGGAGAGGGGATGCTGGCTATGCAGGGAGCCCCTGGCAGCAGTCCCAGCTGTCACCCAGTGCGCTGACTTCCGGAGGTGACAGCACAGTGAGGCACACCCTCAGCACAGGTGCGTGTCTCGCTGGGACTTCCCTGGCCAACGTGGCCTGGGCCTCTGTTTACTTTAGGCCTCTGTACTTGGAGTCTGTGCCCCCTGGGACGGCTCCATTTCCTGCTGCTGAAACCGCCATAAAGCCACCTCCCTGGGAATTAATTATGGAGCAAGCCTGCCTGAATTAGAGACATTTTGAAATAAATATCTTTTACTTCCCAACAAACAGGTCCCTTTTCCAGTAATTAACTGTTATTCTGAGCAGAGGTTCAAAGAACCTGCTTTGAAGAGGGCTGTGGTTGGTAGCACCATTTGTACACAAAAACACAGAAGCCAGGCCTCCCATTGGGTGAGCTAGGTGGGCTAACAAGCCGGCCAAACTGTGTTTACATCATGAGCGACCTCAACAAATGCGGCAAAGGCCACCTTCACAGAGGCCCTGGAACCAGGCTGCCCGGCACGTGTTCCCAGCGCATAAGCCCCACGTCTATGACCCAGGCTGCAGTGTGGGTCAGAGAGAGGGCCAGGTATCGTCCCACAGCCTCTGGCCATCTGCTGGGTGTGGGCAGCAAACACAGCAGCATTTGCATTCACCGGGGCCAGGGTTTCTCCCACTTGGGGCGTTCGGGGCTGGATGCTTCCTGGTCCCTGACCCTGCCTACCACCCCACAACCTACCTCCCCACAACCTACCTCCCCAGGTACGCCAGCCCCCAAAACATCTCCAGTGTCCCCTGGGGGGCGATCACACAGAGAGCATCTCTGAAAGCGTGGTGCTGGGTCCCACAGCCCAGAAGTTCCCCAGGTGGCTCCAAGGGCTTGGACACCCCTCCCCCAACCCTAGACCCAGACGGATCAGCCCCACTGGAAGCAAAGATCATGTGATTTAAAGTCCTGCACAGACCTCACCAACTGCACGGCCCAGGGCGAGTCCACATCTCACCCGCAGCCTCCCAGATCACTAAGATCCGCCGTCAGGTCTGCGTGCCACCCGGAGCTGCTATCTTCCTTCTGTTTTGCCTCCTCTTCCTCCTCAGGGGCACCAGCAGGAAATGCGGACTGAGCACCCACTAGGAGTGGGAGCTGAGGGTCTTTTTTGGACCAGGCCAGCAAGGGTGGAGGATGGGAGTGGGAGAACAGGGAGGCAAGAAGGCACGAAGCAGGCTCTTGGCAAAAACAGCCACGTTGAGAAACAAATCAGGGGCTGGCATAGGGGCTCCCCAGCTCCCTGTTGCTGGAGACACAGGGAGGGGCCCTCAGAAGCCCACCAACCAGGCCGCCATCCTCCTGCAGGGCGGGGCTGATGCTGTGTTACAGCAGGTCGGGCCACCGTCTGCAGCGCCGGCATCCCATATCGGAACACCAGTTTGAGTCCCCACTGCTCTGCCTCCAATCCTGCTAATGTGCCTGGGAAAGCAGCAGAGGATGGTCCAAGTGCTTGGGTCCCTGCCAAGCATGTGGGAGACCCGGATGGACTTTCTGGCTCCTGGTTTCAGCATGTTGCAGCCATCTGGGGAGTGAACCAGCAGATGGAAGACCTTTGTCTCCCTGTATCACTCTGCCTCTCAGGTAGGTAGGTAGGTAGGTAGGTAGACAGAGCAATCGATCGATCAGGCAGGCAATGAAGCGGCACGAGGGGTTAAAGCAGGGACGTTTTAAGAGTTGCTCAGACACAATGTGGGGACAAAACACTTTGGAATTTGAGGCAAGAAGGGTGGGTAAGATCAGAGGCCAGACAAGAGCCCAGTCCAGCAGGTGACCAAATACATAGGTCAAGGGCATCAAAGAAGTGGCAAGGTTGCCGATATGGACTGGGGCTGCCCTGTGCAGGTGTGCACTGGAACTCTGGGGTTGTGGGCTGAACTGTGTCCCCAAAGGCATATGCCAAAGACCTAAACCCCAGCAGCTCATGGTGTGAGTGCATCTGGGGTCATCAGTTAAATGTCGTCCATTTAGCAGGTCCTAATGCGGTCTGACCGTGAGATGGGGACACAGGCACAGAGGGAGACCAACTGGAGACATGGGGAGAAGACCATGTTTGCAAGCCAAGGAGAGAGGCCTCAGGAGACCCGCCCTGCTGGCACCTGGAGCCCAGCCTTGGGCGGCAACGTATGCCTGCAGCTCCAAGCAGCCTGGTGCGTGGTGTTTGTTACAGCAGCCCTAAGACCTGATACCAGGAGGCCATGTGACAGTCCTTGGCAGTCCCATGGGACCTGGGATCAGGCCATCTGGATGGGCACCTGCAGCAGAGGCCACACAGTGGCCGGCGGGGACACTGGGCAGAGCCAGCACTCGCCAAGAGCTTGGATATCCCGAGTGGGAGAGTATGTTGCTGGTGTCTTGTGATGGGGGCTTCCTGAGGGTTTCCAGGAGACCTGGGGTGATGTGTGTCCTGTGGGGGTGCAGACAGCTCCTCAGGGGCTGGCCTGAGGGGGCTGTGGATGGAACCTCCAGGGGGGGCAGCAGCCTGGGTGAAGACTAAGACCAGCCAATCTGGTCAAGGGGCGGTCTATGCTCCAACCAATCACAGCCTGTTGCCAGGCAGGCTCTGTTGCCAGGTGGGTTTCAAAGCCGTTCCTGAGTAACTGACACTCACTTGCCAGTGGCCACCTTGGCATGGCCTTCTCGTTCCACCACACCTGGGGCCAGGTCAAGGAGCACTTCTATTCCGGCCTTCAGGGCATGCTCACTTCTGCACCCCACACCCTCAGCTCCTGGGCCCTTGGTTTGCCACCTCTCACCAGCTGCGCCAGGAGCTCCTCCCCCAGGCCAGCGATGGTAGGCTACTCGTCCGTGTCACCACACAGGGTTCTGTGAGAAGCTCCGGGACAGGCACTACACACGGGGCTGTCATAGTGTTTTCAGAAAGCAGGAACGCGTTCAAGGTCACGGCGGCACTTACATGGAGAGGCGACGCCGACCCACTGCACAGCGCGGGTGGGCACGGCGGGCACTGTGCTAAGTGACAGAAGCAGTCACGCAAGGGTCCCATGTATCTGAGGTCCTGAGTCCAACTCCAGAGACAGGAAGTACAAGGGCGGCTGCCAAGGGCTGCTGAACCGTGGTGAGGGGTTTGTGTTGAATGGGTGGCGCCTCCATCGGGGGCTGGGGAAGTTTTGTAGGCAGATGCGGTGACGGCTGCACAGGGCACAGGATGACCTGATGCCACTGAACTGTAGGCTTCAAAGACGTGCAGAAGAAGTATCTGCTGGGATGTGCATTTCACCACTATGAGATGGCGTTAGCTTTAATCAGGACAGACAAAAACCTGGTGCTTATGCACACACTCGTGTCCGTCCACAAGACAGTAGTGGGCCCCTCAGTATGCAAGCATCCTCAGTGCCCAAGGACACACGTGGGGGTAGCTTTTCACCCAGTCCGGGGGAGGCTGCAGGCAGAGCCCAGCCACGATTTGACGTGACCGCTGGGATTACTTTCAAAATGATATTAAGGGATCGACTGTGGCTACTAACTAGTGGAATTAGATTATGTGAGGGACTGACCCTCCCCACTGACACAACAGAAAAAGCCTGATAAACACTTCACTACCGTGCCTGTGACTTAACATTCTTCACCACACAGCCCTGTGACTCAGCTGTTTGCTTCTCTGTCCAGATAAGCAGGGCAGCTGTCTCACTTCCAGAGCCGCGATGTCCCACAGAACAAAGTTCCCTGTTGGTTCTGTCGCCTGCTTTGACCTCACGGTTCAAAACAAAACTGTCAGGGTGTTCCATCCACTGGCTCACCCCCCAAATGCCCGCAACGTCCAGGGCTGGGCCAGGCCAGAAGCCCAGAAGCCTGGAACTCCGTCCAGGTCTCCTATGTGGGTGGCAGGGGCCCAGGTACTTGGGCTGCCTTCCACTGCTTTCCCAGGCACATTTGCGGGGAGCTGGATCAGAAGTGAAGCAGCCTGGACTTGAACCAGCACTCACATAAGACTTTGGCACCACAGGCAATACTGCACCACAATGCTGGTCCCTTAATACTTTTTGAACAAAGGGATCTGAGTTTTCATTTTGCTCTGGGCCCTGAATGTAGCTGGTCCCGCCCCAAGAAAGGTTTGGACAGTATGAGACTCACCCTGAGCACCTGCCCCGAGGGCTCCTTCCGGGCTCACTGGGTGATGTAGAGAGAAGACCTGGGGCCATCTTTAATTAATCCCAGAGAGGCAGCCTTAGGAGGCGGGTCCTTGCCAGGCCACACTAAGCGTAAATGGCCAGGGGCGTCTCAGCCCCAGTGTGTGTGTCTGAAGCATGTAATGGCTAATCATCAATGCTCAATTACTCGCAATAAATCACCAAGCAGAGCCAGCTCCACACCCTGTCACATGGTTTCAAGGCCCAGGGGAGCTGCACCCCTGCTCCGGAATCTACCTTGCCCCTACTCCACCCAAGCCGGGCATCCGACCAGCGCCTGGGGACCAGGGTTGGACGGGGCTGCCGGGTGGCTCTGTGCTGGCCCGTGCCTGATCACGGCCCAGATGAGCAAGAGCAGGAGACCAAGCCAGGCCAGCCAACTTACAGAGAAAGGAACAAGGCGGAGGACTAGGCTGACAAAGCAAGACCACGACGGCGGTGGCAGCTGGGCTCCCCCTCCACCCTGAACTTTTCCAGTAAACCCCTTTCTGTATTTCTGAATGGAATTGGAGACTTGGTTTGTTACTCGTAACCAAGAGTGTCACGGAGGGCTGTGACAGAGGGCAAGGACACACAAGCGAACAGCTGGAAGGGCTCTGTTGCAGCGGTGCCTGTCCCAGGGGACATCTGCTTCGTTCAGTCAATAACCATTGGCCCTTTCTCGGACACAGAGACCCTTGTCAATCTCCAGGTCATTGTCTGGAGAGAAGCTGCCCACCAATGTGACCAGCAGTGAGTCAACCCCGAATGAAAGAAAGAGCCACACGACCAAGCCCGGCGCACAGGAGACGCAGGTTCTGACACTACGGGGCCCATGTCAATGGCCTCCCATGAGGAAGAGGCTGAGAGAACGTTTCAGGACGAGAGGGGCAGCTCCGGGAGGGGCTCTTTCACCCCTGCCCACGCAGCTCAAGGCCACCACCCCCTCCTCCGTAGCACCCTGCCCGTCTCTTGAGTCCTGTCTCCAGTGTGCAGAGCTAAGCCCCACCGTGAAGCACATTTAGGGCATATTCTCCGTTCGGTGGCAGGAACTCAGGTTTCTGACCCGAGGCTGCCACAGAATTGGTTCAGGGCTTGGCAGAGCCCCACTGTGGCGGCCCAGGGAAGACCCCTGAGCTTGTAGACCCTGGCCGCTGTGTCTGGGCCCTGTGGCCAGTGCAACCTGCTTGGTTTTCAGATACAAACCAAGCCCCCGAGAGAGCCCTTTCTGGTCCGGCGCCTCCCAAAGGGCACAGCTGGTTGCCGTGGACACAGACACCTCCCAGGTGTGGCCTGGGGGCTCCTCCCCATCTGGGACACTCCTCAGATGACTCAGGCAGGCAGCCCTCACCCAACGGGAGGAGGAAATTTCCAAGGTGCCTCCTGCACGCCAGGTGCCTGGGTGGGCACTCCCAGGTGTCCTCCCACCCTCACAACCACCCTGGAGGCGAGGCAGAATCCAGGCCACCCAACCTGAGGACACAGGTGACAAGCGGCCCTGAAGATAAACTCGAAGCCAGCAGCACAGCTGGTGCCACAGCCCCTGCCCTGCTGAACTAGGTAAAAAGCACCCGCTTTGCACGCCCTCGAGTTCAGGGGAGCGCACGTGTGTTCGGAGACCCCCCACCCCCACCCCGCAGCAGGGACACACACACAGTCCTTCTCATCGGAACACAGAGAGGGCTGCCATGAGGGGACAGCTGCAAGCCGGCTCTCCCACAAGGACAGAGCTGACCTGCGGGGCAGACGGGGACCAGGGGGCTGAAGCAAGGTGGGAAGGGTGTCCAGGCAGGGGAACGGCATGAACAGAGCGAGGCTGAGCTGGGAAGCAGACAGTGCTAGGACCCTGGAGGTGGCCGGGGGGGGGGGGGGGGCAGGTGACTTCGAGAAGGGAAGTGATGTGGACAGCTTGGCACTGTATTTCCTGTGGCTGAGGCACGATGAGGCGGGGGGCAGATATTACTGAAACCCACCAGAGCCACAGCAGAGCACCCCTCGAACACACAGGAGCCCACACAGAACAAGTGAGCGGGAGGGCTGGGGCCCAGCCAGCGCTTCCGGGCGCCTCCCCGGGACAAGGCAGTACCCTCAGCCCCAGCTCTCAGCTGTAAACGGAGGACCCCGGACCTCGCCATAATATTCACAGGCCCTGCCCAGCCTTCCCCTACATCGGGAACTTGAGAAGGAGCAAGCGGGCTGCCCGGAAGTCAGCTACCCGGTTCTAGGGTTTCCCAGCCCCAGGTCTGCCAGCCTTGTGGAAATGCAGCTGGCACTTTCCCTCCTCGGAGCAGAGACACAAGGCCGGCACCCTCCAGAGGGCCAGAGTTCCCGTCCGCCTCCAGTGTGCGCCCCGTGTCCTTCCCTGGACCCCGCTGGGGGCCAGCACAGACAGATCTGCCTCCCCCAGACCTGCGCTCAGGTCTCAGACCTGCACCCGTCCCCTCAGCTGCCCTTCTTGTCCCCCTGCCATCTGAGGTGGCAGGTGCAATGCTCAGCCCAGGTGCTGCTCTCACCCCCCACGGCCTCCTCCCCGAGTCATCACCTCCGTGCCTGGGCTCAGCTCCCGGTGTCTCTGAAGAGCCTCGGCCCCACTGCAGCCCCAGGGTAAGTCGGCTCGCTCTGCAGGCCTCCCACGGCCACCACACAGCTTTGCAAAACTAGGGACTCTGTCATAGCCTATACACCGCTCAAGACTATTCTATTTTATTTTTAAATATTTATTTATTTGAGAGGCTGAGTCAGAGAGAGAGGGAGAGAGAGGTCGTCTAGCCTCTGGTTCACTCTTGCTGCCCTGTGCCTTCAGGCCACGCGGCCTTCGGGCCCCCGCTCGGATTTCCTGCCTGCACGCTTGCTCCACGTGGCACCCGGCCTGCTCTCTGCTTGGTGTGGACCCAACTTGTCCTCTAGACTTCTCTTTCTCTCCTAAGTAAAGCCCTCACTCTCCTGCACATTTCTCTCACTGAATAAAATCCTCTGGTTCACTCCCCAAATGGCTGCATTGGCCGGAGCTGAGCCAATCCGAAGCCAGGAGGTTCTTCCAAGTTTCCCAAAAGGGTGCAGGGGTCCAAGCACTTGGGCCATCTTCCACTGCTTTCCCAGGCCAACAGCAGAGAGCTGGATCAGAAGAGGAGCAGCTGGGACTAGAACTGGCACCAAAGGCAGAGGCTTAGCCTACTATGCCGCAGCACTGGCCCCTATTTTATTATTTGAAAGGCAGTTCTCTAGAGAGAGAAGGAGGGAGAGAGAGAGGAGAGACATCTGAGACATCTTCTACCTGTTGGTTCACTTACCAACACGCTACAATGGCCAGGGCTGGGCCGAGCTGAAGCCAGGAGCTTCTTCCAGGTCTCCCATATGGGGACAGGGGCCCAAGCACTTGGGCCATTTACCTGCTTCCCCAGGGACAGCAGTATGGAGCTGGAGTGGAAGTGGAACAACTAGAACTTGAATTGGCACGCATTTGGGATGCCAGAGTGGCAGGCGGGAGCTCACCCTCCATGCCGCAACGCCAGCCCCAACTTAAGAGTCTTGCATAGTTTTGCTTTGCTGTAGAATTACAGAAAAGTTCTTAACATGGAAGCCACTTCTGTCCCCACTCCACATCACCTGCTGACAACTGCAGGCTCCTGCACACCCAAGGCTGTGCAAATGCTGCCTGCCTTCTCTGGTGTGTGCATACACACACACACACACACTCACACTCACAGAAACACATACACTCACGCACACACATGCATATACACACAGACATATTCGCACTCACAGAAACACAGACACATACACTCATGGGCATACACACAGTCACACACACACACACTCGTGTGTGCACACACTCACACACATGCACTCACGTTTGCATTCACAAACACATACACTCACAGAATCACACACATACATACACACACTCAAATACACACACGCACATTCACATTCATTCACATACACACACAC
Source organism: Oryctolagus cuniculus (assembly GCF_051225735.1). Lineage (NCBI taxonomy): Eukaryota > Metazoa > Chordata > Mammalia > Lagomorpha > Leporidae > Oryctolagus > Oryctolagus cuniculus. The sequence goes on along the minus strand of NC_142871.1, from coordinate 166,779,929 downwards.
ATGCGGTCACATACACGTGCACACACAGATACACACTCACACACACACACTTGCAGAAACACACACTTGTGCATAGTCACCCACAAACACTCGTGTGCACACTCAGAAACACATACACTTGCATGCATACATATGCACTCACATACACTCACATACATTCATACACACACTCACGCACACACAGCCCCCTCTTGCCTTCTCTTGTTCCACCCCCTGCCTGAACCTCGGCTCCTGTGTCGGGTCAGTTTCTCACACAGACCAGTCGGTCCTGGTTGGTGTGTGTGTGTGTGTGTGTGTGTGCGCGTGCGCGTTCTCTCATTTCCCTTCCTTGTCGTTAACAGATTACTATTTGATCAGGTGGGTGTGTCTCCCAGTAGTCACAGCTCTGTGGAAGCTGAGATGTCCACTCCCGCGGATCACTGTACCCTAACACACTGCACAGTGGCGGCTCAGAACAGGCTCCTGTGACAGGAAGCAGCGCGGGAAGGGGAGGCTGGGAGATTAAAAAGAAAACAAGGGGAAACCAGCGTGGCCCAGGGTCATGCTCCGTCAGTGCTTAACAAGGTCCTCCAAAGAACAAAGTCGAACTCTGACCTGCGGTGTTTGCCAATTCCCATGGTGTAAACACAGCTGATTCCAAGCTGCCCGAGTGGCCCCACCAAAGGGGCCTGCAGAGACGAGTACAGCGCCGGCTGGCACAGCGCATGCCCCACGCGTGCCAGGGCCGGGACTGACATTCAAAGTCAACCTGTTTTGAAAATACATCGACTTCTGATTAAAAATCCTAATAAAGGCCGCCATGAATGGCAACTTATGAAAACGTGCCAGGGGAGGGAGAGGGGAGGTGTGTACCAGTTGCGAGGAGGAGAGGCAGGCCCAAGGCCCTGGAAGAGTTCTGTGATGGGGTGGTTTCACAGCCATTCGGCTTCTGCTCTTTGCATCAACACGGGGCCACTGGCACCCAGGGGCTCAGGACAGGGCCGTGAGCGCGTCACAGCCGGCATGAAAGGTGGCTTATCCCTCTGACCTCGGGCTTCTCTCTCTAGCAATTCTCCCAACAGCTAAAGTGAAAGCAATACTAAACAGAGGAGACCATGAGCTCATACAGATATTGGAAGAAAACAAGGGACTCCCCCACCCCTGCTCCAGCAGCGGGGGAGCCCGAAACGCAACATCAAACCTGAAAGCCACAGAAGATGAACCACTCAGGTCTATCGAAACCAAAAGTCTCGCATAACAGAAACACCAGAAACAATGCCTAAGACAAACAGCAGACTGGGACAAAGCCGCTGACAGACATTCAACAGGCTCTGTGACCTTCACACATGGAACGCTCCTATAATGCTCCTATAAGGGCAGGCTCTCCGGGCCGGCGCTGTGGCGTGGTGGTAAAGCTGCACCTGCCACACCAGCAGCCCATATTGGAGTCCAGGTTATGAGTCCTGGCTGCTCCATGTCTGATCCAGCTACCCGCTAAGGCACCTGGGAAAAGCAGCGGAAGAAGGCCCACGCGGGAGACAACGTTGAAGCTCCCAGCTCTGGGCATCTCGGGAAGTGAACCAGAGGATGGAAGATTCCTCTCTGGCTCTCCCCCTAACTCTTTCAAATAAAGAAAATAAACAAAAGAATGCTCTCCACACATCCATACGCATGAACGCAAGGACATGAAGAGACAGCTCAAAGAAAAGGAAACGCGAATGGCTCTAAAACATTCAAAAATTCAGTTAGCCTCCCTGAAAACCAAGCACCAAGTACGATCATGACAAAATGCAAATTCCCCCACATCAGACCCACAAATGCCGAAGGCCGGCCTCCCTGGCCAGGGGGTGAAGCGGGCCACACATTTCTGCGGTTCAAGGGTGCGAGGCTGAGATCTTTCTAGAGAACATGCTAACAGCGGCTAAAATGCAGCCTGTTTTCTCCCTCCCACGTCCAAGAATTTCTTGCACATGTGCGAATGTTCAAGCACGCCAGGGTGTCACCGCCCATTGTGTCTGTCATAGCAAAGGCTTAAAACAAGTCTCAATGCCTTCTTGGTGGTGACTAACAGGCTGCGGCCCAGCCGGGCAACGGAGCCCTCTGCAGACACGACAAAGGGGGAGGGCATTTTTCCCTACTGATACGAGGCCGTCTTCTGTGTAAGTAGAAAGGAAGAACGGTGGATATGATCGATAGGACGCACTGCTATTGGAGAGAAAATATGTAAGATGGAAACATACTTACTGGAAAGATGCAGAAGGGGCTGCAAATTGTCATGGAAGATATGTATTGTGGAGAAGTGACACACGGATTTCATCGTGGTTTTGGCACCAAAATAAACTTATTTTTAAATTCCACTTTCCATGGACTTTTTGAACTCCTTATACAGAAGAAACTGGTAGCCATGGTTTTGCCAAGGGAAACCTTGGGCAGACACCAAGAAATGTTACTTCTGTGTGCTTTCTACGGCGAGCATATGCCCTTTCTATGACAATTCCTAAACATAGACACGCAGCAGACACTATAGACAAGCCACCACTGAGAAGACCCAACGGTAGTCGGTCCAGTGCTAGGAAAAGAGTGTAAGGAATTCTAGCGAATCAGCAAGAATATCACGCATTGAAAATGTTTCTGAAGAGGCTGGCACTGAGGTGTAGTAGGCTCCACTTCCACCTGCAGTGCCGGCATCCCATATGGGCACAGGTTCACGTCCCACCTGCTCCTCTTCTGATCCAGCTCTCTGCTATGGCCTGGGAAAGCAGCAGCAGATGACCTAAGTGCTTGGGCCCCTGCCCCTGTGAGGAAGACCTGGAAGAAGCTCCAGGCTCCTGGCTCTGGATTGGCTCGGCTCCAGCCGTTGCAGCCATTTGGGGAGTGAACCAGTGGATGGAAGACCTCTGTCTCTCCCTCTCTCTGTATCTCTACCTTTTAAATAAATAAAAGCTTTTAATTAAAAAAAAGTTTCTGAAGACTTGGGGACAGTGCTATTTGATACGGTATCAAGAGAAAACAGCAAATTTCATTAAATGAACACTCCAATTAGAAACATAAAAGTGTTTAAGCTCATATGTGTAAAGTATTTCAAAAGGGAAAACTAATTGTTAGGATAACAGAATTGTGGGCTATTTTTAAAAATAGTACTATTGCAATGATATTGTAACTATTTTTAGTCTTAATTAAATTGTACTGAAGTCAATTTAAATAACTTCTAGCAAAAGGATACAAATTACTTTCCCAAGATATTTAAACCATTTTCAGGATAAAGGTCAAAAATCTTGGTGAATTCATGAGACTATAAGGGGACTTTAAAAGGCTCATGGAAAATGGAAGTCAACCCTAAGTTTATTTTGGCGTACCAACTGCTTAAATCTTGCACAGTGTTTTCATAATACACTTCCTGTACAGTTTTTTGAAGACTCCTTATAGAAGCCTCAGAAGACTCAGATAGACAATAATGCAGCACTTCAAATGCAGGAACACAATGGGGCTTGCGAAGGCTGGCTAGAGGGGATTTTTGGCCAAAAATCTTCAGTTCATTCTTTCGAAGCGGTGAGCATTTGAAACCCACAGGATTCTCCGAGAACAATGCAAGGATGAAGTATGCAAATTAGTAAAAGCAAGATTTAATTTGTGCAGCTGTGGTTTTCATTTCTTAAAAAACTTTTTGGCTAAAATTTCAGAAGTTTCTGAGAATTTGGGCTGCACAGATGCGGGAGCAGGTGAATCAGCTCAAGACCTCCTACCCCTGGTTCTCTCTGAGGGAATTTCTCACTTTTCAGGAAGGCACTGACAACACCTTTCAACAGGTATAAAATAGGAGATAAAACCAGACAACAAGAGCCAGCAGGAGGTTGAGTATCTGGCTAAAGGGCCAGTCACCTGCCCTGCTCAAACGCAGGCTGATTTAAAGGCCACCCAACTCGGGTTATGATTCTTCATGGAAGGACATAACATAGGGGAAAATGTCTTGAAAACTCTAAAAGATGACAACACAGAAGCAGGGTATTAGATGACTTTGAAGGCCTGGCGGACTGTGTGATGCAAATTCTTGTACAGATGACAAACACCAAGGTCCATGGCAAAAATCAAACAAGATTCTAACAGGAGTGCGAAAAAAAAAAAAAAATCCAAAGCTATGAGATGAAATCTATGTGGTGCAGTGACACATGCCACCAGGACGCCTGGCAGGTGTGCTGGCCCCAGTCGCCGGAGGGCTTCACAGACACGTGTCTAGGGAACAGCCCACGGCATCAACCGCTGGCCCTGCTGCCAGGAGCCTGGTGTCCACACAACCCCTCTTGCGGCTGGGACACACAGGTTACCAAGTGGAGCCGTCGGCAGGGCGGACTCCGTCACAGACGAAAGGACTGAAGAAGGTAAACGCTCATTCTGGGGCACAAGAGGTCCCTGGTGCTGGTACCCTCCGACAGTGAGCCACTTCGGGAGGTCCCCATGCGCCGGTGCCTTCACACGGAGGACGGATGACAGAAGCCTGCGAGCCCTACGAAGCCTTCAAACCACACGGTAATAATGGAGGTCATCACCACCTGGCCTGGCAGCTTCACCTGCATGGGTGCCCAAATAGCAACAGCTAAATGGGAAAGAGGGCGAGAACCGCACCTGGCGGTCCTGAGGCCCCCGGGGCCTCGCCTCGCTCCTGGGGACAGAACAGGTGTACACGGCGGGGAGTGACAGACGCTGGAGGATGCCGTGTCCTGGGGCTCCTCTGCAAGGGACAGGGAGTGGGAGGAGGGGACAGGAGGCAACGTCTTGGAGCCTGAACGTGGCATCTACTGTCAGGGGGCGAAGGAGGCTGGCAGCACCTGGCCCTCAGAAGCCCTGCCCCCATCATGGTATTCATTCCACACCTGTACACCTGAGACGGCATCCGACAGACGCAGCCCGCAGAGGACAAAGTCTGCCTTGGTCCTGGCCGAAGTGTGCCTGGAGAGCGCCTCCCGCCCGGACTGTGAAGGACGTTCCTTATTTAGATCGTACTTGTCCGTGAAAATCAATACGTCCTTTCGACTTTATTGCTTACGAAAATGCTCCTCTAGTGCCTGTCCCCAGGCCTTCGCCCTGAGGCCACCCTGTCAGTGCCACGTCCTGTCAGCGTGCCACCACCATGCACCCCTCAAAAACCTGCCCCACACGTCAATGCTGCCGGTGACCCTAACCCGTGGGAATTCAGAAAAGCGGCTCCGCTGTCCAACCACCCTCCCTGGTCGCTGCCAAGTGCAGGGTGAAGGGCTGGTCCCTGGGTCCCCAAACTCAGGTCGTGAGCTTCAACCCCACTCCAGTTTGCCCATCCTCTGACCCCAGGACACGGCACTGGCCATGGACCCGCGTTCTTCCTCTGCTTTACAAAGGACCCTAAAGTAAGAGAAAATGTTGCCAGGTGTAGCGATTTCAGCAGTCACCTCTCTGACCCTGTCTGTGCTGTGTGGGGTTGGGGGTGCCGGCGGCAGGGAAGCTGAGCCAGAGGATTCCCACAGGACAGCCCCCTCCTGTCCAGGCGAGTCCAAGACTCAAACAATGATGGTGGTGATGATGTAAGAGTTTCATCTTACACATACCGGAGCCACCACGGCTGTTGACTAATACACGTTGGCAAGAAGGGAGAGGATACACACAACCTGGTTAGGATACTCGGCCCCACTCCATCCTCCCAGACAAAGCGTTTCAACCTCAGCCCAGAAAGAGAATTGGGGTGTGTGTGTGTGTAATCTGCATTCACTTTGAAATGCAAATGAAATACTAAAAACACAAAAGGGGCAAAAGACACTAACTGCTTGGAGTACCAAGGGAGGTGTCTATTGTCCATGCTCAGGTCTCTACCTGTGTCCTCCCAGACCAAACAAGGGTGCTGCACTTTGCGCAACACGAGCCAGGGAGCTACTCAGCCCACAGCAGCTGCTCTGCAAGCCCAGGGGGCAGCCGCCGGATACCCCTCTGCACCTTGTCCCCACACTCCGAAGTCCCGGGAGAACCCCGGGGGGCACTGGGGAAGGTGGGGCAAGGTCTCCAGCCCGGCGAGCACCGCAGGCTGAGCAGCAGGAAGGGGGCTGGGCTGGCAGCAGCTCTCCCTTCTCCGTAACTTCAGTTCTGTAGAGCCTGCGTCCAAGCCAGGTGCGGGGCGGCTGGGGTCCAGCCCTCAGACCTTGCGGCCTCACCTTCCGTCCGGGTGGGCCGCCCCTGCAGGGTAATGGGGGCCTCCGAATCTCTTCTTGTATTTTCAGGGGAAGGGGCGTGCTTTCCACACGTGCTCTGGGCCGGGAGTTTGGGTGCAAGGCAGGGGAGGCGGCGGTGCCCCCTTAGCGCCCGGGGCTCGGCGTCACCGCGGAGAGCGGCGAGAAGTCCTTCCAGCACCCAAGTCCCCGTCTCGCCCGGGGGGGCGGCAGGGAATCCTGTCCAGGCAGGACGCTGGTGCGCACACACGGGCAGCCCTGCAGGGCCTCGGGCTGGGACCTGGGTCTGCAGCGAGACCAGAGGGAGAAAGGACTCGGGAGAAAGGCACCGGCGCGGCCTTACCTTGCTGACCACGTTCTGGGCGAGGCCGGTGCGGATGCCGTAGTCCCACGCGTGGCAGTCGCAATTGGAGGCGTTGTCCGCCTTGTCCGGAGGGGACGGCAGGGGCGGCGTGTCGCCGCCGGGGTCGCTGCCGTTGCCCGTCGCCCCCCAGGCCCCAGTAGAGAAGGTGGTGGGCGCGGGGCTGGTCCAGTTGCCCAGGTCGCCCCAGCGGCCGCCAGCCGCGGCCCCCGCCAGCTCGGAGCCCTTGCCGGCCCCGCGGCACCAGAAGTTGGGCTGGTCCAGGAGGAACGAGTCCGAGAACTGGGTGAAGCCGATGAACAACGCGGGGACCCAGGTGAGCAGCACGAGGGTCCTCTGGTAGCCGCCGCCCAGGCCGCCGAGGAAGGGCAGCACCGACCCGTCGTAGTCCAGCAGCAGCAGACTCGGGGCCGCCGCCGCCGAGCAGCAGCCCGGGTGCGCGCCGCCAGCACCGGGAGGCAGCGGGGGCAGCGGCTGGATCTCCGCGCCGCCGCCGCCGCCAGAGCCCGCGCGCCCCCCGAGGGGCGCCGAGGCCGCCGCGTCTCCCGGCGGCAGGGAGCCGTTCTCCTCGGTCGGGGGCAGCTGCCGCCCGGGCCCGCCGCCCGCCGCCTCGCGCCGCCGGTCTATCGCCATGGCCCGGGCCCGCGGCGCCCGCAGAGGAGGCGCATAGAGCGCGGCCGAGGCTCCTCGGGCGCCCCGGGCAGAGCGCGCCGGGCCGGGCGCCCGCAGCCGCCGCCGCCGCCGCCGCCGAGAAGGGCCCGCGGCTCGGGAGAGAGCGCTCCGCGGCCGCGGCGCGTCAGGCCGCCCCCATGTTCCCCGCCGGAGCCCGCGCCCCGGGCGCTGCGGCCCCGCTCCGGCGCCGGGCAGAGGCCCGCCGGGCCCTCAGCCGCCGCCGCTCATCGGCCCCGCGGCGGCCGAGCCCGCCGCTCTCCGCTGCTCCGCGCCGGCAGCCGAGAGGAGGAGGAGGTGGAGCCGGCGCCGCGCCTGCCCGCGCCCTTGCCGGCGACTCGGGGCCCTGCGGACGGCGGCGGCTGCTGCTCCCCGGCGCCCGGGATGTCTTTCTCGGACTTGGGAGCCTCCCGGAAGCCGCGAGCGCAGGACCCAGCAGCCAGCCAGCCCGGCCAGCCGCGATCCCGGGCTCCGCGAGCCGAGCCGCCTCCTCCTCCTCCTCCCCCGGCCCCGGCCCCGGCCCGCCCCCTCTCCCCCCGCCGAGGTGGAGGTAACCGCGGCACCTGCTGCGCCCGGCTCCTGCGCGCGAGCGCCCCCTCCAGCCGGGACGCGCCGCCGCCGGGACGCGCGCGAGGGGGGCGGGGGAAGCGGGACGCCCCGGGCCCGCCTCGGCCCGAGGATCCCCCGCCGGTCCCCCCGCGCGCGCGTCGCGGCGGGACGCGGGAGGACGAAGCGGCGGCGCGCGCGGCGCAGGGGGCGTGGGCCGGCCGGGGGATCTGGCTGTGGACACGAGCGCGCCTCCCACCCACCCCCGACTGCGAGGGTCTCCGTGACCTCGGCTGGCCTCAGGGGCGTCCGGTTTTCCGCTGCCCGCACCCCATTCCCAGTCGTGAGCCCGGAGGGGTGCAGGTCCCCGGCCTTCGCGGAGCAGGGTCTCGGGGTTGGGGGGCGTCTTGGCCACATCGCCAGGTCGCCTGCGACCGACAGCCGCGGCACCCGCTCCCAAATCGCCATTTCGTTCCCCTGTGCCAAAATACCACGCTGGGTAGGCGCGACGCTGGAAGGACTCATCGCCAGCGCGTTACGGGTGCACCCTGCCAACGCGCCGGGGGATGGCTCCTGCGCCCCCTCCCAGCGGCTCAGGTTCGCGTGCGGACACCCGGGGCACGGGCGCTCGGCCCCGCGCCCGCACACCAGCCCCGGCGGCGCGCCTCGCCTCGCCTCGCCTCTGCGGCCGGGCCCGCGCCGTATCCGTCGCTCCAGCCCTGCGGCAAACGGCGGCGTGAGCTCGCGTCCACCGCACCCGTGAGAATTACGCGGCGTCGCCACGAGGCGGGAACGCTGCATATTCTGAGAAGTTTATTAACGCAGGTCTTAGGCGGAGGAGCCGTTTCTCATTTCTTTGGGCACCCTCCCTCCCCCCAAATGTGAAAGAAATGCTGAAACGCCTTGAGCTCCGCACGCCGCATGCATGCGACCTCGGGTCGTCCCGCGCCCGGCTCAGCTGCACGCTGCAGCGGAATCCTCTGGTTTCACCTGGAGTTCGGCGTCACCGGCGAGGGAACGCAGGCACCTGGGAGAGACCCGCCTGGGAAAGCTGTCGGGGGGCCGGGCCGTGGGGGTGGGGCCGTCGAGGACGTCCCTGCAGCTGGGAAGGGGAGATTAGATAACAATGAGCGGAAGCGGCCCCACAGGCTGCAGGAGACCCCACAGCCTGAGAACTGGACCTCAGAAGAGCCCTCTGCGCCGGCGGCACACAGCATTACGTACGTGGTAGTGGTTTTCTTTCCCAACCTCGGATTTTTTGCTAGCTCCTCCCCGACCCCCCTCCTCGGAGAATGCAATGACGGGTGCTGGTGCCCAAGCCTGCGACAAACACAGTCCGTGCTCAAGGAACCGGGGCCCTAGTGACCAGGGCTGCTGGATTATTGGCAACTCACTCGCAACTTCACCAGTTTTATTCCTGTCCTCCTCTCACGCCGACTCCCCGCAGGTCCGGCTGTCTGTCTCCCTCGTCCCACCCATCGGCTTCTTTTCCTCTGAGTCATTGCAGAACAAGTACTTGTGTTGGCCTTCAGGGTCATTTCAATCAGATAACAACCATTCCGGGGAGCTTTTCAGAGCCCATGTTCAGATTCACTCTGGGGTTCAGCCCTACATTGCAGGGCCCCTGTGGGTTAGGCAAACGACTCCCTGACCAAAGACTGGGTCCAGAGCACAGCCAAACAACTGGCCTTGACCCCAGATCTTAGGACTTGTCTGTTTCAACACACAGCCGGCAGGAGACTGAAAAGATCCTTGCTGGTGTGCATTTTCCCCTGGCCCTGGGAAGGAGTTTCATTGCAAAGCGGTTACTAGTTCTTGTTCCAGGAAGTTGATAAAAATCCTCAGATGGTACATTTCCAGAACTGGGGGACACATTGGGAAACGGTGCGCCCTAAGACTGAAGCTAAAACGGAACCAACATGCAGTGTTTGGGACTTGCTACCCACAACACCCACCTGGGAATTGTAGTTTAAATTACTGATGAGGGGCTTGGTGGTGTGCACAGCGGTTGGGCTGCCCTGTGCAAAGCCAGCATCCCATAGGGGTGCAGGTTTGAGTTCTGGCTGCTCCGCTTCCAATCTGGCTCCCTGCTAATATGCCTGGGAAAGTAACAAAAGATGGCCCAAGTGCTTGGGTCCTCGCCACCCAGGTGGGAGACACAGATGGAGTTCCAGGCTCCCGGCTGTATCCTGTGCCAGCCCGAGCCATTGTGGCCATCTGGGGAGTGAACCAGCAAATGGAAGTGCGCACACTCTCTCTCCCCTCCCTCTTGCCTCTCTTTCTCCCCCTCTCTCTGATTTTCAAATACATAAATCTTTAAATACACATATATAAAAAATACTGATTCGAGATTTCCCTAAATCCATCTTGGATCAATGCCCCCTCCAAACGTAGTAAAGAGGATTAAAATGTAATTAATTTAAAATATGAACACACCACAAGTGACCTCATGATAGGCCCTAAAATAAAAGGAGTGGAGAAGAAGCATTTGGCACTCTGATCACCTCTGGGCTCAGACTGGAGGTCAGGGCTAGACTAGAGAAGCAATCAGACACCTGCCATCAGACTTACTGCATGGGAGTTACATCACCCGTGCTTCTCTTGTTTACAAATTCATTTAGTGCCTCCCACCTCTAGGATGTAAGCACCTTGAGGGATGTGTATCTGGTATTCAGTTGTATTCCTGGTAGCTAAAAAGTGCCTGGCACCTGCAAGATGTCAGTATACATTCCTTGAATAAATGGGTATGCCAAGTGATAGCCACTCAGTGATACTCTGCATTAAGTCCAGACAACTCTGGTTACTTTGATTCTGATCAGTGCCTCAAACATAGTTGCATTCTCCAGCAACATGAGAAATCCAACAACTGGAGGATGACTTTTCTTACCACAAGCTGCAGTGGCAAGTGGGTTAGCTGCCAGCGAGAAGTCCTTGTGGGCAGCTTTGCACTTGCAGGTGGCGACTGGGCAGCCAAATGCAGCTCACCCAGTACACACGATGTTTCAAAGAAATATGGACTACCGATGTTTCAAAATTGAGAGACTGAGCGTGTCCCGAGGGTAGTGTTTTGACTCCTGATTCCCCTTGTTTGCTGGCCCTTGCTTCCTTGGGATACAGAACAGGAGCAGATGTTTTCCTGCCACCCGTGTCCCTCAGGCCCCCAGTGGCACCCGACGTGGAAGCCAGGGTCCTGAGCGTGCTGCTCTCTGTGGAGAGCCCTTTGCTAGCAGGTTAAACCACCTCCTAATCACCAATAGGCTTGATACATTGATTTCCTTGGAGATAACAAGTGAAAAAAAATTTTGGTTTATCTTTGAAATTGATGGAAATCTCATTTTAACTCCTCCACAATTCTGCAGAAGTTAATTCCAAGGAATTGGTGTCAGGGTTAATTAACTTTAAACATGTAACACCAGCCATACTAAATGGATTTCATATGGTGTTGCCTGTATATTCGCATTCTTGATGCTTGGATTATAGAACGCTTTTTCCTTGCCTCGGCCTGATTTCGTCCTTTCATTTTCTGGAGGTGGAAGAAAGTGATATAGATGACTTCCCACTCTCGCTGTGTGTACTTGAATATTATGGATGTCACCCTTTGGCTTTTGGAATGATGAGTCTGACTCTTTAACAAGGAATTTGACATTTACAAAACCCATCATAAATGAAAATGAAAAAGCTACTTTTGTTCAGTGGCAGAAGTAATAAAATTGTCGCGTAATCTGTCCTGAGGAAAGCTACAGGTAATAGTCTGAGAAAATAAAAGGGAGCGTTTGGTCCAGGACAGTTTGTCTTTCTTGATGAGGAGGCCAAGTGCAAATAAACACAGAGAAGGTAACACTTCATACAAAAGCTACTGCAGGGCGAATGTGACTGGTACGCTAGTTACTTTCAAAGCTTAGTTACAATTTCACTTTGAACTCTTTGATTGAGTAAACAATTAGGGAGTGAGTGGCCTAACCTTTAGGAACCCACATCCCACATCTTAGTGCTTGGGTTCCCTACCTGGCTCCAGCTTCTGGCTCCAGCTTCCTGCTGGAGCAGTTGGGTCCTTACCATCTACACAGGAGACCTGGATTGAATTCCTGCTCCCAGCCATGGCCTGGCCCAGCCCTGGTCATTTCCAGCACTTGGAGAATGACCCAGGGGATGGGAGCCTCTCTGTTTCTTTGCCTCTCAAAGTATAAATAAATAAATAAATAAATAAATAAATAAATAAATAAATAAAAATTTAAACGGAAAGGTAAAGGAGAAAAAAATATAACATTAATTAACCTAGAGTTTGATGTTGGCTTTTGTTGGCTAAAAACCACAGATGTCACCTTTGCTTTATTGGGCTTAAGAATGTTTTCAAAGCTTATTCTCTCTCTCTTTCTCTCTCTCACACACACACACTACCTCCCAGAATGTCAGGACTTAGCAGGGAGCGCTGCAGGCTTCGTTCCAGCACAGACACGCCCAGTTTTGTGTGGTAAGAGCCACCCCCAAATTTGTGAAGCAGCTTCAGGTTGTGAGAACAGAGAGTCCCCTGCAGATAATAGTCAACAGGGTTTGCGGGAAGAACAATTAACTAACAAAGATTTAGGGACTTTCACGTCCTAAGGGGGGAAAACAAAGCTCTTCAAACAACCCCTCTCCCCTAGCAGATTCTAAACAGAGGTGAAGCCAGCCCCACAGCAGGGTGTTCTGGGTCTCCTTGGAGCCCAGGCTCAGCCTGTCAGAGGGGCTTCCCCGAGTGGGGGGAGCTGGGGAGAAGGCGTCCCACCACAGACCCAGGGCGTGCTTTCCTGGTGGGATGTTGTCACGAAGACCCTGCTCTTTCTGAAAGGCTCCTTTCACATCAACCTCTTGTCTTTAGCAAGGCTGATGTGGACTTGCGACTACGAGGCGGTCTGAAGCACTTTTCACGTTTAAAAAATTGACTGCCTGGAGGATGGCCCAAGTGCTTGGGCCCTGCACCCTCGTGGGAGACCAGGAGGAAGCACCTGGCTCCTGGCTTCGGATCAGTGCAGCGCGCCGGCCGTGGCGGCCGTTTGGGGAGTGAACCAATGGAAGGAAGACCTTTCTCTCTCTCTCTCTCTCTCTCTCTCTCTCTCTCTCACTGTAACTCTACCTGTCAAATAAATAAATAAAAAAAATTGACTGCTGATTATTTTTAGTCTAGGCTTTCCATTACAACTTACCATTAAAATTTGTTATTTGAAAGGCAGAGAGAGAGAGGAAGAGAGAGAGAGAGACTCTTTCATCTACTGGTTCACTCCCCAAATGTCTGCAATGGCCAGAGTTGCGCTGATCCAAAGCCAGGAGCCAGGAGCTTCTTCTGGGTCTCCCACATGGGTGCAGGGGCCTGAGCACTTGCGCCATTCTTCTGCTTTCCCAGGCCACAGCAGAGAGCTGGATCAGAAGTGGAGCAGCCAGGACTTGAACCTGCGCCCACATGGGATGCCAGCACTGCAGGCGGTGGCTTTACCCGCTATGCCACAGTGTGGCCCCACAGTTTTTCTAGGCAAAATGTATGCAAATACGTGGATAGAGCAACTAAAACATTTTCTAAGCAAACAGTATGAAACAATTTTTGAATTTTGAACTTTGAGAAAAAAACACTTTTTCTATTTTTTGAAGGTGATTGATACCCTAGTATCCATGAGCACACTAGATCTTGTTTTCTTTTGCTAAATTTTATTAACCTTTTTATTAATTGAATTTTTATTAATCTGAGTCCCTCCCAGTGGGAGTGGGGAATGGGGTGTGGGGAGTGGTAGGAGCGGGTAGAGCAAGGGGAAGGAATTTAGCTCTGTTGATAAAAGTTCCAGGGCCCCGCATCCTGGATCCCATAGCTGCCCAGGGTTACATGCATCTTAAATTTCAGGTCCTGCCTCTTACAGCAGTCTTGTTCTGGTGGGTGGTATGGGCTACAGCCACGTTCTCCAAGTCCCTGATGGTGTCACCGGTGTTGTGTTTAGTGGAGATGTCTTTCCCCAGACAGTCCTGGCAAATAAATAACCTGTGTCGACTGACTGGGCTGGAGCTCCGGTCACCTGGAATCTGTGGTCGCCACAACCCGCTGCCTCCAGCATGAGCCCCAGCCCCCAGATCTTGGTTTGCAATATCATTCTCCACGAAGAGGGACCAGGGAGCCTTGGAGAAAGGTTGATTCTAGAATGTTTTTCCATAATATGCCTTTTCATGAACTCTTTGAAGAGAGTTCATGTGTGGACTTTAAAAAAGTTTTTTGCACCAAAATAAGTTCATCTTTAAATTCCACATGCCATGAACCTTTTGAAGTTCTTTTCTATACAAGATGAACCTGGAAGTACTGAACACTAACCCTCCACACACACACACACACACACCACACCACACACCATACACAGAGTTATAGGACTATGTCAGGAATACAGGAGCCAACTATAAGAGTGCTCAGGGACCAAAGCTAGAACAATTAAAGCAATAAAACACAGTTCTGCATGACAAAGCAAAAAACCCTGTGACTCCATATTGATAAAAGTAAATAATTAAATAAATAATGAAAGGGAAGAAGAGACAGTCTTCTTCCATGCATAAGAATTTGAAATGATTCACGTTGGTACTTTGCCCCGGAGGAGGGGAGCCCCTCTTGCTACTTCCTTAAAAGAGCCGAATGTGGGGAAGGAGTGAGACGGCAGAGCAAGCTTGCAGCAGAGACCCCTGGAGAACAGCCCCTCGGCCAGGCGGTCAGGGTCAGCAGCACAGCGAGACGCCGTGTGGGTGGTATATGCACCTGCAGCGACTTGATGGCCACAGTGCTCTATGCCAGAGACCTTCCTCCTGGAGCCCATAACCCCAGCTGAACCGTGAGGAAGGTATCAGCCAAATCCCATCTCGGGGACCTTTGGCAAAACACGTGAGCAATCCTGGGACCCGTGCAGGTGGCTCAAGACAAGGCGGTCTCAGCCAAGAGAAGTCGGATGGGACGGCAGGGCCAGCTGCACAGGGGTCCAGGTGCAGGCTGGGAGCAGGAGATGGACAGCAGGTGAACACTAAAGACTATGCCAGTTATAAGCTCCCATCAATATCCCGTATCCATATTGGCTCATGAATTGTGACAAATGGACCATATGTGCATCAGATGTAAAGAACAAGGAACCCAGGTGTAAGGTATATGACAACTTTCTGCACCATCTTTGTAGCATTTTCCACAAGCCTAAAGCGATTCTGTAATTCGAAGCTCGCTTTTTGAAAAGGTGATTTAACACTGTTTCAAACATTAATATTTCTTGTCAAGCCCTAAACCAGCAATTTCCCTCTGTAGAGGTTCTGTGATGATATTTGTTAGTCAAGAAAAGATTCCCTGGCTTGGAACTCAAAGCTGGGAGGTGGGGAGCAGGAAAATATAAATAATTGAAAAATAGATCTTAATGCAATTTTGTTTCAGTAACTGATTTTGAAAAATATTCCAAAGGTTTAAAGGTACCAACGGGGGGTTGGTATTATGGTGCAGTGGGCTAAGCTGCTACTTGCAATTCTGGCATCCCATTTCAGAGCAAAGATTTGAGTCTCTGCTCTGTTTCCAATCCAGCTTCCTGCTAATGTGCCTGGGAAAGCAGCAGAAGATGGCCCAAGTGCTTGGGACCCGGCACCCATGGGGGAGACCCGGAGGAAGCTCCCAGCTTTGGCCTGGCCCAGTCCTGGCTGTTGCTGCCATTTGGGGACTAAACCTGCAGATGGAAGATTCTCTCTCTCTCTCTCTCTCTCTCTCTCTCTCTCTCTCTCTTTCATTTTCTCTCTCTCTCTGCCTGTCAGTTAAGTAAATCTTAAAAAAAAAAAAAAAAAAAAGAAGATACCCACAGAAGCAAAACTGTTGGCTGCGACCCCAGAGCTGGTCTAGGAAACCAGCATGGTGGAGGGGGCCTCACACCCGTCTCGGGGACGTGACTTTGGCGTTCTGTAAACTCCCTTGATCATTTATGTTTCCATTTCCATCACAGTTCTGCAGGGACCTAGAGACAGATGCACTTCCACCAAGTTCTCCCTTCTTAGAGCATTTTCTCATGCTGTGTTCAGGTCCTTAACCGAGTCCAATTCTTTAACAGTGCACCTGCAGGGGGTCTGTAAAATACAGCTGTATGGAATAACCAGCTCGCTCGGAGACGATGTAACACAGTGGGCTGGAGCCTCCAGGTCAATGGTTTTTCACAGTCTTTTTGTCAGGCAGAAAAGGCTGGGAATATAATCTAAGGGCATTCAAGCAAACCTCTATCTTCTAGCATAGGTCCCTAATGGACAGGGCTCCTGATTGAAGTCTCTGCAGTCCCACTGCCTGTCACAGGCCCAGGCTCTCAGTAAGCATTTGCTGAATGAATGAGCCGAGGGAGGATGAGATCAGGTTTTGCCAGGGGAGAAGCAGGAACAGTATCTTTCAAGTCCAGGGAGCAGCAGAATGAGAATGGATCCTCGAGCTAGATGGTACATGGCACTTTAAATGGATGGCACAATTCTCAGTCAACAGAATGAGTTTTAAAAGGAAGTTAAGAAAACCCTAGGGGAATGTCACATCTTTAAGGTTTTTTTTTATATATTTTTAAGGTAAAATTTCCATACTTTTTTTATATTTATTTGAAAGGCAGAGTTACAGAGGCAGAGAGAGGTCTTCCATCTTCTGGTTCACTCCCCAAATGGCCACAACGGCAAGAGCTGAGCCGATCCGAAGCTTCTTCCAGGTCTCCCATGTGGTTGCAGGGGCCCAAGCCCTTGGGCCATCTTCTGCTGCTTTCCCAGGCACATTAGCAGGGAGCTGGATCTGAAGTGGAGCAGCTGGGACTAGAACCAGTGCCCATATGGGATGCCAGCACTTCAGTCAGCAGCTGTACCCGTATGCCACAGTGCTGGCCCCAATTTCCATATATTTATTTATTTAATTTGAGAGGTAGAGACAGAGAGCCCTCATCCACTGGTTTACTCTCCAAGTGCCTGCAAAGACAGCCAGCTGAGACTGAAGTTGGGAGCTGGGAATTCAATCCAGGTCAACCCCGTGAGTAGCAGGGACCCAATCATTTGAGGTGTCACCGCTGTCTCCTCCTTACTCAGGAAATCCCAATTCAGGGTGGGGTTCTAGGGACTGAAGCTAAAGTCAATGAAGATTGTGAAAGCCCCAAGAGAGACTTCGCAGGATGACCGGGGGAAATAGGACATGCAAAATCAGACCTCCCGAATTTTTGCCCAGGCTGCACCATCTTCTGATTGGGTGGTCTTGAGTAAGTCACAACACTTTTTTCAAGGCTTGCTTTCTTCATCTGTGAAGTGGGAATACCCATCACCTGCTTTACTGCCCATCACACGCGTTTAGCTGAGGGACCTAAGATGATGAGAACAAAGAGGGACTGCAACTGTGAACGGCTATAAGGTACACACCCCTTCCCCAAAGTGTGTGTGCTGCAGATACGTACATTTTTATCTGGGGTGTTTGCACATATATGATGAGATATCTTGGGAATGGGACCCAGGTCTAAGCATGAAATTCCTGTATGTTTCTCGTGCACCTTACACACATAGCCTGAAGGTAATTTTATAGCTTTTTTTAACTGTGTGAAGCCAGGTTTCATTTGTAGAACTTTATTTATTTATTTTTATTTATATATTTATTATTATTATTATTATTATTGACAGGCAGAGTGGACAGTGAGAGAGAGAGACAGAGAGAAAGGTCTTCCTTTTGCCATTGGTTCACCCTCCAATGGCCGCCGCGGCCGGCGCACCGCGCTGATCAGATGGCAGGAGCCAGGAGCCAGGTGCTTTTCCTGGTCTCCCATGGGGTGCAGGGCCCAAGCACCTGGGCCATCCTCCACTGCACTCCCTGGCCACAGCAAAGAGCTAGCCTGGAAGAGGGGCAACCAGGACAGAATCCGGCGCCCCTACCGGGACTAGAACCCGGTGTGCCGGCGCCGCTAGGCGGAGGATTAGCCTAGTGAGCCGCGGGGCCGGCCAGAACTTTTTTTTTTTACTTGTGACACCATGCTGGAGGTCGAGAGTTTTCACATTTTGGAGCATTTCTGTGTTTGGATTTTCATTTAGGGTTGTCCGACCCGTACACTAAATATTCAGTATGAGTGAGGCACAGCCGAAGTGGCCGTCTGGCCCCCAACCACGGACACAGGCTGTCTGTACGTGACCTTGTCTGATTCCCCGTCATCCAGTATCCATCAAACGGAAAAACGAGGCGGGAATCCCCAGCAGACCTTTCATTCCATTAGCTCTGTTAAATAATTCTGCAGTGGGGTCAGAAGGACCCGGGGCAGGAGTTCCCTGCCTGTGGTCAGACTTCCTGGTAGCCAACATTTGCCGCAGCCGGAGTGGAGGACTGGCCGCCCTTGGGCAGCGCCTCGCCCACCCCCCAGAGCCCCCACAAAGAGCTAGCCGCCCCATTCCTTGTTCCTGTCTCTCCAGATGCCCGCCTTCCGTGAACACACCACTCTGGATCTCTGACAGAGCGCGAAGCCTGCCCCGGCCCCGCTCCTCTTACTGGGCATGGCCACTGTTCTCTGAGCAGCCTCCCCACAGATGGCCTCACCTCCGGCACCTAGGAAGGAAGCGCCAGCACGCTGGTTTGGAGACAAGGACACCAAGCATGAAAAGCATTCAGTAATGTACGCTAGGTCGCAGGTATCAGAACCGGAAGCCCAAGTGGAAACTCAGATCTGCCTCCCGCCAGCGTTCAGACGGCTCAGCCACCCTCCCTGGCTGATGGGAGCTCTGCCAAGCAGGGCACCCCCCACCCTGGTCTTTGTGATGGGGTCAGGCAAGGGTCTGTTGCCACAGCTTTCTCTCCCACCTCTTAGCACAGTGGCAGCTGGGGACTTTCTTCACCCACGCTCTGGCCCCTGGTACTGACTCCTCTGCCCTCACACCATGACCTTGGGGGAATCCTGAATTGCTTCCCTCCAGGCCACATCCACTCCCAGCTCCCCAGACCACTCTTGTCACCCCGTGCCCTCCTTGGTGACGTCTCTGAGCCCATAAGCTCTCTGGGACTCACTGACCTAGGCATGGGGTTGTTTTGAGCATTAACCCTTACCAATTAACCCTTGCCAATGCGGTTCTTCTTAGAGAGTCGCCTGCCTGCCTTTTGGTGTGGCTTCACACGGGCCTTCCTCCTGCCCAGGCCGCCAAGTGCGTCCTCACTGTGGGAGACTCCCCGAGAATCTCCCCATTGGAAAGAGAACTCCCCAGAGGCTCCAGTTGTTGGCTTCCGTCTCTCACCTCCCATTTGTCTCTCATCAACTTCGAGGCCACTTAGGGATCCACCGCCTGGACCTGGTGCCTGGAGATCCTGGGGGGAGCTTCTAGCAGAGAGAATCACACACAGCACAACACACACTCTGGTCGGGTGCTCTGCTTTCTGCTTTTTCCCACCTGGCTCGTTCTGAGATGACCTTCATGCCTCACATCCGATAAGACTTTTGCATATAGACAGATTTTTAAAAAATATTTTATTTATTTATTTGAGAGGTAGAGTTACAGACAGAGAGAGGGAGAAACACACAGAGAGATCTTTCATCCACTGGTTCACTCCCCAAATGGTCACAGTGGCCAGAGCTGAACCAATCCAAAGCCAGGAGCCAGGAACTTCTTCGGGAAGACTTGGGCCATCTTCCACTGCTTTCCCAGGCCTTAGCAGGGAGCTTGATCATAAGTGGAGCAGCTGGGACTGGAACCGGCGCCTCCAGTGGAGGTGCAGCCTGCTGTGCCACAACATTGCCTGGATACAGATGTTTTGAACATGCAGACCTTGAACTTGGACACACGCATTTCTCTCCTGCTCAACAGAGGGCAAGAAACGGATGAAAAAGGTGTCTCTCTGCCCCCCTTCCCTGTGGTTGCACGTGGAGTTCAGAGTATGTGCTTTCGAGTATTCTCAAGGCGAGAACGTGTGTGTGCTATTGGCCGGAAGACACACAACTAAAAGTCAGAACCAGCTGTGGAGACTAAGCAGAGGAATGCCATCTGGAGACTCAAACCCCCTTAGTCTCCTCTGGGACACAGAGAGCACCCAGGGGGCTGGGAACCTCACCCTGCCGGCCAGCCAGCGAGAGACCAGGCCTGTGACCTTGACACAGCTTGCTGCCCTCCAGACACTCAGCGCCACTGCCCTCTCGACACTGACTGAGAGTTTACCCTTCTCTCGGCCATAGAAGGAGACTGACAACGCTCCAACCCTAAGAGGAGTTGGGGCAGAATTTACATCACCCCCTGCCTCGTGTCGCCTCTGGAGGGCTCTGACTCCGCCAGGCCAGGCTTTCTCGGGGTGCTAAGATAAAAGCCTTAGGAAGCGAGTCCAAGCAGTGTCCTGTTCCTCTGGGGCTTTCTCTCCTCTACTTTTTCTTCCTCTCCCCACTTCAAAGGAGCAAACACGTGACGAGTGTGGGGTTGAGGTTCCTACCTAATTAGTTCTCAGGGTGTGCAATGCTGTTGGTCCAGATTTGGCAAGATCCTGCACAAACACGCCTTTTCATGGGCTGCCAGGAGCCTGCAAACCAGCCACTTAGGGGCACCGGCAGGGCCCCCTCTGCTCTCTGAGTCCCCTGGTCCTCCCGTATTCTGGTGGTGCCTGCCCTGGAATTCAGTCTCTCCTTTTGAAGTTTTCTGTTGCTAAGAGAGGTTGTTTTGCATTAAACTCAAGTGTGAACTCACCCTAAGGAAGGCCTTTAAGTAGCTTTGCAAGTAGCCACTTGTCCTTGTGCCTGGGGCCAGTGGTGGCCAAGCAGAAGGGTAGGGAGGCCTGGGGAGGCCACTGTTGAGCTCACTCCCCTTGCATTGGTGCAGCCTGCCTGGCTCCCTTCCAAGACAGCAAGAAATTAATAATGGCTCCTTTTCTCCCACATGTGTGTTTTTTTTCAGTGAAAGAAAGGAAAGAAGCTAAACGGAGCCTCCGTGCACCTAGTGCGAGGCCCTCATTTTCAGGGAGAGGAAACTGAGGCCTGGGGGAAATGGAACCCTCGGAGCTAAACCCAAGACTTCATTAGAGGCTGGTCGGTGCCGTGGCTCACTAGACTATGGCACTGGTACTCCAGGTTCTAGTCCCGGTCGGGGCGCCGGATTCTGTCCCGGTTGCCCCTCTTCCAGGCCAGCTCTCTGCTGTGGCCCGGGAGGGCAGTGGAGGATGGCCCAGGTGCTTGGGCCCTGCACCCCATGGGAGACCAGGATAAGTACCTGGCTCCTGGCTTTGGATCAGCACGGTGTGCCGGCCACAGCGCGCCGGCCATGGCAGCCATTGGAGGGTGAACCAACAGTAAAGGAAGACTTGCTCTGTCTCTGTCTCTCTCTCATCTCTCTCACTGTCCACTCTGCCTGTCAAAAAAAAAAAAAAAAGTTTTCTGTGCCACTTCCCGAGCTGCGCAGTTTGGGTGGGGCTCCGTGTGATCACACACAAATGCTAGATCCACTCGGTCCCTCTCCCACGTCATCTCTCTAGAAGCAAATAACCCCAATGGATTAAGACGGGTTTCCTCTGAGTCTCCGTGAGACGTTCAAGATGGGTTTGAACTCTCATGTAGGCAGCATTATCATTAGCTGCTGGTGTTAGTCCTGTTAACCTTCACGGAGGTTATCCAATCATAGTACCTGACACCTGGCATAGTGCAATGAATGTTTTATGAGTGAATGAGAATTCACATTTTTTAGACACTAGGAAGGCTGTTGCGCACACCAAACGTGTTTATCTGGTTTCTGATTCTGGAGCGCTTCAATACCTGAAAATGAATTGCTGGTCTCTTTCCGTTCTAATACAAATTCACTTATAAATTCTCAGCACCGCTGAAGAACATGGATGCTGAAACCTTTGCAGCGAAGTGCGACTTTGTTTCTTAATGACATCTGAAACCCCGATGTAAACAATGTCTCCACTTCAGGAATTCCTAATCTTTCAAGAGGTCTTGGCTCCTTTGAAAACCTAGTGGGAGGAGTGGGCCCTCTCCCGCAGATCGGCATTCCTGGGATATCATTTCAGCATTCATAACCCCCAAGCAGAGCACGCCTGCCCTGAGGTCAAGGAGTCTAGCAGAATCCCCTCCCCAGGACTCTGGGAGTTTTCCACTGTGGACGGTGGACGTCCTTACCCTGCGATGCCTTTGGAGGTGGACCTCCCTTCCTCTTACTGCCAGTAATCAGGGCCACCTTAACACTCTCCGCAGGGGGAGCTGGTGGAGTAAGAGCTTTTGGATTAGTTCCACCCTTTCCACCTCTAGATGTGAGAGACGGGAAGTTACCTCCAGAATCAACACGTAGCAGCCAGAGGTAATTTTTGGGGGGAGGTGTGTGGTTCTGCCATCCTGAGTTACCCGCACCACACAATATCTCATCAAATAGATTGTTTTCCCCCTTCGAGATCTGTAAAAATGGTCTTAGTAGCAGTTAAAACAGCCATGGAACTATTTTATTCTCTTTATAAGCACAAACTCCCACATGGTTTTACATATACTAAACAAGTACCAATAAATAAATATCATAGGACAAGGATCACAACAATTTAGTTTAATCATCTTTTTTTATGAATTCTTTTTTTTTTTTTTTTTTTTTACAGGCAGAGTGGACAGTTAGAGACAGAGAGAAAGGTCTTCCTTTGCCATTGGTTCAGCCTCCAATGGCTGCCGCGCTACGGCTGGTGCACCGCGCTGATCCGAGGGCAGGAGCCAGGTACTTCTCCTGGTCTCCCATGGGGTGCAGGGCCCAAGCACTTGGGCCATCCTCCACTGCACTCCCGGGCCACAGCAGAGAGCTGGCCTGGAAGAGAGGCAACCGGGACAGAATCTGGTGCCCCAACCGGGACTAGAACCCAGTGTGCCAGAGCTGCAAGTCGGAGGATTAGCCTAGTGAGCCATGGCGCATGCCTTAATCATCTTTTTTTTTTTTTAATGGTCTATTTATTTATTTGAAAGGCACAGTTAGAGAGAGAGAAGAGAGGAGGACAGAGCTCTTCCATCTGCTGGTTCATCCCTCAAATGGTCGCAACAGTTGGCCAAGGCCAAGGGCAAGGAACTCCATCCAGGTCTTCCATGTGGGTGGCAGAGGCCCAAATACTTGGGCCATCTTCCACTGCTTTCCCAGGCACATTAGCAGGAAGGTGAACCCGTGCTCCCACGGGACGCTGGTGCTGCAGGCAGAGGCTTTACCCGCTGCGCTACAGCACCAGCCCCTCGTTTAACAGCCTTAAGTTCTTTCTGCTTACGATTCTAGAATCAGGCAACTCTCATCCCATAACCTGGAATAAATGGTCTGATGAGCCTAAAGG
Organism: Oryctolagus cuniculus; assembly: GCF_051225735.1. NCBI lineage: Eukaryota > Metazoa > Chordata > Mammalia > Lagomorpha > Leporidae > Oryctolagus > Oryctolagus cuniculus. The sequence continues at coordinate 166,756,924 of NC_142871.1, read as the reverse complement.
AAGAGTCTGGTTTTATAGACAGGGAGGGGCAGAAGAAAGCAAGAACAAAATAGAAGTCCAAGCAGCGGATCGGTCATCCCGAAGTTACTTTCCTTACAGGCAGGAGCAAGGAGACAGAATGTTAGAAACATAATTGATTGCTTAACAGCAGGTTACTCCAGGTTACTTACTTCATGGAAGGATTAAAGTAGGGAGAACTCATTATCATAACAGTGAAAACCGGCTGTGGGGGAAGTTTGGCTGTTATCTCTGTCAACTGGATTTGTTGGAAGGTTAGATAAACAGCTTCCTGTTGGGGACTCGAGCTGAGTGAATGCCTCCATTTTGATTTCACCCGGTTTGGTGGGGGCCCAGCACAGAAGCTTAGTCGGAGACAATTGCCTTCTGTTACTATTATTCAACACGGGGTGGAGGCGGGGAAGCGGCAAGAATTAAGAGGTGGGAGGAGCCTTCTGTGTCTGGTGATGTCAGAAGCCTTTGTCATGAGGTCACATCTCCCCAACGTCTCTTGCCTAAAAAAAAAAAAAAGCCCAACACCCACATCTCCCTACCCCCCACAGGAAAGCCACCACCAGCAAGCAGTAGGCGCTCCCCATCTCTGAAGCCGTCACTTTCAGGTCACCACTTGTAACTTATCAAGGCCTTTCCCTTGGTGCTAGTCTAGCATTTTAACTCTGTCGCCAGAAGAGAGAAGAGTCAGCCCGGGGTACCTTCCTGCCTGGGCCCTGCAGCCCGCGCCCTGCAGAGCCCCTGCCTCGCGCCCGCACCCAGGCCAGCTACTCACGCCTGCTTTGGTGTGTCTGGAACGGAGCTGAGTCATAGGAGCTGCCTGTTACTGCCTTCTTTCTGGAACTCTCAGGCGTTTGTGCAATGACCCCTGGGGCCATGAGGAAGTCTCTCCCAGACTGTTGGCTGTTGAGGTCACTGCACGAGTGAAAAAAGCCTTAGCAATGTTGACATGTAGCCCAGTTTGCCAGTCTTCTGCTTTTGTGGATGATGTGGGATTTTGTGTGTGATAGGGCTCAGGTGAGAATGCATTCAACCTTGTGGGTGAACTCAGCTGCTGTTTCCTTAAACTAGTTTCCTCATGCAGGTGCGGTCTTGTTTCACCGCCGTGTCTTTGAAGGACTGGCCAGTTCTTGTTAGAAGTAGTCTCGGTGCTGTTTCATTTCATTTCTTTCTTTTTTTTTTGACAGGCAGAGTGGACAGTGAGAGAGAGAGAGACAGAGGGAAAGGTCTTCTTTTTCCATTGGTTCACCCCCTCAATGGCCACTGTGGCCGGCGCACTGCGCTAATCCAAAGCCAGGAGCTAGGTACTTCTCCAAGCACCTGGGCCATCCTCCACTGCACTCCCTGGCCACAGCAGAGAGCTGGCCTGGAAGAGGGGCAACCGGGACAGAATCCGGCGCCCCGACCGGGACTAGAACCTGGTGTGCCAGCACTGCAAGGTGGAGGATTAGCCTAGTGAGCCGCGGCGCCAGCCTGTTTCATTTCTTAATCTCCTGATTCTTAAGTGCGTTGCCTACTCCTGGGGTCTCTGGTCCTCACTATGGTTGGAAGGCTCACGGCCCCCCTTGGAATTCTCTCAAAGGACTCACCGTGACAGGAGCGGGCTCACTCCTGCAGCAGAATGCCTCCTACTTGCTGCGCTGCCTTCCCTAGGCTGCGGCACAGTCGGCAGCCAACCATTGTGTCCTTTTCATTTGTTCTGTTGCTGCACAGACCACCCACCCCCCAAGGCACAGCTGGAGCCCTCTGTGAATCCCTCACACGCAGAAACACCATCGCCTTGTTCCCGGAGAACCGCAGGGTCCTTGTCTTCGCGCAAGAAAGAATTCAGGCGTGAGACAGAGAGTAGGTAGAAAGCAAATAGCAAGGTTTATTAGGGCAGGGACATCCGTAAGAACGGATGGGCACCTCTCCAGACAGAACCTGGGAGAGAGTGCCCAGTCGCTCAGACTGGGGAAGAGTGAGGTTACGTGGTTGAGTGGAATACACCTGGGCAGGCCAGGCAGGCGGCTCAGCAGAGAGGCAGAGAGGCAGAGGGCTGAGCACGCCATCAGGTACAGGCCTGGTTTTTGGTTTTTTTTTTTTTTTTTTTTTTTTTGACAGGCAGAGTGGACAGTGAGAGAGAGAGACAGAGAGAAAGGTCTTCCTTTGCCGTTGGTTCACCCTCCAATGGCCGCCGCGGCCAGCGTGCTGCGGCCAGCACACCACGCTGATCCGATGGCAGGAGCCAGGAGCCAGGTGCTTTTCCTGGTCTCCCATGGGGTGCAGGGCCCAAGCACCTGGGCCATCCTCCACTGCACTCCCTGGCCACAGCAGAGAGCTGGCCTGGAAGAGGGGCAACCGGGACAGAATCCGTTGCCTCGACCGGGACTAGAACCTGGTGTGCCGGCGCCGCTAGGCGGAGGATTAGCCTAGTGAGCCGCGGCGCCAGCCAAGGCCTGGGGTTTTTAAGGGGATGGGTCTTGCCTTCCTGCTTCTTCTCCTCCTGGAACAAAGGACTTTTTGGATGTAAATATGAAAAATTCCTTTCTGAGTTTTCCCCCTGAAGTTATCAGGCAGGGGGAAGCCTGGCTGGCGCCACCTGCCCGGTTAGAGGAAGGATGGTTATCAGGTAGAAGGGGTAGGGCGTTTGATGTGCAGTACTGGGCTGCCCCTGGAAGGTTATCGGGATGACTTTGAGATGCGGATGCTGGACACAGATGTCTCCTTAGGCCTTTGTCACACACACATAAGCTCAGACCTGACTTCCCACCTAACAGTGTCTGTAGGCAGCTTCTCTTCCCATTCCTTGTGTGAGGCAGGATCTCCAGAGGTGTTAAGAGTTTGGCTTCAGATGGGAGGTACTGGTGGAGAGAACTAAATGTTTGAACGGCAGAGCTAGCATAGCGAGGTTTCTTCAGGCCACCGGTCCTCTGAGGTTGTCCACCTCCTGTTCTCTTGTGCACCCGACTCTTGGGGGCCTCGAGCCTGCCTCTTCCTTTCCTCCATCAGAGGGCATTGCTCTTCCCAATGGAAACACATCTGGTCCCTCCGATGTGCCGTCATCCAACCCTCTCGGGTCGGTGCCCCTCATTTGGGGCTGGAGATCGTTGGCCCGTCTGACCATTACTCTGGTGGCTTTGGCATTTATGTGACTGGCCCAGAGGATGTTCTGACTTCTCAGTTCCTTCACTTCCTCAGCTCCAGTGAACTTTCCCCCACCACCACAGCCCTGACTGCATGAGTCACCTTGGGCCGCCGTGACAAAGCCCTGAGCGTTGGCTTGGAAACCAATGACCTTCTTCCCAGTCCTGGAGGTTGGATCAGGGTCCCATCCTGTTGGGTTCTGATGAGAGATTGCTCCGTGGTCGCAGGTGGCTGCTTTCTCTCTGTGTCCTCAAATACTGGGGGAGGGAAGAGGACTCTCTCATCTACCTGTTACAAGGGAAAATGCTGTTCCATCAGAGCCACACCTTGCACCCTCATGTAACCTAATTACCTCCCAAAGACCTTATACTGAGATCCAGTCATGTTGGAGGTTAGGACTTTAACATAAGCACTTGTGGGACTCTACCCCCTGCCACTCACTCTCTATTCATGTCCTTTTATATTTTTATTTTTTTAGATTTATTTATTTATTTGAAAGAGTTACACAGAGAGAGGAGAGGAGAGGCAGAGAGAGAGGTCTTCCATCTGCTGGTTCACTGCCCAATTGGCTGCAATGGCTGGAGCTGCGCCGATCTGAAGCCAGGAGCCAGTAGCTTCTTCTGGGTCTCCCATGTGGGTGCAGGGGCCCAACAATTTGGGCCATCTTCTACTGCTTTCCCAGGCCACAGCAGAGAGCTGGATCAGAAGTGGAGCAGCCAGGTCTTCAACCAGTGCCCATATAGGATGCCAGCGCTTCAGGCCAGGGCGCTTCAGGCCAGGGCGTTATCTCACTGTGCCACAGCACCAGCCCCCATTCATGTCCTTAACTCAGGCAAAATACATTCATTCTATCTCAACATCCCAATATCAGTTAAGTCTTAACTGATTCCAGCATTAACACTAGGGTCTGAAGTTCAAAGTCTCATCTAGATCAAACATAGCTGAGACTTGAGCCACAGTTTGTTTTGGGGCAAAATTCCTCTATAGCTGTGAACCTGTGAAATCAAACAAGTTACGCACTTCCAGAACACAATGCTAGGATGGGTGTAGGATAAACCTTCCTATTCCAAAAGGCAGAAAGTGGAAAAAAGAAAAGGATGACAGAACCAAAGACAGCCCTAAACCTAGCTCGGCAAATCCCATTGGATTTTTCTTTAAGGATTTTAAAAATTTATTTGGAACGCAGAGTTACAGAGAGAGAGGTAGAGACAGAGAGAAAGAGAGAGACAGAGAGAAAGAGAGAGATCTTCCACCTGCTGATTCACCCCCCAAATAGCCACAGCGGCTGAGTCAGGCTGGAGCCAGGAGCCTGGAACTCCATGTGGCTGTCCCTAAGGGTGGCAGGTGCCCAAGCACTTGGGCCATTTTCTGCTGCCTGCTCAGGCACATTAGCAGGGAGTTGGATGGGAAGTGGAGCAGCCAGGACTCGAACTGGAGCTTATATGGGATGCCACACTGTTGTGTCACAGTGCTGGCCCCTCCATTAAATCAGGCTCTAGAATAATCCTCTTCAGTCAGTGCCCTTCCTTTGAGATCCGCTGGGACATTTGTCTGGCCAAGGCCTTGGGAATATGAAGATACTTCAGAATTGTTCACATTTTCAAGTTCTGCCGTTCCTTTTGCTTAATAATTTCTTCTCCAGTTCATCTCTGTCTCTTTCCCACATTTTACTATGTGCAGGAAGGAGAAACCGAACCTCTCCTGCGACACACTGCTTGGAAGATCTCCTCTGCCAAATACCCTCTCATTGCTTGCAGGCTCTACCTCCACAAAGCACTAGACTACAACTCGGCCCAGTTCTTCGCAGCTGTGTGACAAGCCTTGCCTTTCCTACAGTCGCCAACGTGCTCCTTACTTCCATCTGAAACCTCCCCAGCTCGCCCTCACTCCCCGTGTGCAGCATCCAATCCCACGCCACTTTCATCTCCATCTACCCGTTACCCAATTCCAAAACCACTTTCATATGTTTATGCATTTAGCACAGCAACACCCAACCAACTTGCTGGTACCCAGAGCTGCACTTGTCACCTCAGGCTGCCATAACAAAATGTCACAGACTGAGTGGCTTAAGCAACACACATTTATTTTCTCCCGGTCTGGAGGAGGCTGCAAGTTCAAGATCAGAGTGCCTTCATGGTCAAGTCCTAGCGGGAATGGTTGCCTTCTGAGTCCTCACATGGCGGGGACAGAGGAGGAGAGGGGTGGGAAAGAGAGAGAGAGAGAGAGAGAGAGAGAGAGAGAGAGAGAGAAGGAGAGAGGAGAGAGAGAAGGAGAGAGAGGAAAGAGAGAGAGAGAGAGAGATTCAGACTGACTCTTCTTGAATAAGGCGACAGCCACAGTCCTATCATATTAGGGCCAGACAGTTATAAGCTCACTTTATCGCATTGGGTGTTAGGGCTTCAGCACACCAATTTTGGGAAGACACAGTTCCTGCCCGAAGCAATGATCTAACCTCATTCTTAGCCCAACAGCACCGACTCTGAAACTGATCACCCCATCTCTGAATGCAATCTGTTCCCTCCAGAAAACCCATGTAGTTGTTCCCTCTAGATCTGCCTTTGCGGTTCCTGGGGTATTTGGTAGTCCCACTCTATGTAAACCTCCCTTTTGTTTGTTGATCCCTTCCTACTGGCTTCCTCTCTTCCCCATCAGACTTAGACTCTGTGCCTCACCACTTCCACTCAACCTGGCCAGCACCCACACCCACTGCTTCGATGTTTGCCCCACTTCCCCCAACCTTACCCTAGACCATCCCTATTCTCCTGCTGTGCTCCTAAGGCCAGGTTGTCAGGATTGGCTGGACAAAAGCATCCCAGGTGGGTGCTACTCTGAGTCCACGGTCAGCTGAGCCATTGGCACTACCGGGCAGGCTTAGAGCTTTCCAGAGTCAGCACCTACTTTCCACGCTGCACAGCATCTAACACAAGTCTTTCCATCCAGCCCCAGCTCCACACCTGGCCACACCTTCCGTGGGATTGACCCCCGCTCATGAGACAGGAGAGCAAGAGGCTCCTAAACTCTAGCCACAAAAGACTTCCTTCAGGGATGTTGGGGATCTCCCGGACCCCGCGGCACGTGCCCAGAAGAGCCCACTTCGACTAATACTTGACCTTCCTTGGGAGGCGATAGTGAGCGACACCGCCATTTTCCGGTGCATATCTTGTGCAAAAGGAGCAACAGCGCCTGCGCAGAACACGGAGCCGGTTGCAAACTGAAGTGCCGTGTGCTGAGGACGACCAGCTGGAGACTGACAGGGCACAGCCACGCCTCCCCAGGGCAAGAACACCGCCGTTCAGCTCCCTGGATCCAATCGGCTGGTGGAGCTTCTCTCTGCTGTGCCGTCTCCCTCGTGCGACAGCACAAGGCCGCTAAACTTGCCTGGGTTAAGGTTTGACTGCTTGTCAAGTCCTGCTATGATGGAGTTGAAGATCCTGCAGTAGGTGCCACCCTTCCTGCTCTCCCTGGTTTCCAGTACCCCTGTCCTGCTCCCTGGTAGCGGCTTCCCACTGTTGCCACGCTCCTCTGTGCTTCCCACAATTGTCTGCTTCTCCACCACCAACTCATCCCGCAATTCGGTTCAGTCCTGACATAGTTACTCAGTTAGTGCAGACCACAGAGTTTAAGGGGCTCTTCCCAAAGCCTGCCCCCGCCTCAGACACCGGCCGCAGCCCCGGGCTGTCTCCGGGTGATTCACACTTCTGTCTGACTTGACTACAGATTCGGGTTCCCATAACTCCCTCCGATTCCATAATTCACTAGGGCGACTCAGAGGACTCAGGAAAGCGTTGTACATTGTGCTGACAATTACAATTTAACAAACATTCTTGCAAAATGTCAAATAAGAAAGGAGAGAAGTCAGGAAGAGCAAAATGAAGCCTTGCATGAAACCAGGTCCGGAGAGGTCCCAAGTACAGGTGCTTCTGTCCCCTGGGGGGTGGGGTCACCACCGCCTGGGGTGCTGACATAGTCTCCACCCAGGGAGCTCCCGGAACTGCACTGTTCAGGTTCTCACTGAGGTTTTCTGATGAGTACACGGTTGATTACATCGTTGGCCACTGGTGATGGGACTCAGGCTCCCTCTCACATCCCTGGTGCCCAGGGATGTGTCTCAGAGCTCCACCCCTCCAACAGTGTTGTTGGTGGCTCTGACCACCGTGCCTTCCTGAAGTTTTCCAAGGGCCTCCCAAGAGTCGCCTCATTAGCATCAACTCAGGCATGGCCAGGAGGCGTTTGCTATGAAAAGCAGCACACTCATCGCTTAGGAAACCCCAGGAGTGTTAGAAGGTCTGTGCCGAGGAACCAGGGACAAAGATCAAATATGTATTTTTTTATGATACCATGACTCTGTTGTTTGCACTCACCCTGCCCACACCTCCCAGGTGAATCATCTAGACGCTGTCAGGCAAGGCAGCCGTCTTCTGTGCCCTGTGCCCTTCTCACAGCAGCTGGGACACATTGCAGCTTCGGGGCACCTCAGTGTGCTCTCCACTGCGGGGAGACTCCGTGGGACAGAAACATGTCCCGCTCCCATATGCCCATTGTAGCACAATGTTTGGCCATAGGCGTTGGGAATAATTTTTTTCAAGTGGATATTGTGGTTTGAACATGGTTTGTCCCCACCGAAACTCATGCCGAAACTTGGTCCTCAACACACTATAGGGACCTCTTGGCCTCTCCTTTATGACCTGGGCAGTGATGGTTTATTTGATTCTCGGGATACGGAGCTGGGGGTTCTATTGTCCTCTTGGGGAAACAAACTGTCTGTAGACTTTCCTGTTTGCCTGAGAGGCGAGGGAGTGGAGATTGGGAATACCCGCTCTGCCCGGTTCAGATCCTGCCTCCAGACTCACTGGGGCAAGCTCCATGACTCAGCTCACATGTGCCCCGGTACCTGCAACTATAGAATGGGACAGATGATAATACTTATGTCTTAGAATTGATCTGAAGATTAAATAAGCACTTAGAGCACGTTGTAAGTGAATGATAAACTCAAGATGCTGCTAGCATTCCTCTTTTATAATCCTCCTTTATGGAGGGAATAAAAAGATATTGCCATGTATGCATAAAGGAATCCTGGAGAGATATATCAGCCACTACAACACAGGGTAGTAGGAGCACGACCTCACAAGGTGCAGGATTTTAAGTCAGATTTTTGCACTGATTTTGAGGTTTCATTTATGTATCCCTATTTTCAAAAACATTTTTCTGTTGATTGTGTCTGTCAGGTTTGGAAATTCTCTTCTGTGGATGTGCACGTTTATTGAAGTGCTCTCTCTCGCTCTCTCGCTCTCACATACACATAATCGCTCTCATCCTCCTCCACCTCTGTCCCTCCTTATTGCATGCGGATTACAACAAACATTTCCAGGGTCCTGTCCTGCAACCTCATGGCTCCTCTGTGTTGAGCTCGAAGGTGAGCTGGGGTCAGGACAGAACACATCCCATGGAGGCAAAGCCCTATTCTCGTGAACTTGTGTTCCCATCAGTGGCAGCAATGCAAAACAGATGGCCAAGCAGGGCTTGGATTTAAAATGCTCTGAATGCATAATACACATGGAGCCCATAGAGGCTTTCAGACCAGACTGATCAGGCATTGCAAAATCCTTTATCTCAAACAGGTTTCCGTCGTGTGTGAGGGCATTAAAAATGACAGTCAATTCTGTTGACTTCGTGCTTTACATTAAAAAATAGGAAGCATCACAATGCTTTTTTGGGGGCGAGTGCATTTTTTCTAATCCCATAATTGACTCTCCAAGCATCCAAAGCACATCGCATCCCAGTCTTTCCGATAGCCACCTCTTTCTAAAAGCCAGCTAATGTATGCGTTTGCAGACACAAAGACCAAAATAAATTAAGTGGTGCCTGCTCTGGTACCCCTAAGTGATGAGATACGGGAGGAAGAAGGGAGAACAAAGAAGACATCGGCACTGGCTCTGGGAGCCCGAGTGCACGTCCCCTGCTGGCCCCCCGCCCCCTGCCTTGCTCATCAGCCCACACACAGCCCTACCTCTGTGGGAGACTCGGTGCCAGGCTTTGGCAACCCCGAGAACAACAAGGAGGGGCTACTTGTCCTCAAGGAGCGCATTGTCCAGTGAGAGAGACGGTACAATCATGTCTTTATGATGCAACCTGGGAACTGCTGACAGGCAGAGGGAAGAAGGTGCCTCTGGAGCCTGCAGAGTGAGCTAGTGTCCACACAGGTGACCGGGCATTGGTTCCTTAGCAATCTTAAATGCTTGTCTGGTCTGAAATGTACAAGTTAATTAAAAATGAATCTTGCCAGCGCGGCGGCTCACTAGGCTAATCCTCCACCTGCGGTGCCAGTACCCCGGGTTCTAGTCCCCGTTGGGGCGCCGGTTCTGTCCTGGTGGCTCCTTTTCCAGTCCAGCTCTCTGCTGTGGCCTGGGAAGGCAGTGGAGGATGGCCCAAGTGCTTGGACCCTGTACCTGCATGGGAGACCAGGAGGAAGCACCTGGCTCCTGGCTTCGGATCGGTGCAGCATGCAGCCATAGCGGCCATTTGGGGAGTGAACCAACGGAAGGAAGACCTTTCTCTCTGTCTCTCTCTCTCACTGTCTAACTCTGCCTGTCAAAAATGAATCTTAATGAAGAATGGGTTGGGAGAGGGAGTAGGAGGTGGGACGTGGGGGGCGAAGGTGAGTATGGGGGGAAGAACCACTATATTCCTAAAGCTGTACCTATGAAATAATATTCACTGAACAAAACTTTCTTTAAAAAAAATAGAGAGAAGGAAGAAGAAATGTGTCTCCTGTTCTGTTTGCTTCCGTGATCAAGGTCTGGTGTCTGAGGTGTGGCGCCCAGCGAGGCTGCCTTCGCCGGGCATTTGTGTGTGTGTGTGGGCATCCACTCCCCAGATGTTCATTCCGTGTAAGGCACTGTGTGTGCGGCCAGTGCTGACCGCCTTCCGACGGTTCTGTCTTCACAGAGGACAAATCGCCACAGTGGAGCGTGGGGTGGGGTGCCCGAGAGCCTAGCAAAGGAGAAAAGCAAGCCCCCCGTGAGTGATGCCAGAACCCCCGGGAGGCCAGAGGACTGCACACTTCCCTACCATCCCCTCCCGACGCCTTTGGCGTACACTGCCTGCCAACACGAGTGAGAATCCTTCACGTCGCCATCTTTGCGTCCTTGGTCTCCCTTCTGAAACATGGGAAGAGGCTGCTTAGCAGGAGGCCAGAGATGGGTGCGAGGGGTGAGTGCCTCGGGGGGAGGGGGAGGGGCAGACCGCTGCTGGGCATGGCATCTCTGGGCATTCCCTCGCGTGCTGGGCACTGAAGGGCTCCACGCCACGACTTCGGCCTTTGCACAGCCCCGACGCAGGCCGTGTTTCTCCACACGACAAGCTCGAATCACGTGGTGGTCATGAAGGTTCCCCAGGAGGCAGGGCCGCGATGGAGCCCCAGTCAACGCATCTGAGGTCTGGTTCCTGTTCCTCGATGTCTCAGCTGCCCAGAGGGCCCCGGCGTGAGCCCTGCACGTGCTGTGCCAGGCCCTGCAGGTAAGAGGCGCATGTGTTCCTCTTGCGCTTCATTCACAGAATTGCACTTGGGCATGGGTGGCACTGTGGCGCAGTAGTTAAGCCTGTGTTTGCAATGCCGGCGTCAGTTCAAGTCCCGACTGCTCCACTTCTGATCCTGCTCCTTGCTAATGGGCCTGGGAGGGCAGCGGATGATGGCCCATGTATTAGGCCCCTGCCACTCATGTGGGAGACCCGGATGCAGTTCCAGGCTCCTGGCTTCCGCCTGTCCCAGTCATGGCTGTTGTGGGGAGTGAACCATCAGATGGAAGATCTCTTTCTATCTCTGTCTCTCCCTCTTTCTCAGTCAATCTGCCTTTTGAGTAGATAAAGAAGTAAAGGGAAATCGGAGCCTTTGCCGCTGCTGGTAGGAGTGTGAGATGGCGCAGCAGCTGGATGCTTCCTTGGAGAATTAAGCATGGAATACTTCCTCCAGGATCCTGAGATCCCACTGCGGGGTGTAACCCAGGAGAGTCCAAAGCGTGGTCTGGGAGAGACGCTTGTATCCCCATGGCCAAACCAGCCGTAGTCACGGTAACCAAAAGGAAGAAGCAGTCAGGTGCCTGCAGACGGCTGACTGGATGAGCACAGTGGGTGCACCCCGCAGACCATTACTCAGCCTTCCCAGGAGGCTTCCCAGAGACTGAGATGTGGGTCCACCCCGGGGATGTGGTGCTCGGTGAGACAGCCAGTCACAAAGCCAAAGCACTGCCCGGTCCCACTGAGCTGAGCGTGGATAAGCACGGGCGTGTGGTACCCACGGGAATGAAAGTCACAGAAGTAGAAGTCAAATGGCGGTTGCTCGGAACTGGAAGAGGGAGGAAGCAGGGGTGGGGTGTTCCTGCCCTGTGGGTACACAGTTTCATTCCTGGAAGGCGAAGGTTCTGGATGGAGGTGGACGGTGGTGATGGCTGCATAACAGTGTGAGTGTACTTAATGCCATCGAACAACACATCTAAAAATGCTTCAAGTGGTAAGTGTTCTATTATGTACGTTTTACCACAATTTAAAAAATAATCAAAGGCTCAGGCACTGTGGCATGGTGGGTTAAGCTGTTGCTTGCGATGCCTTCATCCCATATCGGACTGAGCTCCAGTTGAGTCCTGGCCACTCCGCTTCTGATCCAGCTCCCTGCTAATGCACCTGGGACGCAGCAGACATGGTTCAAGTGCTCGGCTCCCTGCCACCCACAGGGGAGACCTGGATGGAGTTCCTGCTTCCTGGCTCAGCCTGGCTCAGCCCCAGCCATTGTGGCCAAGTGGACAGGGGAACGACAGATAGAAGATCTCTCTCCCTCTCTCTCTCTCTCTCTCTCCCCCTCTCCTTCTCCCTCTCCCTCTCTCCCTCTCCCTCTCTCTCCCTCTCTCCCTCTCCCCCTCTTCCTCTCTCTCTCCCTCTCCCTCTCTCTCCCCCTCTCCCTCTCCCCCCCTCTCCCCCTCTCCCTCTCTCCCTCTCTCTCCCCCTCTCCCTCTCTCCCTCTCCCTCTCTCTCCCCCTCTCCCTCTCCCCCTCTCTCCCTCCCCCTCTCCCTCCCTCTCTCTCTCCCCCTCTCCCTCCCTCTCTCTCTCCTCCCCATTCCCCTCTCTCCCTCCCCCCCTCTCCCTCCCTCTCTCTCTCCCCCTCTCCCTCCCTCTCTCTCTCCTCCCCATTCCCCTCTCTCCCTCCCCCTCTCTCCCTCCCCCTCTCTCCCTCCCCCTCTCTCCCTCCCCCTCTCCCCCTCCCCCTCTCTCCCTCTCACTCTCTCCCTCTCTCCCCCTCTCCCTCTCCCTCTCCCTCCCCCCCTCTCTCACCCTCTCCCTCTCTCCCTCTGTGCCTGTCCCTCTCTCCCCCTCTCCCTCTCCCTCTCTCTCCCTCTCTCCCTCCCTCTCCCTCTCTCCCCCCCTCCCTCTCTCCCTCTCTCTCCCCCTTCCTCTCTCTCCCTTTCTCCCTCTCCCTCTCTCCCCTCTCCCTCTCCCTCCCCCTCTCTCTCTCTCCCTCCCTCTCCCCCTCTCCCTCTCCCTCTCTCCTTCTCTCTCCCTCTCTCTCCCTCTCCCTCCCTCTCCCTCCCTCTCCTTCTCCCCCTCTCCCTCTCCCTCTCCCTCTCTCACTAAACATTTTTCCTGAAGGAAGGAGAAGAAACAGCTTCCCAGCCAACTCTCACGCCCCTGACGTTTGTCCTAACTTCTCTCTCTCTCACCTCCCAGAGCCCACACCTTCCTTTCCTCACTCTTTCCTTGATTCAGTCTGTCGCCAGGTCCCGTCCTCCTCGCCTGGGAGTGGCGTTTCCCTTCCCATCCCCGGCCAGCGGTCGCAGCGCAGGCGGCACCACCTCCTGGCCCCCCGCCCCGTCCTCTCTGGCTGCTGTGCCTGCTGTGGAAGCTGATCTCACTGAAGTTCTCACTAATTTTTTTATTTATTTGACAGACAGAGTTATAGACAGTGAGAGAGAGAGAGAGAGAGAGACAGACAGAGAGAGAGAGGTCTTCCTTCCATTGGTTCACCTCCCAAATGGCCGCTACGGCTGGCGTGCTGTGCCGATCCGAAGCCAGGAGCCAGGTGCTTCTCCTGGTCTCCCATGCGGGTGCAGGGGCCCAAGCACTTGGGCCATCCTCCACTGCACTCCCGGGCTACAGCAGAGAGCTGGCCTGGAAGAGGGGCAACCGGGACTAGAACCTGGCGCCCACATGGGATGCTGGTGCCGCAGGCGGAGGATTAACCAAGTGAGCCACAGCGCCAGCCCAAGTTCTCACCTATTTATCAAGGATTACATGCGCCCCATCGATGACTCCCATTTACCCCAGCTGACCAGTAGTTCCAGCACTTCCCTTCTGTGCAGGCAGACTGCTTCCTGGGTCTGCTAAGGCGTCAGCCCCCTCTTACCCCGTGCCTCTGCTCCCTCCGCCACCCTCGCAGCAATGCTTCCCCCTTTCTGCACTGGCGCTGTCCAAGCCCCACCTCACCTCCCCAGTGGTCCTAGACCCCCGTTCCCTCCAGCACCCAAGTACAACGGAGCCCCTGGTTGCCTGCTGTCCTCCCTGCTTTGCTTCCCAAAAGAAAGGAGGAAACTGCTCCCGGCACAGAGCGTTTTGTGATTCTTTAGTGTCTCTTGCAGTGGGACCCAGTAGATTTCTAAGCTCCCGGTAGATGTTCAATAGCTCCTAGTGGACTGATAGAAATAGATGTCTGCTTAGCTGAGCCAACACTAGACCACCAAATGGTCTCCAAAATGTCAGCCAGGATCTTCGGAATCTATTCAGGGTGTCCGGTCCCAGCTGGACGATGCCTACCCGTGGCCAAAGGGTGTCGGCTCTTCTCATCTGGAAAAGGACAGCTTCCAGGGTCACTTGCAGGCAAGGCTGGGGGCCCGGGGTTGGGGGGGGGGAGAAGGACCGTGCAGGCAGCAGGAGTGATGGACGCAGAGTCCACAAGGACACTCCTGTCATTTCTGTCATCTTATGAAGAGACGCTGCTCTAGGCAGGCAGGTGGCCAGGTTGCAGGAGCCCAGACTGGCTCCAGGGAGAAAAGCAGAGGTCCAGGTCAGAGATACCTCCTCCTCTGTGCCCTCCATGGCCGAGACCTCTCACCCCCCGCCCCCCGCCCCCCGCCCCGCTACAGCTGCGCCAGTCTCTGCAAGTGAAACCCAGCAGTCCCCACCCCCTCACCCCCAGTCCATGTCACTCACTCACAGATATTATTTGATGATTTTTTTTGTTTGTTTGATTTTTTGTTTTTTGACAGGCAGAGTGGACAGTGAGAGAGAGAGACAGAGAGAAAGGTCTTCCTTTGCCGTTGGTTCACCCTCCAATGGCCGCCGCGGCCAGCGCGCTGCGGCTGGCGCACTGCGCTGATCCGATGGCAGGAGCCAGGAGCCAGGTGCTTCTCCTGGTCTCCCATGGGGTGCAGGGCCCCAAGCACTTGGGCCATCCTCCACTGTACTCCCTGGCCACAGCAGAGAGCTGGCCTCGAAGAGGGGCAACCGGGACAGAATCCGACGCCCCGACCGGGACTAGAACCTGGTGTGCCGGCGCCGCTAGGTGGAAGATTAGCCTAGTGAGCCACGGCGCCGACCTATTTGATGATTTTTAAGCACATGGCCTTGGGAGTGGCCTCTGGGGCCCCAAGTCCTAGAGAGCTGGGGGCAGACAGCCCTATTGTCACCCAGACTGCCTCGCTGTGCCAAAGCACTGCCAAGCCCCTGAGAGACGATTTCCTGTCCCTTAAGGAGTGCAGGTGTCCCACAGGATGGAGCGTGTCCTCGCCTTGAGCCCCGCTTCGTGCATTCTTGGGGAATGAGAGCATTTCTTCCGTCTCAATAGGGGAAGCTGGACTACAGCCCGCGTCTCGGTACCCCTATGCCTTGTGGCAGGGATGATCTTACAAAGCCCTGAAATGACCTAATTCTGTTGTTATTTGAAGAACAAAGACTTGTCCACTTGCAAGTATTTTCCCACCATTGAAATTGCTGGCTGGAATTCTCACAACTCAGGAGCACTTGTTAACTCACAGGTACGCCCGTGGAAACGCAAGTCTGTGACCTGTGGCAGGGTCCCTGAGTGCAATGGCAGGGTCACCCTACGGTCCATCACAGACCAGCAAAGTCTGGATTTCTAGGGGTTGCGACCACCATGACTTTTGCAGGTTCCCAAGTCCCAGTGTGACCTGATGGCTGAGAGCAGCAGGCCTCGGCTCAGGGGACCCACGGAGGCACGGAGAATGGGTCAGGCCTCGGGTCAGGGGACCCACGGAGGCACGGAGAATGGGTCAGGTCTCGGGTGGCCGGGTCCTCCTCTAGTGGAGAGCAGGGTCCCAGGAGAGGCCCTTCCTCCTGGCCATTCAACGTGGTGCGTGGGCCTGCAGCGTCCTCTGGCTGTTTGTTTTAGAAATACAGACCCCTAGAGCCTACCCCAACCCACTGAATTAGATCTGCCTTTGACAAGCCCCCGGATGAATGGCAGGCAGTGGAAGCTGGAGTGGGCGTGTCCAGGACGGAATCTTTCAGGGCCTGCCTTGGCTGCCTGTCGATAACTCACCCGTGTGGGCTGGGTTGTATCCCTCAGAATGTGTACATTGAATTCCTGCCCCAGACCCTCCAAGTGTGACCTGAATCAGAGACAGTGTCTTCTATTGGAGAAATGATTTTCCTGGGGCCGGTGCTGTGGTGTTAGCGGGTAAAGCTGCCACCTGTGCTGCCGCCATCCCATGTGGGCACCAGTTTGTATCTCAGCTGCTCTACTTCTGACCCAGCTCTCTGCTGTGGCCTGGGAATGCAATGGGAGATGTCCTAAGTCCTTGGGCCCCTGCACCTGTGGGAGACCTGGAAGAAGCTCCTGGCTCCTGGTGTCGGATTGGCACAGCTCCGGCCATTGCAGCCATCTGGGGAGTGAACCAGCGGATGGAAGCTCGCTCTCTCTCTCTCAACCTGTGCCTCTGCCTCTCTGCAACTCTTTGAAGTAAATAAGTAAGTCTTTTTAAAAATGATTTTGTTTATCTGAAAGGCAGAGTGACATAGAGAAACCAAGGGGTGAGAGAGAGAGAGATCAAGATCTATTTGTTTACTCCCCCAAATGACCACAACTGGGCCAGGCTGAAGCCAGGAGCCAGGAACTCCATCTGGGTCTCCCACACAGGTGGCAGGGGCCCAAGCACTTGGGCCATCCTCTGCTGCTTTCCCAGACTCGTTAGCAGGGAGCTGGAGCTGGAAGAGGAGCAGTGGGACTCAAACCAGCACTCGTGTGGGAGGCTGGCATTGCAGGCGGCGGCTTCACCTGCTGTGTCACAGCACTGAGCCCAGGAAGCAGGTCTTCACAGAGGTGAGCGGGTGAAAGAGAGGTCATCGAGGGGGCCCTCATTGAATGTGACAGGGAGAACGTGGTGTGAATGTGAAGACAGCCAGCTACTAGCCTAGGAGAGAGGCCTGGGACAGATGATTCCTCTTAGTCCTGGGGGGAGACTGACCCCTCCAGGCTTCCTAAATCTCACACTGCCATCCTCCAGGACTGCAGAAAACATGTTCCTGTCTGAATGCCGGGATCGCGCCGGCTTCCTGCAGCAGGCACAGGCAACCGCCAGCCAGCCGGGGCGGGGGGAGAGGGAGGAGTGGGGTCCCTCAGAAGGAGGTTGCTTGGATTTGGGGTTTGGTTGGATGTTTTGGGGGCAGGCGGCAGGCAGTGGGGCCCGGCTCCAGATTGAATTGGGACCAATCTAGGATTGGCAGCTCAAGAAACCTCTGGAAGGAGGAAAGGCTGGGAGAAGACAGAGATGTAGTCGGTGACGTGGCAGTCATTTTAGGCCAAAGAGGACTCGTGGATGGGTAATATTCAGTGGGTGGCATGGCGACCTTGTTTCTGTCGGGGCTACATGAATGACGAGGTGGCCTGGCCTGATCCGGTCATCACAGTGGTCCCAGAGCCACATAGGAGGTGGCTTTTCTGTGCCGTGTCGCTGGCCCAGCGGGGAGTGCCTGCCAGGCTCCGCATGCCATGGGCTGCACTTGGTCAGTTTCTCAGCACTCCCCGCTTTTCCATCAACCCCCCTGGCCTGTTGCTTTTCCAGCACAGTTCAGGGCAGGGGGAAGGGCCCCAGTCCATCTCAAGGGTCCAGTTAGGAGGACGGGGACTTCATTCATGACCCATCAGGACACGGGGCGTTGGATACCCAGTCATGGACTCAGGCAACATCCGTTTAGCAAAATCCCCTAAGAATCAGGGGCTGTGTGGGTGTGGGGAGTCCTAGGACCAGCAACACTGAACCCAGGAGGCCAAGGTGTTCGCTGCATTTGCTGGAGGGTGTGTGTGTGTGTGTGTGAGAGAGAGAGAGAGAGAGAGAGCGCTCAGGTGGCCAGGTTGGCTGGTCTAGATGTGCTGTGCTCTCATCTCCTCTTCTTAAGAAAGATGTATTTGTTTCTTTGAAAGGCATAGTGATAGAGAGAGGACACACACACACACGCACAGAGAGAGAGAGAGAGAGAGAGAGAGATCTTCCATCTGCTGGTTTACTCCTCAAATGGCTGCAGCATACGGGGCTGGGTCAGGCTGAAGCCAGGAGCCTGGAACTCCATCCTGGTCTCCCACATGGGTGCAGGGGCCCAAGCACTCGAGCCATCTTCTGTTGCTTTCCCAGGTGCATTAGCAGGGAGCTGGATAGGAAGTGGAGCAGCCGGGACTTAAACTGGTGCTCTGATATGGGATGCTGGCATTATAGGCAGCAGTTTAACCCCACAGTGCTGGCCGGCCGCCCCCCTATTCTTTTTTTTTTTTTTTTAACAGCCAGACAGTGAGAGAGAGAAACAGAGAAAAAGGTCTTCCTTCCATTGGTTCACCCCCCAAATGGCCTCTACAGCTGGTGCGCTGTGCTGATCTGAAGCCAGGAGCCAGGTGCTTCCTCCTGGTCTCCCATGCGGGTGCAGGGCCCAAGCACTTGGGCCATCCTCCACTGCCTTCCCGGGCCACAGCAGAGAGCTGGACTGGAAGAGGGGCAACCGGGACAGAATCCGGTGCCCCAACCGGGACTAGAACCCAGAGTACTGGCGCCGCAGGCGGAGGATTAGCCTAGTGAGCTGTGGCGCCGGCCCCCACCTATTCTTATGAGGACACAGTCACAGTGGATTAGGGTTCATCCTAATGACCTTGCTAAGACTCGATTACCTCTTGGGGTCAGTGCTTCCACCCATGACTTTGGAGAGTAACACCGCCCAGCTTGTAATAGGGCCATTCGGGGGAAGGCACGAGCGTTTTACAGTGACCCTCAAGGTGGAAGTAGAAAGGTGTAGGGAACTTGACAGGTGCAAGGATCAGCAGCCACCAATGCCTAAGAAGGGTGCAGCTCTCTGAAGCCCCCAGGGGTGCAGGAGACGGGCGGCACCTTCTCAGTTGAGTGGCGACTCTCGGGGCACAGGAGGCGGAGTGCAGGGGCGTGCAGAAGCTTCCAGACCACCAGAAAGGGGCTCCTGTGTCCCTGCAGAGGTCGGGGGTGGGATCAGAGGTGAGAGGCCACGGTCAGAGGCCCCTCTCACTAGGAGGGGATGTGGACAACGGACCTTCCAGCTCTGGCCTCCGGGGGGCCAGGCCCGTGAGGCGGGGAGGGCTCTCTAAGTCCAGGCATTGCCTTTCACTCGGGCTTTCCAAGAAGGACTGTCTCTCCTTCCACCCCCAAGTCCACGGAAGAAAGAAAACATTGATCGATCGGCGGATCCCGGGAGGCTGGTGCTGGGAGGAGGCGGGCTGGCAGCTGCCCAGGAGCCCGCGGGGCTTGGCCGTGCCCCTCAGGGGTCTTCTCATCCCATTTGTTTGCATCCCCACCCCTCAGCACTTCTCACAGGGTGCAGACCGCAGTGTCTGGAGCGCTGCTGCTCACTCTGGGTGGGTGACTCGGCCTGCTCAGGTTCAGTCTCCTCATCTGAACACTGGGGCCGTGACACCCGCTCCAGAGGGCCGCCTCGGCACAGGGAGCCCGGCTGTGTTCCCGGCCTCTCCTCGGCACAGGGAGCCCGGCTGTGTTCCCGGCCTCTCCTCGGCACAGGGAGCCCGGCTCTGTTCCCGGCCTCTCCTCGGCACACGGAGCCCGGCTGTGTTCCCGACCTCTCCTTCCCCCGCAGCGTAGGGAGAGGCAGGACAAGTTTACAGGCGGTCGGCTCCACCGCGTTCCGCAAACCGTGCAGGAGCAGAAGCAGCGGCCGGGTGTGGTTTACAGCCCAGGAACATTCAAAGGCCTCGCCGGAGCCTGCAGAGGTCCCTTTGTAGTTGCGCAAAAAGGAACCTTGAAAGTCAACTGGCCAAGCCTCCCATTTTGTGGGTGGGGAAACTGAGGCCCAGGCAGGTGCCGACTCGCCTCAGTCAGTCGGCAAATATTGCCAGAGCTGGGAGGGGGACGTGAGTTCACATCAGAGACGTTTGGCAAAGCAGGTTTGCTTACTTGGGGTCACAGAGGAATCATCACAGAAACAAACACTAATGGGAAAGTCATAGTAGCCGATACCTGAGGACGCTGTTTGCCACGCGCCGGGTGTTGTTCCAAGTGCGTTATCCATGTGAGCACAGTGCGTTCTCCTCCCAGCGGTGAAACACGCCCATTGTTCCCCTGTCAAAGACGAGGAAGCTGAGATCCTAACAAAGGATTGTCCCAGGTCGCACCGTTCCTGGGCGGGAGAGCAGAGACCGGGAGGGAGGCAGCCCAGGGCTGCTGGGGGTGGGCCCCCTGAGCTGTACCCGCCCGGCACCCCCAGCGATGCTGACACATGCGCGCTCTCGGTGGAGAGCCCTGCTCCGGGTGCCTTCCTCTCCCTGCTTCCTCGGGGAAAGCAGGGCACGGACCCTCAGTGCGACGCTGAACAGTTCTCTGCAGGACACGCTCGGCCGGCTGCTTGTGAGTTTTAATGAGTGCCAGAAACCATCTGGGCTGGGAAGCTGCCATATTGGTTTTTGGTCCATTTTGTCCTGCAGAAGTAAATTTGGGACTTATTTATATTTTTCCCTTTTGCCCTGCTTGCCTAAGTACCTAGCCCAGAACGGACCATCGGTAATCAATAAGCTTTTACGGTGCCCTTAAATGACTTGTTTTCCACGCAAAGCCGGCCTGAAAGCAATAGATCAGCCTCGTGGATGGAGACTGTGCTTGTGGGAAAGACAGCACATCTGGCGCGAGGAGCCAGGAAGACGCTCACAACTGCGCCTGCGTTAGGGCAGGCTCTTTCTTGATATCTTTGTACCAGCGACATTGCGGTTCCATTATCATCATTTTTTCAACAAACTAAATCGGACACTTGGCGCTAATTTGGGGGTGATCCTGGAGAGCAGAGGTGGAAACTGGAAGCAGCAGGAACAGAACAAGGGCTGGAAGGGACCGTGTGCTGGTGGGCTGGCTGATGGGGGAGCTGACTCGTCCGGTAGAGCGCCCGTGGCATCCCTCGTCACCAGGGAGCCTATTGGGAAACTGACGCCTGGAAGGAGTGACCAGTTGGAGAGCTCGTACCGGGAGGAGGCTGACTCACAGGAAGGCTGGAGAAGCCGTTTTGGGGCGAATGGGAGATGCCCAAGCAGGAAACCTTAGGGAAATTTGCTGGGAGGGGTGGTGAGATAAGGAGTGACAAATGGGGGCCCCTAAGCCAGGCCTGGGGTGCTGTAGCCTAGTGAAGCAGGGGAACAGCAAGAACCATCCTTGGCCCCGTTTCATGGTCTCCTGACAAACTTCGTAGCTCCTTCAACAACAACTGATGGGGCCGGCACTGTGGCATAGCGGGTAAAGCCGCCACTTGCAGTGCCGGCATCCCATATGGGCACTGGTTTGAGTCCCAGCTGGTCCAGTTCTGATCCAGCTCTCTGCTATGGCCTGGGAAAGCAGTAGAGGATGGCCCAGGTGCTTTGGCCCCTGCACCCATGTGGGAGACCTGGAGGAGGCTCCTGGCTTCAGATCAGCGCAGCTCTGGCTGTTGTGGCCATCTGGGGAGTGAACCAGCAGATGGAAGACCTCTCTCTCTCTCCCTCCCTCTCCTTCGCTCTCCCTCTCTCTCTGCCTCTGCCTCTCTGTAACTCTGCCTTTCAAATAAATAAAAACCCTTTTTTTAAAAAAAGAGCAATTGATGTTAGCTGTGGAATCGTGACAAAGACATCCGTAGACTAGTTCAGCAAATGGAATGATTTTACAGTAATTTCTGTGATACAGTGAAAGATGGACAGGAAATCTTTGCTTTCTTGATTTAAAACACTCCCCAAACTCTGGCCTGCTCAAATGCAAGCTCTCCCTGGACATGCTTCAATAAATAAAGTTTAGGAAAAGGAAACCCATGGGTATTTGAAATCAAGCCACACCTGCCTTTTAAGGCAGGACTCTTTAAGGTCGTATCAAATGCTGTGGAAGAGCCTCCCTTAGTTCAGCTGAGTGTCTTGATCTTGACTCTGCAGGCGAGAGCTCAGAGCGGAGTTTGGACACAACAGAAGGAAGAGCTGCGCGGTCAGTTGTGCGAAGCTTGGGTGTGGGTGTTTGTGTTCCCTCCAGAATTCACACTTCGATGTGATGGCCGGTGCGACCGTGTGCGGGAGTAAGGCCTTCAGCCGACAGTTAGGCTCGTGGGTGGGGCTGGGCCTCAGTGCTGGGCCAAGCGGGCCAGGCCTGTTTGCCCCTCCATCGTCCTGCCACGTGAGGACAGAGGAAGCAGATTCTTTTTTTTTTTTTTTTTTTTTTTTTTTTTTTTGACAGGCAGAGTAGACAGTGAGAAAGAGAGACAGAGAGAAAGGTCTTCCTTTGCCCTTGGTTCACCCTCCAATGGCCGCCACGGCCGGCGTGCTGCGGCCGGCGCACCACGCTGATCCGATGGCAGGAGCCAGGAGCCAGGTGCTTTTCCTGGTCTCCCATGGGGTGCAGGGCCCAAGCACCTGGGCCATCCTCCACTGCACTCCCGGGCCACAGCAGAGGGCTGCCCTGGAAGAGGGGCAACCGCGACAGAATCCGGCGCCCCGACCGGGACTAGAACCCGGTGTGCCGGCGCCGCTAGGCGGAGGATTAGCCTAGTGAGCCGCGGCGCCGGCCCTAAGCTTTTTTTTTTAAAAAATTCCTTTTGTTAGAAACTAAGACACAAACCCACTTTAGCCCAGGCCTACACGAGAAGGGGCAGTAACACACATGAAGCTGTCGTCTGCTATGGGAACAATGATTCCTTTTTTTTTTTTAATATTTAGTTTTTTATTTGAAAGTCAGAGTTACACAGAGAGAGGAGAGGCCAAGAGGGAGAGGCAGAGAGAGAGAGGGAGAGAGAGAGAGGTCTTCCATCCGATGGTTCACTCCCCAGATGGCCGCAACGGCCGGAGCTGGGCAGATCCGAAGCCAGGAGCCAGGAGCTTCTTCCAGGTCTCCCATGTGGTTGCAGGGGCCCGAGTACTTGGACCATCTTCCACTGCTTTCCTGGGCCATAGCAGAGAGCTGGTCAGGAAGTGGAGCAGCCGGGTCTCGAACTGGCACCCAAATGGGATGCTGGCACTGGAGGCCAGGGCGTTAACCCACTGTGCCACAGCGCCGGCCCCGGGAACATTTGGACACCCCCTGGAGGACCTGCGTGGGGCTGTTTTACAGTTATTTATTTTTCATAAGTACAACATGTGTTCTCTGAAACAATGATAAAAAGCATAGTTTAGTAAATACTGATTTGGAACACAGTGACATACAAAAACCGGCCACTAAAGGTGGAAGGAGCCAAAAGGCTGGGGAAGAGGCAGACAGACCCAGGCCTGCACAGATCATGGTTTGTTAGGGACTTAGGGACAGACTGTGGTTTGTTAGGGACCTATGGACGGATCAGGGTTTGTTAGGAACCTAGGGATAGATCATGGTTTGTTAGGGACCTATGCACAGATCATGGTTTGTTAGGGACCTGGGGACAGACTGGTTTGTTAGGGACCTAAGGACGGATCATGGTTTGTTAGGGACTTATGGACAGAAGCTTGTTTTGGGTGGCAGCAAGACACCGGGATCCCTTCCCCCCACACCAGGAAGGGGTTCACAATGCTAAGCTCGACAAAGCTGCCCCAAGGCCAACTGGGACAGACTATTCAGCAGACTATTATATTTTTTAAGATTTATTTATTTATTTGAAAGTCACAGTTATGGGGCGGGGGGTGGGGGTGGGACACACACACATATACACACACAGAGAGAAAGAAAGAGGGAGAGAGTGCTCCCATCTGTTGGCTCATGCCCCAGATGACTGCAATGGCTGGGGCTGGGCCAGATTGAAGCCAGAAGCCAGGAGCTTCTTCAGGGTCTCCCGTGTGAGTGCAGGGGCCCAAGCACTTGGGCCATCTCCCACTGCTTTTTCCAGGCCATTAACAGGGAGGTGGATCAGAGATGGAGCTGCCAGGACTCGAACCAGCAGCCGTGTGGGATGCCGGCATCGCAGGCGGCAGCTCTACCTACTACGCCACGGCACCGGCTCCCGGCGGCCTGTATTTCATGACTTTGTTTAACCTGTAGGTTTTAGATGAGTTCCTGGTCACCCGGTGGGCAAGATGACGGCTACAACCAAGATGGCCGCAGTCACGCCAAGCTGACCCCCATGGGCCCACAAACCAGTAACACCACTGCGTACGATCGTCAGTGAGCGTTTCATACATGTGCTGTGCTTTCACACCAGGCTGGCGCGGTGGCCGTGTGCACACCAGCATCGTCACAAACACGCGTGTAGTATGAGGGACTATGATGTTGCATGTCACTGGGAGACGGGAACTTTTCAGTTCCATGGCAATCTTAGGGGTCACCATGTACACAGGACCTCTCCTACCAGGAGGAAGCACCTGGCTCCTGGCTTCGGATCAGGGTAGTTCCGGCTGTGGCGGCCATCTGGGGAGTGAACCAACAGAAGGAAGACCTTTCTCTCTGTCTCTATCACTGTCTGTAACTCTACCTGTCAAATAAATAAATAAATAAAAAGGACATCTCCTTGGCAAAAACGTGCTGTGTGACTGAACGGAGCTTTGGTCTCTTTCAGCTCAAGAGCCCAAGCTAAGCCAGCGTGGACGAGGGACACGTCCTTGAACTCTGAATGTGATCTGCTGCTGTGGTGCCCGGACGGGGTGGCTTCGGAAGGCCGTGTGAGGGCAGTCTGTCCTGTCTGCCCACCTCGCCTTTCTGGTAAAGACAGGCAGGGATGCGGAGGCGTGGCCACTCCTGATTCGGGATGAAAGCAACCAAAGCCGTGACTTTCACCACCACGCACCGATCGAGAGCTGGGAGGCGTGCCAAGCACCGCATCCTAACCTCTCTGACACCTACGAGCAAACCGTGAACCAGAACCTGGAACAGGTTACGTCTGTGCTGGGAGCCTGCTTCTAAATAACTCACATGTTTTGGAACAAAAAAAACCCACAACCTTCCCTGGAGCTGGAAGAGATCCCGAGGGAATGGGTGACTCAGACTGTAGACAAATACATTACACTGCCCGTTCAGGCTGCTTCTGTGTGGGCGCTTCTAAAAAGACATGCGGACACACGAGCGCTCCTTAGACTCTAATTGGCTTAACGTATTAATGACCATGTTGCAAAACCGGGACACCAAGCTAGCGAATCTAATCGTGGAAGGAGACTCCGACTGCAGATGTCGCTGATCAGGAAAACATTTCCCTGCATTTCCTCCAGATTCCTGTCGCGGCTGTGGACGGTGGTGCTTCCCTGAGACTGCAGCATCGCCGAGCCACCTCGCAGAGTTCGCGCGGTGCGACATCTCCTTGGGAGAGAATCGGCTGGACTGGGAGTTGACTGCAAGGCTCAAAGGCAGTCCACTGGGGACAACGGCCAGGGACCACACCTGCTGCCTTTTATACTTCGTGTTTGTGTGATGGACACCTAGATCAACCCCCACAAGAAACCCTTTGTATGCTTTAGAGAAGAGAGAGAGAGAGAGAGCGCGCGCGAGCTTCCATCTGCTGGTTCACTCCCCAAATGGCTGCAATGACCAGGGCTGGGCCAGTCCAAAGCCAGGAGCCAGGAGCTTCTTCTGCATCCCCCTGGTGGGTGCAGGGGCCCAAGCACTTGGCCCATCCTCTGCTGCTTTCTTAGCTGCATTAGCAGGGAGCTGGATAAGAAGTGGAGCATCCAGAACTCAAACTGGTGCTCATACGTGCTGCCGGCATCGCAAGCGGTGGCTTGACGTGGTGCGCCACAATGCTGGCTCCAAGAAATCTTTCACAAAAGGAAGGGGCCCGTGGGGTGTTCTCTTCCTGCTTCCAAGGTTGTGGAGATGCGGTTGGAGCCGGTACAACCCAACCTAGCATCACAAGGGGCAGAGAGAGATCCCGCCTACTCAATTAAAATGAACCCTACAAGCCATCAACGCTTGCTGAATCCTACGGAGGAAGCAAAGAATCTTAAAGTACTTTTCTCTGGCCTTAGGAAGCTTGGGTTTTGAGTGCAGCTAGGAGATGCACCGTCCTGCCTGAGGGAGCAGAAGGGAACATAAAAACCAAAGGATCTCCGGTCTGGGGCAGACTTTGCGTCTAAGCAGCTGGTGGCCTAGCCTTCCTCCACCCTTCAAGCCTCCTTGTATACTACCCAGAGAGGCACTTTAGAAAGGTGGGCTTTACAAAAGAAACAGGGGGGGCCTTTGGCGTGGAGGTGTAGGTGTCTCTTGGCACGCTCACCTCCCATATCAGAGGGCCTGGGTTCGAATCCTGGCTCTGCTCCTGGTTGCAGCGTCCTGCTAATGAGCACCCTGGGAGGCAGCAGGTGTTGGCTCAAGCAGCTGGGTCCCTGCCACCCACATGGGAGACCCAGATGGAGCTCCAGGCTGCTCGCTCTAGCCTGGCCCAGCCCTGGCCGCTGTGGGCACTGGGGGCCGGGGGGCAGTAGATGGGAGATCTCTACCTTTCAGATTAAATAAGCAAGTAGATAAAAAAGATAGGCAAGCGAGAGACATCACTCCATTGCTCCTCGCGGTCTCTGCTGGCTCGTGACTCTTGGTCGTGTGTCTTTCCCCTCCCTGGCTCTGTCTGAAGATATTCCTGTCCCTGGTTTGTGAAATGTGACTGTGAGGTGCCCTGGTGCGGTTCTCTGTGTGTTTTAGACTCTGAGCTGAGATTGTTTGTTCAGCCTTTGATCTGCGGATTTATGCTTTTTTTTAAAAAAAAGAAAATTTGGAACATCTTTAGCAAAACCAAAAAAAAATGAGTGCTGGGGTTAGCAAGAGTCCAAATCAGGTTCAGGCCTGAGTTGACTGTTTATGTTCTGATCCTTGATTTTCTCTATGGTAAAACAGGGACAATAATACCTACCCCTGAGGACCACAGTGAGCCCTAACCAGGTAAAGGAGGCCCAGTGACATTCTGAGACAACTGGGGCTGGTGTTGTGGCCCAGGGGGTTAAGCCACCACCGGCAACGTCAACATCCCACGTAAGCACTAGTTCAAGTCCTGGCACTCCTCTTCTGATCCAGCTCCTTGGGAAGACGGCAGAAGATGGCCCGAGTCTTTGGGCTCCTGTGTCCTCCCTGGAAGTCTGAGTTGCCTCCAGGGAGGGAATACAGATATCTAGGAGGAAGCATTGTGGCTTTTGAAACCCAAACAGGCTCTCTCCTAGTGCACCTGTCTTCCGTGTGCAACTTGATTGTGAAATGCATGAATTTCTGAGCTGAGAGGTCTACAAAATGCTGGGCGCACTGGCTGGGGAGGTGCGCTCACGGAGGCCACAGGCTGAGCACCGGCAACAGAAGCCCTGGAGCCGCCCAGAGGTCCTAACACCCCAGGGGGAGATCCAGAGTCCACAGGGGCCTCCTCCGAGCCCCAGACACCCAGGGCTGCTATGGTTTGAACTTGATTTGCCTCCCAAACTCATGTAGGACTTTAACCTAAGTTCATGGTATGAGGAGGGTAGAATGTCAGCCCAGTTTTGGTATTTGGTCGGTGAGCCGGCCGGAGGTCCTAAGTCGTTGGTGGCAGGCCCGGCTGTAAAAGCCGAGTTGGGTGCACCTCCCCGCCCCCTCTGGTCCCAGTTTGCTGTGTGGCCATTCCTCTGCACCTGCTCTGCTGCCATCACCCCTGCCCTCATCGGAGGCCAAACCAAGGGGCCCTTGAACTTGGACTTGAGCCTCCAACACTGAGCTAACTCTACCTCTCTTTTTCCTGCGTAAGTAATTATCCCAGGTGTTTTGTTGGTGTTAAAAAAATCTGACTTGTAAAAGGGGAGAGTGAATCTTATCCTATCAAATTATCTATCTGGAGTGGGGTAAAACAAATAGTTTTTAGTCAAGCACGACTTGAAAATGCTAATGCGTACACACCCTTTCTTGTAAGCTATCAGAGGCTGTGCTACCAAAATAAAGGGGTACACCAAGAAAGAGGAAGACGGGGCTCCAGGGAACATGGTACTCAACACCAGGCAGAAGGAAGAGACCCCAGGCCAAGGCTATGAGGGAGACCCAGCCCCTGTCCAGAGGGGGAACCAAGGGTTTAGGAGCGACAGATCCTGGAAGAGAAACGAAATCGGTAAGTTAGTTCCCTGCTCTGTTTCATCAGGCGGTAAACAGCAATATTCAGAGGGTTCCTGTAACTGGTGAAGGATTTTAGGAAGAAATAACAAAGAAACCAAGCAAACAAAAATGAGAGCTTACTAGAATGAGGGGGAAATTTAGAAAGATGTGTAGGAATGAATTAACTCATAGATCCAGGTTGTAATAGGATAAACACAGGTAGGAGGGGAGACTGGGGGTCCCAGGTGAGACGCAGGACCAAATGCCCATTTTCCATCACAGGAATCAATAGAATGGATAAGTCGGGAAGAACGATTGTGTTTAGAATTATGGATGTAACCATCGGAATAGCAGAAAGGGCTGACAGTGCCGTCTTCCATCACAAGGCTTGTAGTTCTATCTGATTTTAACTCATACATGTATTTCTTGAATGATTTAAAAACATAACTGGCAAAGAGAAAAGAAGCTAAGAGGTGATGGCCTTGAGAGAAAGGGTTCTAGATTTGCATGGATGAGTGTGATGACCTTGAGAATTTAAGCAGGTCAGGCTCTGAGGATGTGGTCATAGAATTAGTGCCATCAACAATGCATTAGAAGGGAATCGATGGCCGTCACGCCCCCGGACAGGATCGATGTGCAGACTCAAGTGCTGCTGGGGAGGGTGAGGGGCGGGCCCTGGTGTGGGAAGGCTCCGCCTTGCTCGTCCCCACCTCCCCCTTGGACCAAGGTTCGGGTGAGAAGCGTTGATAGAAGACTCAAGGCCATTTGGGAACGTGAGACTCAGGCCAGTGTGTGCCTCCCTCCCCCAGAGAAGCTCGAGATCATAACAAGCCTTTGTAGAGAAGCCCCCTGCCCTCTGTGGGGTGGGAGCAGCAGAGGCAGATGGCGGCACGACCCCTGGGGACAGAGGGCCCCAGGACCCTCGATCGTAGTTAGCTTCTGGGCCTCTGGTCGCGGCCTTCTTGCTGGCAGAGTTCCCACAGCTGAGAGCAGCACACAGCCAAAGGGAGCAGGTGCGTCCATGTCTCTGATGCCTTATGAAGCCACGAGGCTGTAGCCACAGGCTGCACCTTAGCTCCCAACCCAAACCTTCCAGAGGCCCCGCCTTCAGAAGCCATCATTGGGTTGTCCCCACCCGCTTCGTTCTGCTAACGTACGACTTCGGGGTCCAAAGCTTTCACACGCGAGTCTTGTGGGGGACATTCATCACCCAAACTAATATCCAGATCGTAGCACCCTCTAAAATATTTATTTATTTGAAACTCAGACTTACAGAGGGAGAGGGAGAGGGAGAGGGAGAGGGAGAGGGAGAGGGAGAGGGAGAGGGAGAGGGAGAGGGAGAGGGAGAGGGAGAGGGAGAGAGAGAGACCTTCCATTTACTGGTTCACTCATCAGCTGGCTGCAATGGATGAGGCTGGACTAGGCCAAAGCCAGGAGCCAGGAGCTTCTTCCAGGTTTCCACAAGGGAGGCAGGGCCAAGCACTGGGACTGTCTTCTGTTACTCTCTCCTGGCAATTAGCAGGGAGCTGGATCAGACGTGGAGCGGCTGGGACTCGAACCAGCACACATATGGGATGCCAGTGCCGCAGCTGTGGGAAGGCTCCACCTACATCACAACGCTGGCCCAAATTCCCAGTTCTTAATGGCTGGAGACAGTGATGTTTTATTTCATGCACCTGCTACAGGTCCACCTGGTGATCACTTCCCGTGGGCCGCCTCCAGGGGCCCAGGCAGAGGGAAAGGCCACTGGTGACCGGGGCAAGGGAGGGGTGACCTGCTTCCTGGCTCTTTGAGGTTTCTCCCCGGCGTGGCACACGTATCTGCTGCTCATGTTTCGTGAGCCGTACGCGTCGCATCTCCCGGGGAAGCACCGTTTCTCCACACATCCAGAAAGGAAAGGGCAGCTAAGCTGGGGAGGAGGTCGGTGAAGCCGCAGGGCCTCAGACCACGGAGAGCGCCGTGAGCTGCCACGGGAGGTGGGTGAGGCCCTCGGATTTCTTGGAGATGCCGAGGGACTGATTCTAACTCCCAAGGACCGGTCAGGACAAAATGAGAGTCTAGTGTGTGTGGGAGCGGGGTCTCACTGTGTGTGCTGCCCCTGACTTGAGTGGGTGTGCAGGGAGACGGAGCCAGCACGGACGTGGTGGAGGGGTCCTGGGAGCCTTGTGCCTCTAAGCAGAATAGAGGCGGAAGGTAGAGAAGAGACCGAGTTAAAGACCCTGTCCTGCCCTGGGGCGTTGGCACCTGCTGTGCGTGTAAATCCTCTGGCACCAGGCTTGGCAGGCAGCAAACATCCAACAGTGGCTCCATCTGGCCCTTCGCTCCCTTTTCCAACCTTGCACTTGCTTCTGGCCCCATGGCTTCCAGGCTGAAGGTTTTAGATACAGGAGCCCAATTCTCTGTGTCTCTCTCACTGTCCACTCTGCCTGTCAGAAAGAAAGAAAGAAAGAGAGAAAGAGAGAAAGAGAGAAAGAGAGAAAGAGAGAGAGAAAGAGAGAGAGAGAGAGAGAAAGAGAGAAAGAGAGAGAGAGAGAAAGAGAGAAAGAGAGAAAGAGAGAAAGAGAGAAAGAGAGAAAGAAAGAGAGAAAGAGAGAAAGAGAGAAAGAGAGAAAGAGAGAAAGAGAGAGAGAGAGAAAGAGAGAAAGAGAGAAAGAAAGAGAGAGAGAAAGAAAGAGAAAGAGAGAGAGAAAGAGAGAGAGGGAAAGAGAGAGAGAGAAAGAGAGAGAGAGAGAGAGAGAGAAAGAGAGAGAGAGAAAGAGAGAGAGAGAGAGAGAGAGAGAGAGAGAGAGAGAGAGAGAGAGACCCGAAGTTTATGAAGAGGCGATGACACTTGGAAGAACTGCACTTCTGTGGATTGGGTCAGTGGCTGGAGGGTCCTATGAGACCAACGTTGCCATGGAGAGGGGGTGGCACTGAACACCATCCTGTGGTGTGCTGCCACCACTGAGGTGATGTTACTTAAACTCCCGAGTGCAGGCACGACTGCTCCTGTCTGTTTCCCAGATGCAGGACAAAGACGGAGAAGTGATGTTTCCCTTCGGTACAGGGCTTGGGGGATGCCACCCAGAGATGAGCCCTGGGAGCTGAATGGGGAAGCTGGCTCTGGCCCTGTCTGCTGCCACCTCGGGGGTGGCCTCGGGTGAACCCACGCTGCTCATCTGCAGCCTGAGTCCATTGGACCGCTGGTCCCCTGAGACCTCTTCTCTGTTAACGTTCAAGTCCATCATGACTGCAGAGGCCACGGGGAAGAGAGGCAAGCAGGGGCGGCCAGGGGGAAGAGGAGGGTGGGGGATGACAACAGAGGGAGGGCCAGGGGGAGGGGACATCCAATGCGGGGTCTGTTGAGAATCAAGTACATGGCCTGAAACTCCGTGTCCTTAATGGAGGCTTATTAAATGATGGCGCTGCAGCTGGGCACAGCGGCCGACAATGCATCTCAAAATAGAAAGCATTTATTTGGAAGACAATGATTTCATTTTCCAGGCCGAATTTTCCGTAAAAGAAAACTTAAGTGGTCGATTACATTCTTACCTTTCCGCCTATCTGCCTAAAAGCTATGGTGATAACAGCAGCGTCTTGTGTGTCCTGTGGGCCGGCACTTCCACGGGTGCCTGGGACCCCCTCAGCCCTCACGATGATGTACCCCCCTGCCGGCTGGCAGATCTGCATGCTGTGACCTAGACCTAAGGCACGCGCCCCGCAAGGAAGCAGGAACGCCCAGCGGCAAACTCGGGCCCACTTTATTCCAGAGTGGGCCTTCTCTGTCCTTGGCCTCCCACTCTGTCACCGTGACACCAGGAGATGCAGAGACGGCGGGAGCGTGCCCAGTCCTCTAACAGTCCATGGGCTGTCTCCCCTCATCTACTGTCTCTCTCTGTTTTGACTTATCTTCTCCATGACCTTCTTCTTTCCAGATTTATTTATTCATTTGAAAGCCAGACTTACAGAGATAGAGAGAGGGACCAATCTTCCATCCACTGGTTCACTCCCAGGTGGCCCCAATGGCCAGCGCTGGGCCAGGCAGAAGCCAAGAGCCAGGAGCTTCATCCAGGTCTCCCACATGGGTGGCAGGGGTCAACCACTTGGGCCATCTTCCGCTGCTTTTCCCAAGCCATCAACAGGGAGCTGGGTCAGAAGTGGAACTGCCGGGACTTGAACCGGCGCCCTGTGGGATGCTGCCGTTGCAGGCCTGTTTACAAGGCCTCCACGCCACAAGGCCGGCCGCTCCATGGTCTCCTTATCACCTTTTCTGCTTCTGCCTGACTTGTAGCCTCCTTTCCCTCTTCTCTCATCTTCGTATTTCGGAACAGGTGCAGGCGGAGCCTGTCCCCTCTGAAATGCTAGGGGTCAGAAGGGGTTTGGAGGGAGGCGGGTTTTGGGACACTTGCATGTTACACGCACAACGCGCAGTCTTGGGGAGGGGGCCCGACTCTGACACATGGAATTCACTTGTGTCTCACCTGCACTCCATGCACGTGGCCCACAGGAACTCTTACACAGTATTTGTATCTTACACAGTATTCGCAGTGCACCTGTGCTTTGGTGCGACTCATCGTGTGAGGTCGGGGGTGGGGGCATCATGTCAACACCCAGACAGCTTTGCGTTTTGGACTCCAGATTTTCAGAGGAGGACGTCCAGCTGCCCTCCATTCCCATCGTTCAAGCACAAGGCAGAGAGAGAAGGTACGTGCTGCCCAACCCCGAGCCGGCAGGGAAGGCTGGGAAGCCATTTTGCGCCCAGTCTCCATCCACCTGTTGCCACCTCCACCCCAAGCCTCTGCTGTGATTTTCTTTGGCATCCGTCCAGAGTCTCTTTGTGCACACACAACCATAAAGACATAGTTCTCGTTCCTTCTCCCTTGCCACAACCTGGGAACCCCCGGCTACTCCACGCTCCGCACTTTTCTGTGTCGACCTAGCGATACGTCCGGGAGATCCTTGGATTCTTGCTCTCCGAGGGCCTCCTCGTTCTTCCCCACGACTCTACCGTGTGAGTGCACGGGTGGTTTACTCAGGCAGCTCCTTCGACGCGGACGCTTGGGTGCTTTCCAGGGCTTCAGGACCACAACAGTGCTGTGAGTCATGTGGACGTGTGTCAGCTCATACCTGTCAGGCTTCACCCCAGCAGGGGGTAGCTGGAACAGAGGGCGTCCGCTTGGACTCTTCCTGACTGCCCCTTTGCTGGGAGTTGTGCTGTGTTGCAGTCTGAGAACCAAGGTCAATGCCGGCTTCCCTGGTGCCCAGCCAACAGAGCGCTTTGTCACACTTCTGGAGTTTTACCAATCTGATCAAGAAAAAATTGTATCCTAGCATAGGTTAAATTTTTCACGTCGTTGATTATGGGTGCTGGCAAGCATTTCGGATCATTTGTGCTTGTTGTTCTGCACACTGGCCATGACCTTTGCCCAGTTTTCTATTGATCTTGTGGTCTTTTGGAAGGGGACGGCATTGTGGTGCAGCTGATTAAGCCACTACTTGTGATGCTGTCACAAGTATCAAAGAGCACCCGCCTGAGTCCAGCTGTTCCATTCCAGCTCAGCTCCATGCTCATGAGCCTGGGGAAGCATCAGATAATGAATGTGTACTCGGGCCCCTACCCCCCAATGTGGGAAACTCCAACGGAGTTCTTGGTTCTTGGCTTCAACCTGACCTGGTGCCAGCCGTTGTGGCCATTTAGGGGGTGAACCAGTGGATGGAAGACCTCTCTCTCTATGTCTCTCTTTTTGTCACTCTGCCTTTTAAACAAGTAAAAATAAAAAAGTTTTTTAAAAAATAAAAATGAATTTTGTACCTTTGAGATACTTCATTCTCTGGAAATAAAGTACTTCCTGAGCTGCAAGCCACCGATTTCCCCCAGTTTGTGACTTTTTTTTCCTTGTGTTGTGCTTTGCTTTTGTTTTCTTTTTTTTCTTTCTTTCTTTTTTTTTCTGACAGGCAGAGTTAGACAGTGACAGAGAGAAAGGTCTTCCTTTTCTGTTGGTTCACCCCCCAAATGGCCGCTACGGCCAGTGCTGCGCCGATCTGAAGGCAGGAGCCAGGTGCTTCCTCCTGGTCTCCCATGTGGGTGCAGGGCCCAAGCACTTGGGCCATCCTCCACTGCCTTCCCGGGCCACAGCAGAGAGCTGGACTGGAAGAGGGGCAACTGGGACAGAATCCGGTGCCCCAACCGGGACTAGAACCTGGGGTGCCGGCGCTGCAGGCGGAGGATTAGCCTAGTGAGCCACGGCGCCGGCCTGCTTTTGTTTTCTATGCAGGCTTTTTAAGAACGATCTTTTCATTTGGTCCTTTAGAGTTGAGAGAGATGGCAGTCTATTCCAAGGTGACTCTATCAATCAGAGTTCCAGTAAGAAGCAAATTAGGATCATTCAAGAGGGGTTTCTGTTCGAAGGGACTAATTGCATAAACCCCACAAGGGCTTATTACAAGCACAGGGCAAGTTTTAGGGGACATCTAAGGGGTGGTGCAGGAATCGAGAGGCAGCCCCAACACCGGTGTCATCACCCCGCACCCAAGGGACCGGATGGCAGCGGCGTGAGCTCAGCCTGGAAGGAGACAGCAGGGCCTCGGGTGAGCAGGCTGCTTGCAGGCGAGGCCTGGGCAGCGACAGGCGCCTGCAGGGGGACCTGGGGAACAGACACCCTGTCCTCCTGTCCTTGCCACGGCTCCCATTGGCCCCATGGAGGGTGGCTGTCCAGGGCTTAGGCGAGGGGGTGGTCTGAGCCCTGCAGGGTGAGGGGCACTGGCAGAGCTCCACACCTGCTGGTAGTGTTTACCTGGTTTTCCTTTCTTGGTATTTGAGACCCTGACCCCTTGGTCGTCCCCACTAAACCACTATCATACGGTCATCCACATGTCCCAGGACTGTTTACTACTAAGGCTGCCTCTGGGGCCGGGGCTGTGCTGCAGTGGGGTAAGCCGCTGCCTGCAATGCTGGCATCCTGTGCGGGTGCCGGTCCCAGTCCTGGCTGCCTCACTTCTGATCCAGCCTCCTGCTAATGCACCTGGGAAAGTAATGTTAGATCGGCCCAACGCCTTGGGCTACTGCACCCACGTGGAGACCTGTATGATGCTCCTGGCTCCTGCTTTGGCTTGGAGCCAGCTATTGTGGCCATTTAGGGAATAAAACAGGGGATGGAAGACCTCTCTCTCTCTCTCTCCCTCTTTCTCTGTAACTCTGCCTTTCTAATAAATAAAATAAATCTTTAAAAAGAAACCCACCTTTACCACTGGTTACTCATTTTTATCAGATATTAATTTTCCACATAGGAGGGTACCTCACAAAGTTTATGGAAAATGGAATAAAAAGATCATTTATTTTGGTGCAAAATATTTTTATAATCCATGCGTAGGTTTTTCCTTGTGCAGCTTGTCTGTGCACTTCCTGAAGATTCCTTGTATGCATGGATCCCAAAAATTTTGTGCCACAATAAACTTCTTTGATTCCACTTTCCATGAAACTTCAAAAATTTTTTAAACATTCATTTATTTATTTGAAAGGCAGGGTTACAGAGAAAGAGGGAGACACAGAGACAGAGAGAAATCCTCCATCTGCTGGTTTACTCCCCAAAATGGTCAAAACAATCGGGGCTGGGCCAGGCCGAAGCCAGGAGACTCCATCTGGGTCTCCCACGTGGGTGCAGGGGCCCAAGTGCTTGGGCCATCTTCTACTGCTCTCCCAGAAGCATTAGCGGGGAGCTGGGTCGGAAGCGGAGTGGCCAGGTCTAGAACCGGCGCTCACAGGAGATGCCAGCATCGCAGGTGATAGTGCACCCGCATGCCACTTGCCGGCCCCTGTCATGACTTCTGAGTGCTTGGGACTACTTCTAGAGTTCCTCTTCTGTTCCATTGGGCTGTCTGTCCCCTCGGTACCATTCCACACAAATTACCAAGACCTCGGGTGGAACTTGGTGCCTGAGGAGGCCGAGCCCTCCCGTTTTCTTCTCACTTAGTGTTTCCTTGGGCTACAATTGCTTGCTTACGCGGAACATATCTGCTTAGCTACTTCTGAAGGCAGGAAACTTGTCGGGAAGTTTGGGGAAGTGTGCTAAATCTGTACATTTGTTTATGGAAGATTCAGGTTCAGGACGTAGTTCTTTCAAATAACGATTTGTGAAGAATCTGGGAAGACGATGCCTTCCTAAGTGAGAAAAGTCATCACAGTAAGGGGACTGACAGGCCCTAGCAGGTGCCTACCGATAGGACGCCCTGCGGACACATCCCTCAATGAGGAGGGACCCTGAGTCTAATCAGGACAGCTTCTTGTGCAAAATGAAACTAGAGGACACTCTCCCAAAGAGGTGGCTTGTGTGGTTCAACAAGGCCAGGATCTTCAGGGACAGCAGAAGGCTGAGGGCCTATCCCAGGCCAAGAACAAGAAGGGCACAAGACAGCGGCGTGCACTGCGTGGTCTGCTTGGTGCTGGATCAGACAGAAAGGCCCACGCAGGATGCGAACGGGGGATGGATCAAAGCAGAATGTCCCAGTCCATTAGCTCATATGTGCTACCCATGTCAAATGACCCGAACGTGACCGTGGTAGCGTGGGTGGTTTTATAAGAGAATGTTCTCGTGGGTACAACATTTGTGCTGAGGAAGGAATAATGGTGCCCATCATTAGCTTTCAAATTATTCAGAAAAATTAATAAATGATATGCGTTATATATTGAGAAAGGGACAATGAAGCAATGGAGTCAGGAGAGTCATAATTGGTCTCTGGACGCAGAACGTGTGGCAGTTCTGCGTGATATTCTTGCACCTCTTCCGTAGATTTAAAATGATTCAAAAGTTAGGAAGTGGCTGGCGCCGCGGCTCACTAGGCTAATCCTCCACCTGTGGCGCCGGCACACCGGGTTCTAGTCCCGGTCGGGGCGCCGGATTCTGTCCCGGTTGCTCCTCTTCCAGGCCAGCTCTCTGCTGTGGCCAGGGAGGGCAGTGGAGGATGGCCCAGGTGCTTGGGCCCTGCACCCCATGGGAGACCAGGAGAAGCACCTGGCTCCTGCCTTCGGATCAGCGCAGTGCGCCAGCTGCAGCGGCCATTGGGGGGTGAACCAACAGCAAAAGGAAGACCTTTCTCTCTCTCTCTCTCTCACTGTCCACTCTGCCTGTCAAACAAAACAAAACAAAACAAAAGTTAGGAAGTGAGAATAAAAGAAGCTTTGGGTCAGCGGGAGGTCAGAAGAGCAGATTAGATGGTGTGAGCTCCTTCCTGCTTCTAGCCAATTTGGGCTTCACTCTGCCTGTGAAAGTTTTACGATTTGCATTATGTATTTTTTTACTTGAGAGGGAGAAAGACGGAAAGAGAGCAGAGACAGAGAGAGAGATCTCCTCTTCCGCCTGCCGGGACTGGGTCTGGGAACTGAGCCCACGTCTCTTCTAAGGGTGGCAGGCACCCCATGGCCTGAGCCAGCACCTGCTGCCCTCCAGGGCGCACACTAGCAGGAAGCTGGAGTTAGGAGACAGAGCTAGGAATTGAAGCCAGCACTCCAACGTGGGCTGCAGGTGTCTTTAACCACTAGGCTAAACACCCACCCCTTGATTCTGCCTTTGAACACGTTCAAAAACCAGGTTTAACATTAATCAATGAATCCCTGCTAGTAAATCTTATTCCGCCCTTGAGCGAATTGTCCCTGCTCTCGTGACAACACCCATGGAAACACACAGAGCCCTGTCATTCCCCGGCATGACCCATTCTTCCCCCGGAGCGTTTGCCACGTGTTCAGCAAAGAACCAGAGAGCAGGCAGCAGACCACAGCTGCGGATTGGGGTTTTCCTAGTGTCCTGACCCTAAGATGACACTCGATTTTGATTTTCAAAACCAAGGGGGACCCCCCTGAGGCTCTTCTTTGGGTCCATCGCTGTGATAACAAGACCATCGGCCATCACCCATGTACCTGTCCCCACTGGCGGGGCGCCCACATGTGCCAGGCCAGCGCTATGTTCCGCACTCCCATGCAGGCGCTGTTTTCCCAGAGCAATCTCGTGCCTAGGTGGTCTTGGCACGCCCATTTGACAGATGTGGGAGGTGAGCCAGCCCTGGCCTGGCCAGTGGTGGGGATGGGGGGTACGCAGGTCTAGAGCCTGTCTCCTCGTCTCCAGACTCTGGTGTGTGTCAGGGCCAGGGCCACGCGTGGCTTCCCACAGCACGGCAGGCCTCCAGCCACAAGGAAATGGTGAGAAAGCCTGATAGCCCCAGGAACAGAGTGTGCCCAGTGTGGACTGGTGCTGCGGTGAGCGGGAGTCCTGCGCGGCGAGGGACCCGGCCTCCAGGAGCCGGGAGAAGGGCTGTGTGCACGCAGCGTGAGCTCCAAGAAAGGACTCACAGGCACGTCCTGCGCGTGTGGAGGCAGCTGCGGGGTCGGCACGAAAGGAAACAGATGCTCGCTTCCCCACAAACACAGAACCACTGAGAGGTGGGAACAGGAAGGCGGCGTGCGCGGGACGACTGTGTCCCGAGCAGCAGACAGGAAGTGGCCTCCCGTCTGGTGAGCCTTCTCCTTGACAAGTGGGGTCCCGTGTTTCCTGAGTGCTCTTCTGCTGGGCTCTGTGCTGCTGCTGCCGCTATGTGTATCACACACGCACACACGCACGCACACACACACATGCACACACATGCACACACGTACACACATACACACACACACTTGCACACACACAAATACGCACATGCACACATTCACAGGCACACTCATACACACATGCACATGTACACACACGCGCACGCACATACACACATGCACACATACACACACGTGCGCACACATGCATGCACACACATACACACACATGCACATACACACGTGCACACACATGCATGCACACACATACACACGTACACACACACATGACTGATTAAGACTGAGGCTCATCCTGGTTACCTCATGCCCCAGAATTCTGCTGGGTTATTAATCCTCACCTCTTGGCAGAGCCAGATGGAGTGGTGAGGTGCCTCTCACCATTGGTGCTCCATCCGGGTCCCTGGGATCCCTCTTCCTGTTCCTCAGTACCTGAGCCTGGGCGCCCTAGTGCCTTTCAAACAAACAGAAGAATGCCACAAGGCTGTCAGCCCCTTAGCGTCTCCCAGTGCCAGGCGGCTTTCCCCGGCCCCTGCTCCCGAGCCGTGGCAGAGGGGGCCCATGAGAGCCTGTTCCTGTCATCCCAGGGAATGGCCCACCAGGAAGCTCTGTCCGGCTCAACCCCGCCTCTCTGAGTGCCAGGCTGCGGGAGGTCCCCCATCACTGCTGTGCAGAAGTGGCCTCCGTGCCTGACATCCAGGCTATGGCTGCCACTAGGGCCTTGCAGCACAGGGCGTGTGGCAGCATCCAAAAATCCAGACAGCTGCACAAACAGGCCGCACTTGGGAGGCAAGAAAAGAGCCCTTGCCTGGAACCTGCACGGCCCCGAGTGTCCCTCTGTGTCCTCCTCCTTGGAGAGGGGCCTGGGACACAGTGATCTCTGACATCCAGCCAGCTCCCGGTCTCTGTTACTCAACAGCCGGGAAAGCGTTCACATGAGCGTTTGTTTCCCTCCCCTCCCCTCGTTCTGAGTTAGTTATGAGGCTCCAGAATCAGGTAATCAGACCAAACCTGGACACAGAAGGCAGCCCCGGGGGGCAGCTATTTTTGCTGGGTTTCTTGGCTTCAGACCCGGCTCGTTAGCAGGTGCTTCTTGATACTTCGACGAGGGGGCGATGCCACGCTGTGGCCCCTTCCATCCTCAGCCTGCAGATCTCCAAGCCTGTGCCAAGGCCTCTCCGTGGCTCCCAGGGTGGCGGGGCGCAGGCCAGACTCGAATGACATCTGAGGAAAGGAAAAGGAAACAGACGGAGCCGGTGGCCGCGTGGCCTTTCTGGCCAGAGGCAGCGCTTGGCCCGAGCCAGGCTCTGGGGATGAGTCAGCAGAGGGGCGCAGAGGTGGCCTGGCAGGTCCTGCATCCGTGATGGGGCAGAGTGCTGATCGCTCTGGGGTGCAAACGAGAGGGAGAGAGTCACGCACACCAGACAGGCACAGAGACAGGCGCGAGACAGTTGGTCTCGATTTCCCTCCCCGGGAACCTGTGATTGTTAGAGCGACAGCCAGGTTCCCTGCGTGCATGCGGGGTTTGTGCTAAGCCCTGAGTCACTGCTGCAGCCTTCCAAATGGGTTGGAGGTGAGCTGGCGTGGGAGGGGCAGGGAGGCCGGGGAGGTGGGAGCTGCTGGGCTGTGGGCAGCCGCCGGCTCGCCCGCTCGCCCGTGAGCGTCTGTCCGCAGGGGCGGGCGATGCTCACTTCTGAGCTGGGGGAGCTGTCACCGCTGGCTTTCTACCAGCAGGCTCTGCTCTCCCAAGGTTGGCACTACTCTGGCCGTCCGGAGTGCAGTGCTGGAGTAGGGGCGCTGCGTCCATTCCAGACAGAAAGAAGAGAATCCTTTTCCCTCTCCGCTCAGGGGCCAGCTCCGCTGGGGACTGCCCTCTCTCATCAGCGGCGTCTGAAATGAACATCCCAGGGTTTGGCGGGTGCAAAGGAGAGATGCCCAATTGCAGCCTTGGACTAGCTTCCCGGCGCAATGGGCGCGAGTGCAGAGGGCGGGGCTTGGCAGGTGTGCCGTGGTCTGGCTGTGCATCCTCTGGTACCGCACTCCGCTTGATGAGCAGCCAGCTGACCCACTCAGCAGCGACCAGGGGCGGAGCCTGCTGCTGCCTGCCGAGCCTCACCCACGGCTGAGCCCTGGGTGCTTGGAGGCTCTCGCGAGGCTGTGACGACTGTCGGGAGAAAGTGCCTAACTGAACCACCTCGCGAGTTAGGTCTAAAATGATAAAAGTCACTGCTTTTAAATTTTATTCATTTTATAAAAGAACAGAAAGAAACCAGAGTTGTTGAAGCTTGCGTGTTCTTTACCACAAAGGAGATTATTTCTCTAAGGGCAAGGGCAGAGCGTGTGCATACTTCTGACAGGTGTGGATATTACATGTGCACGCATGTGCCCTCCCAGGCACTGTGGGTCTCCATTCTAGAATGTGTCAGTCGGTGGGCTGGTGTCGTGCACAGTTGGTTAAGTCACCGCCTGTGACGCCAAGAGGCAATGTTGGAGCAAGGTTTTGAGTCCTGGCTGCTCCACTTCCCATCGAGCTCCCTGCTAACACTCCTGGGAAAGCAGTGGACGATGACCCAAGTGCTTGGGTCCCTGCACACATGTGGAGGGGACCAGAATGGAGTTCCTGGCTCCTGGATTCTGCCTGGCTCAGCCCCAGATGTTGTGGCCATTTTGGGAGTGAGCCAGTGGTTGGGTGATTCCCCTCCAACTCTGTTGCTGACTTTCAAATAAATAAATAAATAAATAAATATTTAAAAAGAGAGACCATGTCAATAACCTTCCTCCAAAGAGAGAGAAGGATGTCGGGGCTTCCACACTGTGGTTACTTCTCCTTTATTCCTTCCTATTTTAGTTATGTTCTATTGTGGGTTAAATTGTGTCCCCCAAAAGACCTTATTTGGAAATGGGGACCTTGCAGAAGCAATCAAGTTAGGGTGGGGTCACCTGGGGTAGGTGAGCCATGTCATTCGTAAGAAGAGAGAGATTGGGGCACAGACACGCAGAGGGAGGAGGCCACGTGCGGACGAGGCCAGGCTGGGGGATGTGCCTGTCGCCAAGGGCGCCAAGCGGTGCTGGCCACCACCAGAGGCTGGGACCTCAGAGCCTAACCTCTGGGCAGTCTACACATTCCCCTACTTCTCGATGTGTTTTACCCCTGCTGTCTTCCCGAATATGCCCTTTTGGACATGAATGAAAAACAAAAGTGACATCAGCTAGGTGAGTGCTCTGGGGGTCCTGCCATCATCAACACTCACCATGGTTTATCCATCACCACGGACCTTCTGGGCCCAAAGCCCTGTTCCAGGTATGCTCTCGATGACTCAGCATAAATGACTCAGCATAAATGCGTATACGCTGCTCGTTGGGCTATGCTTGAGGGAGCAGAGGCACCAAAGAAGTCAGCTGCTTACAGCTGGGCCCAGGAATCACCCAGAGCCACCCAGAGCCTCGGGTCCATCCGCTTCCACTGCAGACCACACTGCCTCCCAGACCAGCTCATCTGGGCTCAGCAGAACCCGGCGGTGGGGCTTCTTGGGCCTAAGGTGGAATTAGTCCCCCTCCACGTTCCCACGACCAGGAGAGCAGTGACTCTAGTGTGCAGTGTCGTCCGAGGCACTGGCTTCAGGATGGAATCTCAAGTCCTTTCCTCCTCCTCTTCTCAGCCTTGGAGACGCTGCTGGGGGCACACGTGCTGCGTGCGCCATGTTGTGAGCTCATGGAGAGAGGAGGCTCAGCTTGCTGTCTTCCCAGCCCCCTGATTCTGTCTTGAACACACCAGGGCCTTCATCCCTGCTTGTTGAACTGGCTTGGATCCATCCATTCTTCCTCAAAGGATGATGGTTAGACACGGAGCATATTCCAAGTAGATTCCAAAGGCCGCTCCACAAAGAGATACCAAGTGAATGAGCACCGGGTGCTGTGCAGGATTTCAACGGTGGCTCAGCCTGCGACCACACTGGGGTCCAGTGTGGGGTCAGGGCAGCGGTCCTCCAACAGTGGCATTCTCACATCTGCACGCCGGTTCAAGCCTCAGTTGCTCCACTTCTGGTCCAGTTCCCTGCTAATGAGCCTGGGAGACAGAAGAGGAGGGCCCAAGTGCTTGGGCCCCCGTCACCCATGTGGGAGACCCAGATGGAGTTCCAGTTTCTTGTCTTCAGCTTGACCCAGCCCAGGCTGCTGTGCCCATTTGGGGAGTGAACCAGCAGATGGAAGATCTGTCTCTCTCTCTCTCTCTCTCTGTGTGTGTGTGTAACTCTGACTTTCAAATAAATAAATCCCCAAAAGAACAAAAGAAAGTCCATGTGCTTGTGTTGCAGGGGATACCATTAAGAAGCCTCTGTTCATGACCTGGTCTATTTTTCAGATGAAGACGTTGTGCCCGGTGAGGGGCAGGTGGATGGCAGGGACCTGAACTTGGATTTAGGGTCGTATGGGCCCTGGTGGATCTGAAGTGGAGAGGAGGCTGATGACAGGGAGGGAGGAAGGAAGTTAGAGACTCCAGGAGAGGGAGTGGCTGGCTGGGGAGTGGGGCCACAGGCATGGCCCAAGAGCCGCCTGCATTTCCCACGGTCAGGGAGAAGGAGGGGATCCGTGAGGGGGTCAGGGGAGTGTCCAGGGGTCAGAGGGGCCAGCTGCCTGGCAGGACTTTCCTCACCAGAGTCTCCATGTCAGTCTACGAGGACAACTTCTGTCTGTTTGGGGACGCCTCTCCGATCTAACAACGGGAGCCCGCAGGACAGTGAGGCCCAGGGACCACACATCACGTTGCATTCCGTGTGGCTGCAGCCTCCCTGGAAGGAGAGCCCTGCAGAGGCTTACGGATCCGTAGAGGCTGCTGATCTCCGCTTACCCCCCTCCTGCGTGTCTAACAGATGCTCGAAGACCCAGCGGGAGGGAGGCCAAGAATTCCTGCAACGCAAGGGCTTCAGTGCTTGGGGTCGGCTGTGGCACCTCGGGGAAAGCAAAGCCAGGCGGCTGGCAGGCTGGCGGGGCGGGGGAGCTTAGTGGAGAGAGGGGGTGTGAGCCAGGTGGGGCCCCCCCACCCCACCTGCCTGGCAGTTGTAGTAAATCCTGCTGTTGGCAGCTCCTGGGGGCTCTGGGCCCCCTCATACGAACCCCGCGGGCAGGTGGTGAACGTGGCGTGCACGCACACAATTGCTTTCTCGCTCTGTGGCCGGAACGTTGAGGAGGCATTAGTCCCAGGGCGCAGCTGGCTCTGACAGAGTCCCTGGGGGTTGCTGCTCCCTGGCTGACCACAGAGCTATAGCTCTGTTTTTAATGGACAAATACACATCGTATGTATTTATAGTGGTACCGCTTTGATGCCTGTGTGTCTGTAAGTACGGCTAACTCAAGCTAATCAACATGTGTGTGGTGTCACAAACTCTCGTGGCAGTTCTCAAGTATATACTATATTGTTAACCACAGATTAGTTGTACAACCACCTGCACTTATTCTTCCTGTGTAAATTTGTGCCCTTTGGGGCAGGCATTTGGCACAGCAGCCAAGACACCACCCGAGATGCCCACA
Source organism: Oryctolagus cuniculus (assembly GCF_051225735.1). Lineage (NCBI taxonomy): Eukaryota > Metazoa > Chordata > Mammalia > Lagomorpha > Leporidae > Oryctolagus > Oryctolagus cuniculus. The sequence goes on along the minus strand of NC_142871.1, from coordinate 166,713,240 downwards.
CCCCACATGAGAGAGCTGGGCTCGGGTGCTGGCGCTGCTCCTGCCTCCTGGGTCCTCCCAAGGCACACCCTGGGGAGCAGCAGTGTGGGTTTCAGCACTTAGGCTTCTGCCACCCATGGGAGCTCTGGACTGAGTTCCTGGTTCCCAGCTTTGATCTGGCCAAGTGCCGGCTGCTGTAGACATTTGAGGTGGAACCAGCTGAGGGAGCGTCCTTAATCCGGCCGTCCATCTTTCAAATAAATAATGAATCAAATGTTTATAAAAATTAACTCTGTGCCCTTCGACCAACATCTCCCCAGTACCCTGCCCCCACCAGCCCCTGGTAACTACTCTTTGCTTTCATGAGTTCAACTTTTTTAGTTTCTACATATAAGTGAGATCATGCAATATGTCTTTTTGCAACATAACTCCTTTTTAAAAACATTTTATTTTTATTTTATTTGAGAAAGAAAGAGAGACAGACAGTTCCAATCCTGCATTAGCCAGGGCTGGCCTGGGGCCAAAGTGGAGGGCCCGGAGCTCAATCCAGGTCTCCCACGTGAGAGGCAGGGACCCAACCACTTGGGCCGTTTGCTGCCTCCCAGGGTCTGCATCAGAACAAAGCTGGGGTCAGGAACCAGAGCCAGGATTTGAACCCAGGCACTCAGAGGTTGGATGCAGGCATCTTAACTGCTTGGTTAAATATCCACCCCCAAACACTACTTCTTTGTGTGGCGGTCACATAAAACTGAGCCACATCCGTTCTCCTTTCTCCGGTAAATTCTTCTTGTGCCCTGAGGTTAGGCTCCAGGAAGCAGCTCAGCTCCAGGAGCCAGGCAGATGTCACTGTGTCCAGAAGCCACACAGGTCATCCAGGAAGGGGCCTTGGTGTGCAGAGAGGGACCCATCATTGTGCCTCATGGCTCTCATATCCCAAACAAAAAAGTGCAGGTTTGCTCTGGGGGCTGGCTTCAGATGTCTGCTACTCTCTACCCATCAGGCCTCACAGCATCACTGACAGCCAGCCAAAGGCCCACACACCATCAGATGTTGATGTGGGAAGAGCTGCAAGGCCGCTCAGGGCCTGTGGCACTGCACACTCAGCACCCACCCCGAGGGGTGGCCGAGATCACCAGGAAGCGGCAGCAATAACCCGCTGGTTGTGACGGTGCCAGCGCTTATTGGTCTTGAAAACAGCCACCCTGTGCAGGGGAAGCCCTCAGCAACCCTTTAAAGAATTAGAGGCAAACTCTAACCTTTTCTGTAATTTTGGGGTGATGCATCTCTGTGGTGGTAGTGATTTTGTGCGTTTGCCCATGGACTCATCCACTCACTTTCGCCACGTTGCTCTAAGGTTGGACAGACAGGCTCCAGGTTCTTGAACACGTTTTCCCCAAAACAAAATAAAATGGAAATCCTGCTACTGTGCCAGATTCCAGCTTATTGAATGTTAGGGGCAAAACCACCTGCGGGAATGGGGCCCCTGTTGACCACAGTGCAATGGCATGAAACGTGCTGGGGCTTCCAATCAACTGTGCTGGGTTCTCAGCTCTGCCTCTTCCAGGGCCTGCAAATGCCAGCTAAGTCGTGCTGCCTCTCGGCACTCGGTTTCACCGTTCATTTTGGGTGTCAACTTGACTGGGCCACAGGGTGCCCAGACATTTGGTCAAGCATAACTCTGGGCATGTCTGTGTTTCAGGCTGAGAGCTATACTGGACGTGGTAGCCCGAGTAAGACTGATTCCCTCTCCTCGTCTAATCTGTTGAGGCCTGACCAGACGCAAAAGGCCGACCCTCCTGTGAGTGGCAGGGAATTTTCTGTCTGAGGCCTTGGAGCCCGAACGGCAGCTTCCTCCTGACTTTGGGCTTGAACTGAAATACCGGCTCTTCCTGCGTCTCAGGCCTGCCAACCTCTGGACCTCTGACCGCGATGACATCATCATTTCTCCTGCGCCTCCGGCCTGCAGACCCAGGCTGGAAGCACACCAGGGCCCTCCTGTCCACGCTGGACCGGCCAACCTACATAACTGCAGGAGCGCATCCCTCAGAGACAACAAACAAATACACACAAACACACACATCCTAATGGTTTTGTTTCTCTGGAGAACCCTGATTGTAAGTGGAATAAGATGCCCGTCCCTCCCGTTCCTCACGGCTGCGGTTAATGAGCACATCCTGAAAGCCGCGAGGTGGTGCCCTAGTGATGGTCACTCTCATCCGCATCACAACGACCTCCCAGTCGAATCCCAGGGTCAGAGTTCATCTTTCCTTTCCTGACCAGCAGCATCTGACGTCGATGTTCCGCACACGTCCCCAGACGCCGCGCTCCCCCGTTGTCCGCCTGCCTCTCTGCCCTCCACCTACTCCTTCTCACCTCTTGGATGCCTTCTGATTCCCCACATCACTGAGCCTTGGAGTCCCCAGGTCCTGTCCTTGGAATCCTTGCTTTCTTTTTTTTTAAACATTTATTTTTTTAAGATTTTTTATTTATTTGGAAGACAGAGGTACAGAGAGAGGTAGAGGCAGAGAGAGAGGTCTTCCATCCACTGTTTCACTCCCCAGATGGCCATAATGGCCGGAGTTGCACTGATCCGAAGACAGGAGCCAGGAGCTTCCTCCAGTTTCCCACGTGGGTGCAGGGGCCCAAGGCTTCTACTACTTTCCCAGGCCACAGCAGAGAGATGGATCAGAAGAGGAGCAGCCGGGACTAGAACCGGTGCCCATATGGGAGGCCGGCACTTCAGGCCAGGGCGTTAACCCACTGTACCGTAGCGCCGGACCCGGAATCCTTGCTTTCAACATCTCCTCTCACTCCCTTGAGGATGGCGGCGAGTCTCTTGGGTTGGACACTGTGGCTCCCCAGGGAGCAGCCTCTGAGCAGGAGATCTGGGTGCAGGGCGTTCCTGGGGACTGCTCTGGGGACTGGCACCTGCTGAACAGGTGTCATTAGGACTGGAGCCTGCTGGGGCGCAAGCCATTGGCACAGAGCGATTAGTTCCCATGGGAGTTCTACGGCGGGGAGGGCCCCTATGTTGTTGTACGCGGAGGGAAGGCCCCTGACAATCTTGGGGTGTGGCTGCCAGCAAGGAGGTTTATTTATTTATTTATTTATTTATTGTTTTTTTTTGACAGGCAGAGTGGACAGTGAGAGAGAGAGACAGAGAGAAAGGTCTTCCTTTGCCGTTGGTTCACCCTCCAATGGCCGCCGCGGCCAGCGCGATGCGACCGGCGCACCGCGCTGATCCGATGGCAGGAGCCAGGAGCCAGGTGCTTTTCCTGGTCTCCCATGGGGTGCAGGGCCCAAGCACCTGGGCCATCCTCCACTGCACTCTCGGGCCACAGCAGAGAGCTGGCCTGGAAGAGGGGCAACTGGGACAGAATCCGGCGCCCCGACCGGGACTAGAACCCGGTGTGCCGGCGCCGCTAGGCGGAGGATTAGCCTAGTGAGCCGCGGCGCCGGCCTCAGCAAGGAGGTTTGATCTCTGGCCAGGTGGGTGTCTCTGGTGGTGAACCAGTCCGGGGGACATCTCAGCCGCGAGCCATCAGCTGCGACACTCCCATAGCTGGGCAAATGAGTCGTCCACTTTCAAGAGGGATTAGGTTGGGAAAGTTATGAATTGCAGCCTGAGAAATGAATTCTTGCTGTCAGATGGTGCCATCTGAGCACGACCCTTGCTGCAACGCAGTCACAGCTTAAGACGCTGTCCCAGTGCCTTCGTTTTATTGCAGAGTTGGGATTTGCATGAAGGACAAATCTCCCAGCATTCTCTCTCATTCTCTTCTCTCTTTTTTTTTTATAGGCAGAATTAGACAGTGAGAGAGAGAAAGGTCTTCCTTTTCCGTTGGTTCACCCCCCAAATGGCCGCTATGGCTGGCACGCTGCGCCCATCTGAAGCCAGGAGCCAGGTGCTTCCTCCTGGTCTCCCATGCGGGTGCAGGATCCAAGCACCTGGGCCATCCTCCACTGTACTCCCGGGCCACAGCAGAGAGCTGGACTGGAAGAGGAGCAACCAGGACAGAATCCAGTGCCCCGACCGGGACTAGAACCCAGGGTGCTGGTGCCACAGGCGGAGGATTAGCCTGGTGAGCCGTGGTGCTGGCCTTCATTCTCTCCTACAAACACCATGGGCTCACGCATCTCTGGCTCAGCTTTATCCCCAGACACTACGCTTATTTACACAAGACTGACAGTCTCCATTTTGTTGTTTTAAAAAGAATCAGGCCTTGGGCACGTCAGCTCTGACAACCCACTTGCGGGTTAGGTTAGGTTTTGCAGGGTGTGATCACTCTCCAAAATGGCCACAACGGCTGGGGCTGGTCCAGGCCTAAGCCAGGAGCTTGGGGCTTACATGGGTCAGGGGCACAAGCACTTGGGCCGTCCTCCCCTGCCTTCCCAGGCCATTAGCTGGGAGCTGGATCGGAAGTAGAGCAGCAGGGACTCGAACCGGCACCCATATGGCAGGTGGTGGCCTCACCCACTATGCCCAGCACGGGTCCCTGCACCTCCCTCCCAGGGTGCAGTTCTTAGTCAAGGCCAGGGGGATTCGCACACAGCCAGTGCTTAGGGGCTCTCCGCGAATCTGTCAGAGTAAGCCGCCTGAATCAGCAGCCTCGGGGAAGCCCCTCGGTGGCGAGGGGGTGCAGGGGCTTCTGACCCGTGATCAGTGGAGAATCCCACGGTGAGTCTATCACCTCGATCACTGTTTCTCCCAAAGTCAGCTGCAAAACAGGTGCTAGGGGCTGCCTGTGACACCAGCATCCCATCTGGGCGCTGGTTCGAGTCTTGGCTGCTCCACTTCTGATCCAGCTCCCTGCTCATGCACCAGGGAAAGCAGTGGAAGATGGTCCAAGTGCTTAGGCCCCTGCACCCACGTGGGAGACCCAGAGGAAGCTCCTGGATCCTGGCTCTGGGTTGGCTCAGCTCTGGCTGGTACAGCTGCTTGGGAAGTGAACCAGTGGAAGGAAGACCTTTCTCTCTGTCTCCTCCTCTCTCTGTCGGTAATGCTGCCTCTCAAATAAATAAAAAAAAAACTTTAAAAAAATAGACGCTAAGAGTTCACCCAGGTATTCCAGTTCCTTCTCTTTGCTTTGGTTCGGGATATTCAGAACCCCACGCTCCCCATCACTGTCCCCAGACACTGCCCAGCCTTCCAGATATCCAGAGAGGACCCTGCTGCGGCAACCTGACCAGCAACTGTGTCCTATTTCCCAGGGCTGGGAGGGCGAAGCCATCTGTCGAAGATGCTGCAATGTGTCAAGCAGAATAAAGATCCAAATTGTAGCATCAAGAGATGGAGGAGTTTGGAAGCACAGGTAGGGCAAAGTCACCACCGTGTGAGTTCCGAGGTCAGGACGACCCGTGACCTTGCCAAATCTCTCTCTTCGCTCCACGCTTGGCCGGACCCCACGGGGCACTGGGGCACAGCGGAGCATCTCACCAAGGGCCCGAAGCTGGGGTGAAATGCTTCTCCTGTCCTTGAGGCGGATAAACGCCTGCACTTTACAACCCAGAGCTCGCCCGGGATCTTACGCAATTTAACAGTTGTCTCTCAGGGGCTGGCGCTGTGGCGTAGCAGGTAATGCTGCCTGCCGTCTGCAGTGCCGGCATCCCATCTGGGTGCTCGTTCAACTCCCAGCTGCTCCACTTCCGATCCAGCTCTCTGCTGTGGCTGGGAAAGCAGTGGAGGGTGACCCAAGTCCTTGGGCCCCTGCACCTGCGTGGGAGACCCGGAGGAAGCTCCTGGCTCCTGCCTTCAGATCAGCGCAGCTCCGGTCATTGCAGCCATCTGGGGAGTGAACCAGCGGATGGAAGACCTCTCTCTCTCTCCCTCTCTCTCTCTCTGCCACTTCTCCTCTCTCTGTGTAACCGACTTTCAAGTAAATAAATAAATCTTTTAAGAGAAAAGCGTCTCTCTGCCACCGATGCCTCCTTTCTAACCTGGGCGCAGCCGCGGTTCCTACCCTGGGGGTCGTCTCCATGCCCACAGAGTTGTGGATGCGGGCACACAGTGAGGGGTGACGTTTGCTGTCGTCACAATGTCCCTCCTGTCCCTCAGGGAGTTGTTCCAGGACCGGGGAGATCGGCTAAGACATCAACACCTGACTCGGACAGCAGTGCTAGAATAAGACCCTGACCTTGAGCTGATTATCTTACACGTACTTTCATGTTTTCATTCTGGGATTTTTTTTTACAACTATTGCCAACACCAGGACCACTGAGCGCCATCTGTCGCTACAGGGGGTGGGGGCGCTGGTGCTCACATCTGGTGTCTCAGTCCTGGCCATGCGGGAGACTTCCAGAAGTGCACCTGTGCACCCAGCACCTTGAACGGCTGCCCCCATGGTGCGCACAGTGGAGGGCGAGCTGGACCCCTCACATACGGGGCACCAGGGGCTGGCTGGAAGGGCCCCTTCCCACCCCACATCCCGGTCTGCACTTCTAGGTTGGTTTCTTTCAAAGGCAGATGTGGGAAAAGTGCTCTTCAGTCTTAGCCCGGGCTTGTGTGCGAGTCGGTCTGGCGTCTCTAGGAGAGAGGCTGTTTTACACTTTCCTACAGCCTGTCTTCCTTAATGGCTCACCCTCGGCTCTGGAACAATGCCAAGGGCAGTGCCTAGAGTGGTGCCCACAAAAGCACCCTGGCTTATAACAGGAGCTCAATAAATCGGTGTCGGATGAATAAAGTGTTCACAGTGCTAAGTGCATGAATAAACAGATCAATGAGGCACGGCAAGCTGGGATCCCCCAGAAGCCCACTGGAAGCAGCTGGTTGGCTCCTCCCGGGGGTGCACCGACAGTGCCACGCCCCCAGGGCTGCTCTGAGGATTCGGCAGGGTGGATGTTGGGGTGCGTCACCCACATCCACAGCAAACAGGAGGCAGAGTCCCAGCAGAGCGTACGTCACTGTCTCAGGCGAGAGGCAGCCTGGGGCCTGCAGTGCGTGGTGACCATGGTGGCCTTGGCACTGGACTCCCACAGGTGGCGGCCGCTGCTCCCCTTCTGCTCTGCGCTCATTGGCTTGGGGTAAGGGAGACCTGTGCTCTTAAGGCTGCAGGCTTTTTTTAATTATTACTTCCAATTCCCAGGTTCCACGGCTGCTTTCACGAAGCCATGCTAACCCCAGGGGGTAGGAACAAGCATCACCCCCAACTCGAGACACAGCCCCCGGACTCTCATGCTGGGCAGAGGCTGCTGGGACAGGCAGAGCTGCCCAGCATCCATGCCCTCGGCGTGGTGGGGAGGGGCAGGCACAGCCGTTACACAGAGCACCGTCCCTCTTCCCCAGGGCAGCCGCTCTGGGAGGCTGCGGATGGACACACGGAGGGCAGAGGCACAGGTGTGTGGTGTGTGGCTAGAAGGCGGGGAAGGGAGTCTCGCTCTGACACAGAAGGGGACTCACAGGGCTGGATCAGGCTTCGGATCGAGGGAGACGGAAATGTACAGAGCCCTACTCCCTTCCTGTTCATGGTTTGCCCCGCAAAAGCCAACGGAGCTCACGGGCGGTGCTCCTTTCGGTGGGACAGGGCGGTAGATGTGGTGAGGGACAGGCAGAGGGGAGCTCACAGCTCTGCTGCCGTCTCTGCTCCGCCGCCTGAAAGCTGTGTGCTGGCGGGGAAGTTGCTCGGCTTCTCTGAACCTCACTGCTGAGTCTGGAAAACGAGGGCAGCGATCATGCACTCCGCGGGTGTGTGTGTGTGTGTGTGTGTAAGCATTCAGTGAGAGCACTCCACACAGCTGCTAAAAGAAACACATCAACGCCCATCGTCTGTGGCTGGCACGGTGGTGCGGCAGGGTAGGCCACCATCTGCAATGCCAGCATCCCACATGGGTTAGAGTCCCGGCTGCTCCACTTCTGATCCAGCTCCCTGCTAATGTGCCTGGGAAAGCAGTGGAAGATGGTCCAAGTGCTTGGGCCCTGCACCTACGTGGGAGACCTGGAGGAAGCTCCTGGCTCCTCGCTTTGGAGTTGCAGCCATTTGGAGAGTGAATTGGGGGATAGAAGATCTCTTTTTCTTTCTCCCTGTAACCCTGCCTTTCAAACAAATCAATAAATCTTTAAAAAAATGGTTCATTTTGTGCGAATTTTCCTTCAAAAACAATAAAAAAAAAAACCAGTGCACTAATGAGACAAACAGGCGACACATGACACACTCCAGTACCCTGTCAGCACTCCTCAAAGCTGTGGCAGCCACAGGAGAGCAGGGGACGGGTGAGGAAAGGCCCAGCCAGGACTCACCATAGCAAGGTCTCCCGGGTGAGATCCCGGCACAGAAAAAAACAGGCGAAACCGAGGAAATCCGGGAGAGTCATGAGCGTTAGCTGAAAGCAGCGTGTCAGGACTGCTCATGAACGCTGGCCAATGCACTGCACTGTGTAAGACGTCAATGATGCGCAAACTGGGGGCAGAACCTAGGGGAACAGCCAGTCCTCAAAAGTAAAGTCTTTTTTTTTTGGCAGAGTGGACAGTGAGAGAAAGAGACAGAGAGAGAGAGACAGAGAGAAAGGTCTTCCTTCCATTGGTTCACCCTCCACTGGCCGCCGCAGCTGGCGCGTTGTGGCCGGCGCACCGCGCTGATCTGAAGGCAGGAGCCAGGTGCTTCTCCTGGTCTCCCATGGGGTGCAGGGCCCAAGCACTTGGGCCATCCTCCACTGCACTCCCTGGCCACAGCAGAGAGCTGGCCTGGAAGAGGGGCAACCGGGACAGAATCCAGTGTCCCGACCGGGACTAGAACCCTGTGTGCTGGTGCCTCAAGGCGGAGGATTAGCCTAGTGAGCCGCGGCGCGGGCCTTAAAGTCTGTTTTTAAAAATCCCCTGGTTAGCGCTGACCTTTCTCTCTCTTTTTTTTTTTTTTTTTTTTTTTTTTTTTTTTTTGTGGGAAAACTGGTAGATTCTGACTACGACTTCTGACTCATCTCTCGTGGCTGTGGGTTTTGGGTGAATTCAGATTGCAAAGATTCACCGTGCTTGGAGCCGGCCCCGGGCTCTGCGGTGACCCTGGCAGTGCCAGGGTGTGGTGAGATCGCAGCCCAGTCTTCAAAACCTTCAGAAAGTTCTTCTTGGGTTCTGTTCCAGGATGTGCAATGCGGGGGTGAGCTTGGGACTTAACATGGGTCCATTCACAGAATCGGGTGGGGGGCGGCATTGTGGTGCCGCAGGTAGAGCCGCTGCCTGCGACGCCAGCATCCCATAGGGGTGCCAATTTTTGTTTTGGCTCCCTGCTAATGGTCTGGGAAAAGCAGCAGGGGACGGCCCAGGTATTTGGGTCCCTACCACCCACCTGGGAGACCTGGATGAAGCTCCTGGCTCCTAGCTTAGTGTGGCTGGGCACTGGCCATTGTGGCCATCTGGGGAGTGAACCAGAGGATGTAGGACGCCCCCAGCCCCCCTGCCACCATCACTAACTCTGGCTTTCCAAAAGAAAAAGAATCGGGGCTGCTGCTCCAGCTCTGTCCCCACTGGAATGTCCACCACACTCTAGCCACCAAGATCCCCTTCCCATGGCTCCTGGGGCCAGAAAGAGAGCTTTCGCCTTGGGTTTTAGGCGCCTATGCGGTGGAGATAGAAGCAGTCTTGCCTTGTGGCTAAGCCTTGGGGCAGAGCCGGAAAAGAAAAGACGAGAAGGGAAGAAAGAGGAAAGAGGAAAACGGGAGACGGCTCCCACACTCTCAGACGCACAGAGACCCCTTTTCCTGGTTGTCTGGCCAGGGGGAGCGCGTTACACATGGGAGTTTGCTGTCCGCACCCCGTGTGTACATCTGAGTCTTGGATTTACCCTTGGGTCAAAGCTGTGAGATTTAAAACACAAAGATTTTCAACACAAAACAAGCAAACTCTTGGCGTATCAATCGTTTATCAAGATTCAGTTTGTCCAAATGGCCTGCTCTCCTTTGCCTTTCGGGTCCTCACGTAGTGCAGTTGCTTTTTGTGTTCTGCCCCGAGTTCACAGCTGGGATTAGTGAGAGAGACTGAGGCTCAGAAGGGCTTGCCCCGTTGTAGCTGGCACCTGAAATTCAAGGTCAGCCTTCAGCCATCCCTGCTTTGCAACACCTGCTGGGCCCCCGGCCCCTTCCTCCCCCATGTTAGTCTCCAGTGTGGTCAGCCGCTCTGCCCGACTCTTCTGCTGACCTCCTGGAGCTCTCCAACCTCCTCCCTCTGCTGTGGCAGCTCCTCCGTCTGACTGCCCAGTGAGCAGACCCCTCTCTCTGTCCCTCAGACCACCCACGCCTGTGAATAGGCAGAGAGCCTCACGCGTGGGCGCTGTTGCACTCCGTGGCTGCTCACCGTGTTGGGGTCCTGGCCGGATCTGCCTGGTCTTCAATTTTCCGGAACACTGTGGCTGGACCGAGTCCCGCTTAGAGGTCATCGAAGACGAGACAGAGCTCAGAGCTAAGGGAACTAACTCTGATGCAGGTGCGGCCCTACGCCAGGTCAGCTGGAGACCAACACCCAGTGTTGCCTTCTGAGGTGGCACAAGGGACTGGGGTGGCACAGGGGACAGAGGTCACAGGGGACAGAGGCAGGGGCAGGCGTTGGCCGGGACTCTCCCCAGCAGTGTCCCACCAGAGAGCACTGATGGGGACCTAGGATTAGACTCCACGTCGCTTCATTTCTGATCTCTCAGTGGGGGCCAAATTCATCCTCAGAAGGAATGAATCTCTCTCTCTCTCTCTTTCTTTCTTTCTTTCTTTCTTTCTTTCTTTCTTTCTCTCTTTCTTTCTTTCTTTCTCTTTCTTTCTTTCTTTCTTTCTTTCTCTCTCTCTCTCTCTCTCTCTCTCTCTCTCTCTCTTTCTTTCTTTCTTTCTTTCTTTCTTTCTTTCTTTCTTTCTTTCTTTCTTTCTTTCTTTCTTTTCTTTCGCAGTAGTTCAAAGTGATCCAGAAAGGAGCGCTCTCTCCAACGAGACGAGTTTCCAAGTTGGTGAAGCTGGCGTTGATTTCAAATGGGACGAGAGTGTGGAGGAGACTTGGGGGGGGGGGGCTGCGTGTTAAATGACCTCAGAAAACGGTTCATGAAGATTCCAGTATGCTTGGAGGTGGGGCAGGACTGCCTCCCCAGGGAACCCTGGAAGGGACAGCCCCGTGCCGCCTGCTCCGTGTGAAGTCAGAACCCGTCCATCAGTTCCCAGCCACTCGGCTTGCTGCCTGGCTTCCTGGACGTGACTGGAATTCTCACTCCTTGGAAACAGCCTCAGGAGGACGGCCCGTGAGTCATGGGTGGGTTGCAAGTGACAAAGCTCTGGAAAACAGAGCCTGAAACCAGCCAAGAGTTTTTCTTTGCCTACCATAGCTGCAAAGGTTGCTGGGAAATCTATTTTTCAGCCACGTTCTCGTTGTCCTCAACTCCAAGTGAAGATTTCTTTCGTTCTCCGAAGGGGAGAATGGATCTCGAATTGTCAGGCCTTTGCCGTCTCTCATTTCCGATAACTGAAACTTGAACCTAAGTCTCTGGATGTGCTGGGGTCCTGGGGACCAGGACTGCTGGGTGCCCTGAGATCGCCGTTCCCTAAGGTCCCAGGAAACCACGGAGTGCGGGAACGTTCCTGCCGCTGCTCCCTGGCTCCCGGTCACCGCTGGACACGCTGCCAATTCAAGTTGCATTCGAGATTTTGTTGGCCTCAGCCATCCATGCAAATTAGCAATTCAGCTCCCTTTCTCAGGTCATTAATATTCACATGAGTTCCTGTTGTGTGAGAACTTGGACCACTACATGATTTAGAAAGAGCTCCATGAGGCTGAAGGAAAGCCAGAGTGTCCGCTGACAGTGAGTTATTCACAACGGATTGTTTATGCCTGCTTCTCTCCTAGAACTAAATCATCATCCACCCGCCCTTCCACTCCCCTGTCAGTTAGCGCCTGCTGGGAACCAGGTCTGGCACTAGACACTAGGAACTGGCAGGTGGGTGAGAAGCGTGGTCTTCCGAGAGCCTCGAAGTCTGTGACATCGGCAGAGAGCTGTGCCTGGTACCTAGGGGTCAACGGGGAGGTGCTTCTGTGTGCAGAACCTGCACCTGATTCTTCTGTTAGTCAAGGTAAGTAATTTGGCTTGCATCTGCCCCCCCACTCTTTAATTTGTTGAGAGAGAGAGAGAGAGGGAGAGAGAGAGAGAGAGAGAATTTCTCTACCGTATAAAAGCCCTGACCCAAGCTGAGGCGTGCACGTTCACATGCTGAGAGTAAGCACAGGGAAAGAAAACAGCCAGTCTTAGAAAGAATCCTGCCCTGTTTGGATTAGGCTTGGATTTCATTTTCGCTTTACACTTTTCTTTGTTCTTTCTCCAGTTTCTCTGTTGTCTTCTGGGTTGCTTCAGCCCCGCACAGTGGAATTTGTATCCAAACATCCTCACTGGGTCGACGAGGTGACCCCCAGGGACATAAAGGAGTGTGTTTAAGGCCTGGGAGGGTGAGGTGGCTGGAGGACCCAGGAGGCTGGGCGCATTGCAGGAGCTCTGGGGAAGGCATGGTGTCTGTGTGTGCGTGTGTGTATGCACACGTGTGCGTGTATGTGTGTGCGCACACGTGTATGTGTGTGCACACATGTGTGTATGTGTGCACGCATGCGTGTGTGTATGTGTGCATGTATGTGTGTATGTGAGTTTGTGTGTGTGTATGTGTGCGAGTGTGTGCACGTGTGTGCATGTGTGTGTATGTGTGTCTATGTATGTGTGTGCGTGTTAGTGTGTATGCACACATGTGCATGTATGTGTGTATGCACGTGCATGTGTGTGCACACATGTGCATGTGTGTGCATGTGTGTCTATGTATGTGTGTATGTGTGTATGTATGTGTGTGCGTGTGTGTCAATGTATGTGTGTGAGTGTGTGTGTGAAGGTGGGAGGAGAATCTTGCATTTATCTTTCTCTTTCATGACTTCAGCAGCTAACCCTACACTCACACGAGAAGTTCTAGGAGCAGAATTTGGTGGCAGTCGGGGAGCAACACGGTGATAAATGGCACCAACGCTGTGCTCCCTCCTGTGTGGGAAGAAGGCTCTCGGGGATTGTTGATGTTTTCCTTCTATAGGGCACTAAAGGGGCTGAAAAACTAATCTTCCTGTGGCTCAGGAAGTGGAGGCCAACTCTGTGCGAAGCAAGAGGAATGGGGACCGGGCTCGGGGGACCAGCGACCAAGGCTGGTATTTGTAGGCATTTTCCTGTGGGCCAGGCGCGGTTTTGAGAACCTTGTACACGTGAACTTGTGACTCCTCCCAGCAGCCCTGTTCACGGAGGCCTGGAGCAGATGAACTCGACGGTCTCTCCTTGCAGCCCTGCCTGGGCCAAAGCCGCCTTTACTGTCCCGCCCCCTGCCCCCTCCCTGTGAAGTGAAAACCACAGCTCCCGCTAAACCTCAGCCAGGAACCGGGCTGGCCCAAAAGAGCCAACATGGCTGCCGCCTGCACTGCGGTGTTGACCTTTAGTGAATTCCAAGGTCGTTACAGAACCACTGCTGTGGCTCACATCCTAGTCCCATCATGCACCTGACACGGTGGTACTGGATTCTAGAGTTTGGTAAAGTTTGTATGAGAGATGACTGGGAGTTATGTATCTATGCCTGTGATCAGACAGCAAGGGGAGGATGGGGTGGATGTGAGATGCAGAGAGGCAGGGTGGGGCCAGAGGGCCTCTAAGCAGGTGAAAGATCCCAGTCTTTTAAAAATAATTTCAAAAAGTATCAATTTATTTTTTTTGACAGGCAGAGTTAGACAGTGAGAGAGAGAGAGATGGAGAGAAAGGTCTTCCTTCCATTGGTTCACCCCCCAAATGGCTGCTATGGCCGGCGCGCTGCGCCGATCCGAAGGCAGGAGCCAGGTGCTTTCTCCTGGTTGGTCTCCCATGCGGGTGCAGGGCCCAAGCACTTGGGCCATCCTCCACTGCACTCCTGGGCCACAGCAGAGAGCTGGCCTGGAAGAGGAGCAACCAACAGAATCCGATGCCCCAACTGGGACTAGAACCCGGGGTGCTGGCGCTGCAGGCGGAGGATTAGCCTAGTGAGCCGCGGCGCTGGCCATATCAATTTATTTATTTAAGATTTTATGTATTTATTTGAGAGGTAGAGTTACAGGCAGAGAGAGGGAGAGAAAGAGAGAAAGTTCTTCCTTCCATTTGTTCACCCCCCTCTCGGGCACAACGGCTGGAGCCAGGAGCTTCTTCCAGGTCTCCCACGCAGGTGCAGGGGCCCAAGCACCTGAGCCATCTTCTACAGCCACAGCAGAGAGCTGGATCGGAAGGGGAGCAGCCGGGACTTGAACCAGTGCCCATATAGGATGCTGGTGCCACAGACGGAGACTTAGCCTACTACACCGCAGCACCGGGCCTTCAATTTATTTTTATTTATTTGAAATGCAAATAAACAGAAAGACAGATGGGCACATGCAGAGAAAAAGAGACCTTCCACCTGCTGGCTCACTGCCTACATGCCCGGAACAGCTGGGGCTGGGCCAGGCAGACACCGGGAACCGTAACTGCATCCAGGTCTCCTCTGGGGGCTGCAGGGAACCGGCGTCTTGCGTCAGCAGCCCCGCCCCAGGGTGCTCAATGGCAGGAAGCACTGACACGAGGCATCGTTGGTTTCTTCTCACGAGACTCCGGTTTTCTCACAGAACGAGAGAGGGAAGCATGACCTGTGGTCACCCCTGCCGCACCCCGATCTCCGTTCCCACCCCCCCGCCATGGGTTACAGTGTCACGTGTTCTGCCAGAGAGAAAGGAGGAAGGAGTGGGCACCAGGAGACCGGCTCAAAGGCGCTCCCAGCACTGTTCTCCGCCCGGCACGAGGACGGGCAGTGGGCCATCGTTCTGCTCCTGGGAGGGCGCTGATGGCCACCCGTGCCTGGGCCCGTGCTGTGGGCTGGGCGCAGGTTGGCCTCCCCCGAGTGCAGAAGAATCAGATAGGTCTGTCGTCTGGCTAAGCTCAGCCACTGTGGAGGGCGCTGTTCCTCTGCACACAGCTTGTAAGCGCGGCCCATTTTCCAGCCTCAACATTCCTCTCCCAGCGGCTGACCTTTCCGGTGTGAGCGATTCTGAGCGGGGGCGCTGGCGTGGTGCTCCCAAGCGCCCCCCACCCGCACTCCCGCTCCCCGGGCAGCACTGCCCTCTCCCAGCCAGCAGCCACGCGGGGCCTTCTGCCAATGCACGTCACCAAGCGGAAGACACGGCCACCCCTTCCATCTTGCAATGCTTCGGCGAGGGTCTTGCTGGCCCGGGCAGGGGCCCAACCACGCTGGCAGATCCCCAGTGCCTGCGCTGGCCCAGGTGTGCGTGCAGCTCTGCTGGAGTTCCTGGAGTAGTCCCCACGCCGCTCTTGTGGTCCCCACGCCGCTCTCGTGGCCCACAGCCCTCGCCCTGACCCGCCTCTCACCTGCTGCATCCGGCTTTGGCCGTGAGCTCCCCGCGGTCGGACCTCCTCTCCCGGACTTCGGCTTGCCTGGCTGGGCTCTGGCTGTCTCGTGTGTGCCAATTCCACTGGAGGCAGCATCTTGTTCCTGCTGGGAACAGAAGCTTCTCGTCTCCCATGCTACCCACACGCACTGCACCCTGCCGTCCGCTGGTCAGGGCCTTCCCCCCAGCCTGCGGGGGAGTCAGCACCTTTTGGGGCATAAGGGATTGCCCGGGCTCTCCTTGTCGCAGGGTGTGGCATTATATGCCACGGGTCCTCACACAGCACGCACCAGAAGCCCCTGGAGGGCAGAGAGAGTTCTCGACTCTTCAGGGGGAGGAGCTGCGTCTCTGGCAAGTCCCACAGTGGTGCTGCTGGGATCTTTGTGGGTGTTTGTGACACAAGCGGACAGGCCCTGTCTGGAGGGGAGAGGGCTGGCCGTACCCTCTGTGACCTGTAGTTGGAGCGTAAAGACCTGTCAGCAGACACAACAGGTGTGTTCGCCTGGGGAACTACCAGATAATCAGCCTCCGGTGGGAGTGCTCGGAGGAAGGCTTTCTAATTACCGTGATGGGTACAGGGGATGTTTGCGGAGCTACAGTTGCCACAGCAACGGCCTTGGGCCTGCGTTGTGGCTCAGCAGGTTAGATGCCGCTTGCAGTGCTGGTTGCTGTGTGAGAGCGCCGGTTCGAGTCCCCACTGCTCCACTTCTGATCCAGCTCCAAGCTGATGTGCCCGGGAAAGCAGCAGAGGATGGCCCTAGATGCACCCATGTGGGAGATCCAGCGGGAATTCCCGGCTCCTGGCTTTGGCTTAACCCAACCCCAGCCACTGCGGCCATCTGGGAAGTGAACCAGCACGTGGAAGATCTCTGTCTCCCTCTGTCTCTGTGTCACTCTGGCTTTCAAATCAATAGACCGATACATCTTGCCTCAATAGATCAGTACATCTTGCCTCCTTCCGGCAACACCTAACTCCATGTATCTCATGTTCATAACTCCCCCTCGGACAGGCCTCGTGCAGTTTCCTTGCCTGTGATTGGCCCCTCTGAGTTCAATGCTGCAAGGTGAGCTCCCGGAAGACCCCGTGGGGAGCCAGCTCCTGTGAGTGAACCTTGCCAGGTCTCTGCCCCCGCCCCTGAGCCCCTCTCTTGCTCAAATCCCACACTCTTGGCTACAGACCCGTGGCCTGCCTTGGGCCCCAGAGCGGCCAGCCAAGGACCTGGCCACGGTGGCGGGCAGCGGGCTGCTACCTGGAGGAGGCTCATTTGGTCAGCTTGAAATCAAAGCCACCACTAGCACGCAGCTGGACCCGAGAGAAAGCAAGAGTGAAAGCAAGAGAGAGAGAGAGACAGAGAGAGACAGGCAGACAGACAGGGAGAGCGAGAGCGAGAGAGACAGAGCAAGAGCGAGAGAGAGAGAGAGAGGAGAATGCACTTGGACTTTGGATGCAAACACAGCTTGCTCAGAATCCTGTCTCCACGACATGAGTTTGCTCACCTGTCTGGAGCCGCAGAGCAGGACACAAGCTTCCGCCGCACCAGGCTGTGCTGGGGCTCCGATGAGACGCGCCCAGCCCCTGGCACAGCCTGGCAATGCGTGCAGAGCTGGAGGCCTTGCACGCCGGGGTTTCCTCCCAGCTGCTCCGTGCCCCACACACTGTCCATCAGGAGCTGTCTACAGGTTATGGGCAGAAGCAGCACCCTGAGAGGCAGCACCCCCATAGGGCGGGAGCAAAGGAGAGAGGAGGGGGAGGGGAGCTGTGTGTTTACTGCCTACTCTCTGACGAGGCGACTTGTTCCCATTTTACAGCTGGGGTAACTGAGGTCACGGCAGCGCTGTAGAGAGAAGCCCAGCTCTTGGATGTGCTCCAACCCCTGCTTTTAGAGGTGAGAAAACCAGAGGGGCTGCGTGACTTCCTTCAAGACGCACAGCTGGCTCAGCAGGACAAGGAAGCCAGGCCTCGGTTGCTAAGCCCTGGGCTCGCCTCGCCGTATGATGGTGCTCTTAGGTTTGTCCTCTGAGGCCACCTCGTGTGCAACAGACATGTGACAGCTTTGCTCTGGGCAGCTCCAACCCAGCACAGCCGGAGAAGGGATCTTGGGATCCTAATGGACACAGACAGGGGCCCTGGGCTTGGTTTCCGGGCTGGCTAAGCCGCCCTCCCCTCCTCTGCTCCCTGTCTCCTATCCCAGCTGATAACGCTCCTGGGTCAGCCCATTGTTCGTGACAGCAGGTAAGCCAGGTGTAAGCCTGTGTAAACGTTTGCCTGTTTTATTTTTATACACGCGGGCAGGAAGGAGTCTGAGCTAGTTAAACACTGTCACATTCTAGGTCCAATGTCTTCTCCGTCTGAAGTTCACGGCACACACAGGCACGGAGCGCCTGCTCTGGGGCAGGTGCGGGTGCAGGTCCCCGGTGCACCTGTGAGTAGAGCGCTGATGCCTGTCAACTTCACGGTGCAGTAGGGACCTCGACAAAAAGCAGCAGGCGGTGAGTAAGTGCACCTTCAAAAGGATTGTGTTCCCTTATTGGAAAGGCAGAACGAGAGATAGAGAAAGTTGCCATTTGCTGGTTCGCTCCCCAAATGGCTACAACAGCCAGGGCAGGGCCAGGCCAAAGCCAGGAGCCTGGCATTCAATCTGGGTCTTCCTGGGCCGTCCTCTGCTGCTTTCCCAGGTGCGTTAGCAGGGAGCTGGCTCAGAAGCGGAACAGCAAGGAATTGAACCGGCGCCCATATGGGATGCCGGCATCGCAGGCAGTGGCTTTGCCCACTGCGCCACAGCGCCAGGTCCTATAAGCACAATTTGAAGACAATAAACACCAGAGAAAGAGGAGAATAGGGAGGTTAGGAGACTTGCAGAAGGCTGTGTTCAAAATGTTCATGAAAAATGCCTAGTATGACAAAATTATGCATGGATTTCAATTTTTTTGCACCAAAATAAAGTTATCTTTTAATTCTATTCCATGAACTTTTTGAAGTATCCTCACATTTGGGTGTGTGGGTAAGTGTGCATGTGTGTGTGTTTCTGTGTGCACAAGCACTTTCTTTTTTTTTTTTTTTTTATTTATTTTTGACAGGCAGAGTGGACAGTGAGAGAGAGAGACAGAGAGAAAGGTCTTCCTTTGCCGTTGGTTCACCCTCCAATGGCCGCCGCGGCCAGCGCGCTGCGGCCGGCGTACCGCGCTGATCCGATGGCAGGAGCCAGGAGCCAGGTGCTTCTCCTGGTCTCCCATGGGGTGCAGGGCCCAAGCACCTGGGCCATCCTCCACTGCACTCCCTGGCCACAGCAGAGGGCTGGCCTGGAAGAGGGGCAGCCGGGACAGAATCCGGCGCCCCGACCGGGACTAGAACCCGGTGTGCCGGCGCCGCAAGGCGGAGGATTAGCCTAGTGAGCCGCGGCGCCGGCCGGCACTTTCAAGCGTGGTTTATTTGAAAGGTGGAGTTACAGAGAGAGAGAAAGGGAGGGAGGGAGGGAGAGAGAGAGAGAGAGAGAAGGACAGAGGGGTCTTCCACCCACTGGTTCACTCCCCAGATGGGCACAACAGTCACTGCTGGACCAGGCCAAAACCAGGAGCCTGGAGCTCCATCGGGGCCCCCCACGCGGGTGCAGGGGCCCGAGCACCCAGGCCATCCTCTGCTGCTCTCCCCGGCGCATTAGCAAGGGGCTGGATCGGAGGTGCAGCCGCTGAGTCGAGCCGTGCTCACATGGGATGCTGGCCTGGCCGGTGGTGGATCGCTCCACTGTGCTACAACACTGCCCTGACAAGAACTTATAAACCAGGTGCTAAGTGAGAAAGGCCAGACATAGAACTGCAAATACCGTGTTTCTCTGAACTGTGGAAGTTAATATATATGTAGTAACAAGTGTGTAGATGCCATATTATTTGGTCTATAGATCATTTATAAATGCTGTCTTACTAATTATAAGCTTTACAAAATAATATGTTCTTCCCCTCATTTTATGATCTGTCATGAGTTCCACAGTATGTGATCCTCTGCTTTCAAGAAATAATATTGTGTGTACGTGTAGATTGACATAGAAAGCTAATATGGCGAAATGTTAAAAACTGTGACATCTATGTGTGCTCACTCTACTTTTCTGTGTTATTTGAAATATTTCAAAATAAAAAGATAAAAATAGGAATAAAAACAGAGGATAAAGAAGAGGGTAACCGCCACCTGCAGCACCAGCATCCCACGTGGGCACCAGTTCGTGTCCCGGCTGCTCCACTTCCAATCCAGCTCCCTGCTAAGGCCTGGGAAAAGCAGCAGAAATTGGCCAAGTGCTTGGACCCTGCACCCACATGGGAGACCTGGGGGAAGCTCCTGGCTCCTGGCTTCAGCCTGGCCCAGCCCCGCTCGCGGCAGCAGTCTGGGGAGTGAGCCAGTGGCTGGAAGAGCTCCCTCTTTCTCTCGTCTCTCCGCCTCTCTGTAACTCACTTTCATATAAATGAAATAAACATTTAAAAAAGAAAAATATAAACAAGTCCAGAAGGTGCTAGAACAGGCCTTCCTGGGAGGCGATATTTGGGCAGGGACTGGGAGGGGGCAGGTGAGCGTCTGGGCTCTGAGCTGAGAGGCGAGCAGGCTGCTTCTGCAGGGATTCCAGTTCTGCTCCACACGTGCACGGGAGCTTCTGGAGCAGCAGTGCTGCACAGCATAGAGGCATCTAGAAACCCTCCTGTCTTCCTGGGAGTCTTGGCTGAGGCACGTCAGCCGCGGTATCGAATGGGATTTGGAACCATGTTTGCCTTCCCGAGGGGGCCTGAGCCGGGGCTGGGGAGTGACTTTGGACGTCTGCGTCACGTGATCGCGGGTGACCTCCATCTCCAGGAGGGCAGAGCAGGCTCAGCACCTGCAGGGCTGGCTGTGGGCTGCGGCGGACCCCCCGCACCTGCAGGGCCGGCTGTGGGCTGCGGCGGACTCCCTACACCTGCAGGGCCAGCTGTGGGCTGCGGTGGACTCCCTGCACCTGCAGGGCTGGCTGTGGGCTGCGGTGGACTCCCCGCACCTGCAGGGCTGGCTGTGGGCTGCGGAGGACTCCCCACACCTGCAGGGCCGGCTGTGGGCTGCAGCTGACTCCCTGCACCTGCAGGGCCGGCTGTGGGCTGTGGCGGACTCCCTGCACCTGCAGGGCCGGCTGTGGGCTGCGGCGGACTCCCTACACCTGCAGGGCTGCCTGTGGGCTGCGGCGGACTCCCTACACCTGCAGGGCTGCCTGTGGGCTGCGGCTGACTCCCTGCACCTGCAGGGCCGGCTGTGGGCTGCGGCGGACTCCCTGCAGGAGTCCTGACTCCTTACAGTCTGCAGGGCCAGGGACCGGGGCTGTGGGCAGGGACAGCCCGCAGAAATGCACCTGGGCTCTCATGGGACGTGAGACGACCGTGAGGAGGAGCCCGCCCTAGGAGATGACGTGACTGAAAACTGCCCAGCACCCGAGGGACAGTGCCCTGGCCCCTCCCACTTGGAACCCTGGCTCCTGGGTTTGCTTCCTATGATGTCATCCTGTCCCAGGGAGAGATGATGCAACCACCAGTGTTTGCTTTTTCAGGTGGGAGGAAGTCACGTGGGGCATCTGATGTTGAAGCACACACAGCTCTCCCAGGCCTTGACGCTGGCTGCCAGGATGGGCTCTTCCCTGCGGCGCTCCGCAGCACCAAGGGGGGTGGGTGTCCTGCCTGGGGTGTGGACTTGGGGTGCTGGGCACCCGCGGTTTTGTCGTGAGCCCCCTGTGCTGGATGGCCAGGGCGCACCCCTGAGTCCTTGTCTTGGGTTATCCACAGCATGCAGCAGCACCCAGAGATGCCAGGGACTGACGCGGGGGGAGCAGGGGAGTGACGCGGGGGGAGCAGGGGAGCCTCCCGCACCTGCAGGCCCCTGTCAAGTTCCAATTACCACCGTCTTAAATGTCACCGTAGGTGGAAAAAAAGGCTCCCGGGAGCTGGACTCCCTGCCGCGTCTCACTTGAAAGACAGGCTTTGTGACGGAAAATTTCACAGAGCCAGTCGGTGCCGGTGCCTTCCTTACCCTCAGAGTAATTGTCTTAGCCGCATCGCCTAGGAATGCTTTGCAAACATCGCAGGGATGCAGGAGACGGGACAGGCAAGTGGCTCCCATCAGAGGCATTCAAAGAGCAGCTTTGACAGTAATGGAAACCCCTTCTCTTTTGATTTTCATTTCCCCGTGCACTGACTGCCCTGAGAGAGATTCCTGAAAAGCCGTGAGCGTGCAGAATCTGCCTGCATCTTGAGATTTGCCGCTTGATTTACGACATGGAGTCAGCGGCCACCTTTGTTTCAGGCCGCAGAATCCTGCCTCTGTGGTGCCTGGGAGCAGCGGCGCTGTTGGGACGGGGCGCCCTGAGGCTGGACTGAGGCCGTGTGGGCGTCCAGTCCTCGTTTCTCCCTTTTGGTCAACTTCCATCCCAGTGTTGCCCAGCCCTGCAGGTGGGGTTGACCAGATGTCCCAGAGCTCTGCCCGTCACATGGTTGCCTGGTTGATGCATTGCTTTGTTCAGTAGACTCCCTGAACCTGGGCAACCAGAACGGGCTGCTGTGTTAACACCAGGTGACCCAAGTTCTTCATATAGATATATATGATATCTATCTATCTATCTAGGGACCCTGTTGCCGAACAACACCCCAAACTGGTTGGAGGTGTTGCTGTAGAACACCCCAGACTGGGTCCGCTCGCCCAACACACAAAAAGCCAATCACGGACTTGGGGGTGGAGGGAGGGAGTAGGTGTCGATCACAAAGCAGCAGGGCAGCTCTTGCTTGATCCCCGGGCTCCCCAAGGAGATGTACAGGATTGCAGCCAGGGCTGAGAGGGGCGTGCTCAGCTCATGTCCAGTCCCGGCTGGTCACAGGTGCTGTGTTCTGTAGGGAAGTTATGGTGCCAAATGGGCTCCAGCTGAGCCAAGGTGAAGTGCAGCTGGAAACCACATACTGCTCAGAGCTGGACTTCTCTACGCGAACTGCCCTGGAACGACACTGGCCATCACGGCTCTCAGGATTGGAGAAGCAGATGACCCCTGAGTCCGGTGATCAGAACCCTGTAAGGCCACCTGGGTCACTCCCTTAAGTCAGCGAATTCCTTTTGATAAAGGCCAGGCAAGGACACCTTGGGCTAAGGGGGACAGACAAGAGGCTGGGTCCTGCTTGTACGTTATAGAGGTTCGGTTTCAACACCACAAAAACAATTAAAATAAATGGCTGCTTCCCATGATGCTGCGTGCCCAGTAAAAACTCCACAGCTAACTTTCCGAGTGCTTGTCCAGGAGACGGTTTGATGTTTGCATTTTTACTATTCACGTGAAAATCGCTTATTAAGCAAACCACCTACAAACGCATGGGAAGGGAAACTGGTTAAAGTACTTAGGAGAAAAAAATCGACTTTGAAGTTCCTCCATACGCATGCTTGGTATAAGTTTTACTGTGTCCTCTTGGACGAGTTGGAGCATTGATTTCATGTTTATGGGTCTGCCAGCAGGGCCTCTGTACTGGAGACAGGGAGGGACACGAGAGGTCGGAATCAGAGCACGGTCAAGTTTTAGGTGGGACTGGCACTGCAGCGGGCGTGCACACGCGTGATAAACCAGACATGTGTTCAAAGACGCGGCCCTGGAGAGCAATCTTGAAAAGCAGGGGTGAAGAGCACCACAAGCTTGGGTCCCGACGAGGAACCACAGGTGGTGCCCGGCCGAGGCCACCCGGAGCTTGTCAGGCCAGGGTCCTCGCAGCGGCCCTCGTGGGAGGCTGTGGCCCTGGCAGGGTCTCCTGGGACGTTTCCCTTCTGTCCCTTGCGCATGAGAAATGTGTCCGCAGAAATGTGTGCACAGAATGTTCTGCGTATCCTGCCAGCTTCATTTCTCCATGGGGCTGACACTCGCGACTCCAGGTTGGGTTTGATGGCCTTCCCCGTCATTTACAATATCAGCTGCATCCTTCGTGTTGCCCGAGGGGCTGTGTCGCACTCTTGCAGCCCTCGTTCCAATTCCCCAGATCGTTGCTGATGGGGCACCCCGGCCCCGGCCGCCTTTGATGTCGCTCCGACGTCGACAGCCTGCGTCCAGGCCCTTGCTCCGCTCTGCATTCCGGCTGCCTGTCCACGATGGCTCCAGTGCGTGGGTCCCTGCACCCATGTGGGCAACCTGGGTGCAGTTCCTGGCTCCTGGCTTCAACCTGGCCCAGCCCTGACTGATGTGGGTGTTTGAGGAGGGAGCCAGCAGTTGGGAGCCCCACCCCGCCTTTCAAACACACGCTTTTAAATTTTTTAAAAAATATGCAATTTCACCTTTTTTTCCTCTTCCTCGCCAGCCTTCGCGGGAAGTCGGCCCTGAGCATGAGCAGGCCCTGGACAGGGAGAGGACGTGCGGATCTGCTCCTGACCCCTGTGCTAAGCTTGGTGTCGCTCCCCTCTGCAGTGCCTCCCTCTGTGAGACTCAGGGTGCTGGCCACAGTCCACAGCTTCTGAAAACATTGTAGCCGCGGCTTGCCTGCTCCGAAGCGCACCGTACACACAGAGCCTGGGCAGAGAACAGCCAGAGGGGAGCCCACGGGCTCCGAGGTCTGGTTCCCGGTGCCGCACCTGAAGCCAGGGTTGCGAATGCAGTCGTGTGGTCCTCGTGCTGCCTCCCTGGGGAACTCTCACTGATGCGCAGTTCAAGAGCGACTGGACTAAATGGGGTCTCCCCCTCCCTTACTCTCTCTGATGGACGTAAAGCTATGGTAAAGAATCCTTGATGATGTAAGCAATTGCCCCATGAGGTGTTATTAAAATTTCAGCTGCTATAGTTTGAGCTTCTTTAAAATAAAGCACACTCAGAGCCGGAGTTGTGGTGTAGCAGGCAAAGCCACCACCATCAATGCCAGCGTCCCATATGGGCGCCGGTTCAAGACCCGGCTGCTCCACTTCTGATCCAGCTCTCTGCTATGGCCTGGGAAAGCAGTGGAAGATGGCCCAAGTCCTTGGGCCCCTGCACCGGCGTGGGAGACCCAGAAGAAGTTCCTGGCTCCTGGCTTCGGATCCAGGCAGCTCCGACCATTGAGGCCATTGGGGGAGTGAACCATCAGATGGAAGACCTCTCTCTGTCTCTGTCCTTCTCTCTCTGTGTAACTCTGATTTTCAAATAAATAAATATTTTTTTTTAAAAAGGCACGCTTGTGGGATTTTTGTTATAACAGTCTGTGAACTTAAATAATTACACTGTAGTGAACGAGATGGCATTACACTGGTGGCGAAGCAGCCAACCTA
Organism: Oryctolagus cuniculus; assembly: GCF_051225735.1. Lineage (NCBI taxonomy): Eukaryota > Metazoa > Chordata > Mammalia > Lagomorpha > Leporidae > Oryctolagus > Oryctolagus cuniculus. The sequence continues at coordinate 166,688,638 of NC_142871.1, read as the reverse complement.
GTTGGAAGGAAAGGTGTCAGGAAGACCCTGATGTGGCTGCCGAGGGGGCCTGGGGGCGCACAGAGGCCGAGGGACGTGTGCAGGGGGGCACAGAAGGGCATTCTGGTCCCACGAGCCCCAAGCCGATCAGCTGGGGAAGAAGGTCTCGGGCCTCCTACTCGCTCGTGGAAGTGTGAAGACAGTGCGGCGGCAGCCGAGGCAGATCAACAGAGACCTGAGAAAACACCCCCTCCACTCCACAGACTCCTCTCTTCTGACCGTGGAGACGAGAGTCGAGAGGCGGCGGCAATGTGCGGAGCTGGCTGTGCAGACAGGGGCCTGGGGCGGGGAGGCTCAAGGGCTCTCGGTAGGCCAAGGTTATGGCTGAACAAAGGAAAAAAGAGACTAAAATAGGCAAAAAAAAAAAAAAAAAAAGAAATTACACTCTTTCAACAATGCTTCGAAGTGTATATTATCATATTTATGTTACAAAACTGGAAATAAACTCAGCAGCGTGCGTGTTACCCAGTCAGATGTTGACACGCAGTTTCTGTGTCGCTGGAAACATCTCCTGTGCTTAGACCAGGGAGAGGAGAGGTGGCCGCCTGCTGCCCACCCCCAGGGCTGTCACGGTCTCCTCTCCATCTCCACCCATCCCAGCTCAGCAGGAGGACACGCGACAACCTCTCCCAGCCTTGGCACTCCCCACACCTCCCTTAGGACAGTCCCCCAGGTCTGAGACCACAGGGGTCACCCCATTAGAGGGACAGATGGGCGTTTGGGGGCTGGGTCTCCTAGCATGTAGCTCCTTGGCCAGGATATTGGGGGACGGCTAACAGAGCTCTGGCTGTGCAGTGCGCCCGCCCTCCCCGTGCTGAGCCGGGACACCCGGGCACGGTGCAGGCTGTAGGGCCAGTAGGGCAGCAGCCCCAGGAGAGTGGAGCTTCCGGGACAAAGCGGGACAAAGCGGGGCAGAGCGGCTGCCCGACTGGATTTCTCGTGAGAACGGGGGTCACCCCGCTAGACGTGATGCACGTGAGAACGGGGGTCACCCCACCAGACGTGATGTACGTGAGAACGGGGGTCACCCCACCAGACGTGATGCATGTGAGAACGGGGGTCACCCCACCAGACGTGATGCACGTGAGAACGGGGGTCACCCCACCAGATGTGATGCATGTGAGAACGGGGGTCACCCCGCCAGATGTGATGCACGTGAGAACGGGGGTCACCCCGCCAGACATGACGCCGTGAGAACGGGGGTCACCCCACTAGACGTGATGCACGTGAGAACAGGGGTCACCCCGCCAGACATGACGCCGTGAGAACGGGGGTCACCCCACTAGACGTGATGCACGTGAGAACGGGGGTCACCCCGCTAGACGTGATGCACGTGAGAACGGGGGTCACCCCACCAGACGTGATGCACGTGAGAACGGGGGTCACCCCACCAGATGTGATGCATGTGAGAACGGGGGTCACCCCACTAGATATGATGCATGTGAGAATGGGGGTCACCCCGCTAGACGTAATGCACGTGAGAACGGGGGTCACCCTGCCAGACGGGAGGCCAGGAGAGTGGGTCAGGGGTCAGGCTCTGGCCTTGGGAAGTCGCTCTCACAAGCACTAGTTCAGGGCCCTGCAGGAGCCCCTTCACCCTTGCTAGAGCAAGGCCCTGATGGCCTGAGGCCTCCCACTAGGCCCCACCCCCTGCAGCTCCCATCACTTCTCATGTCCCCACGGGGGGACCAAATTTCCCCTACAAGAGCCCTTGGGAGACCGGCCACCTCCGAACCACGGCTCCCGGTGTTGAAAACTGGGTGGACGAGGCCCATGGAGGTCCCTCCTGGTGAGGAGGCCACAGAGCGGAGGGGAAGTCCCGTTACAGCTGGGTTCTGCACCAAGGGGACTCCCCAGGGCTGGGCCAGGCCGGAGTCGGGAGCCGGGAGCTCCACTCTGCTCTCCGAAGTCCTTGGGCCATTACCCACGGTCTTCCCAGGAATGTTAGCCAGGGCTGAATGGAGAGCAGAGCCGCTGGGACTCAGGTGGTCACTCTCGAAGTGGCCGCCTAACCCCTTGTGCCACAGCACCATCCCTCGTGGACAGACATTTTTTACAAAAAGCTTTTCATTTGTTTACCGAGGTAGCACCAGACAGAATCTATGTGAGGGTACTTCAAAAAGCTCATGGAAAATGGAATTAAAAGATAAGTTTATTTTGGTACAAAACAGTTTGAAATACATGCATAATTTTTTAAGGTCTACTTAGTTGAAAGGTAGAGTGATAGAGAAAGAGGGAGAGACAGAAAGAGAAAAGACGCAGAGGGAGAGAGAAAGAGAGAGAGAGAGAGAGAGAGAGAGAGAGAGAAAGGGAGAGAGAGTACTCTTCCATCTGCTGGCTCACTCCCCAAAATGGTCCCAACAGCCAGATCTGGGCCAGGATGAAGCCATGAGCCACAAACTCCATTCTGGTCTCCCACACGGGTGCAGGCTCCCACGTACTTGGGCCATCATCCACTGTCTTCCCAGGCACATTAGCAGGGAGCAGGATCAGAGGATCAGCCAGGACTGGAAACCGCATTCCAGTAGGAGATGCTGGTGTTGCAAGCAATTGTGGGGAGCAACTCGGACTAGACTAAGTTACTGGAATTAAGACTTACTCTATGCATCTGCTCTCCCACAATATGGCACTGAGAAGGGAGTAAACAGCTTCTGCACAGCTGCCTCTCGCCAATTTGATTGACTGAGCTGCAGGAGCTGATCTTGCTCCTGATTGGAGGAGAGCAGCGTACTCGGCGTGTGGGTAGTAGAGTTGGGATTGGTGGAAGAGGACTATAAAGGAGGAGAGAGACACCATGCACCAGGAACATCTATCTGAAGGAACACCTGTGCAGCCCCCGAGAGAGCCGGCCGGCGGTGTGCCGCTCCCCCGCGGAAGTGGGGAAAGTGGCAGGGGGAACCGCCCTTCCACGGAGGTGGAAGGACGGCAGCCAACCCGGGAAGAACCAGCAGCAAACCCGGGGAGGGCTGAGCAGACAAAAGAACAGCGCAGGGTCCTGTGTCGTTCCTCCGCGAAGAGGGGGAGCGACATAATGGTGCCGTGACTCGGATAGGAAACCTAGGAGGGAAGAAACGGGAAGAAGTGGGAAAATACCGGAGAGAGAGACTAGGGAAGAGCCTAGGGAAAAGCCGGACGGAAAAAGTGCCAGAAGAAGTTAGGATTGAAAGCAAAAGTGAAAGCTGGAGGAAACTTAGACTCGGATACGCACTGTGGGGAGAAGCTAGGAGAAATGAGAGGGGAATATTGTTGGAAGAAAAGTTAGGAAACATACCGGGTAGAGAAAAACGTTAGGAGGATGAAGCCACGGGGGCAGGCTGAGATGGAGACGTAAGCTAGGTTTCATCAAGTCAGCCCGAGGAGCAAAAGGCGAAAATCTAAAACCAGAGGCGGAGACGTAAGCCAGATTGGAATCCGTCAGATTAGCCCGGGGAGCAAAAGATGGGAAGCCAAACCGGGAGCGGAGACGCAAGCTAGGTTGCATTTCGTCAGGTTAGCCCCGGGAACTTAGACTGAAAACCAAGAAGCGGAAACGTGAGCTAGGCTGTGTGATTCGCGGAAGCCGCCACACGCAGAGAGAGTGTGTGGGGTACAAGCGGGGAGAGCGCACGGGCGCGAGTAGATAGGGAACGCGGGGCTGGCACGAAGGCCGTGGTGCGGGCGCGAAGGGTGCAGAGACCGCGGAGTGCGCGCGAAGCTGGGAAGCCGCGCAGATAAGAGAAGCACGGGCTGAAACGGCGCAGAACTGGGAAGCCGCCGCGGGGCGAGGTGCCGAGAAGCAGCCTCGGGGCGGGCGCCTGGAAGCCGCGGGGATAAGAGAAACAGAAGTTTAGAAGTAAAATGAGAGAAATAGGAATGCTGGCAGATAGAAGTAAAATAGGAGAGATAGGAATGCCCGGAGATAGAGAAATAGAGAGAAACAAGGCCTCCCCACAACACGGCAATGAGAGAGCTCGGATTCGGTCTGCCTAATTAGTAAGGCGATAAGCACCAGCAGGCAGCTCCACCAGAGTATGAGCTGCAGGTCACCGAAGAAAGGCACGAATCAACATCAATAAGTCTCCCCACAATATGGCAATGAGAAGGCTCGGATTTGGTCTGCCTGATTGGTAGGGCTTGTAAGCACCTGCAGGCAGTTCTAGCAGAGCAGAGCATGCGCTGCAGGGCACCGAACACAGGCACGCATCAGCGCCTAAAAACCTCCTCACAACATGGCGAAGAGAGGACCCGGACTCAGTTTGCCTGATTGGTAGGCTTGTAAGCACCTGTGGGCAACTCTAGCAAGCAGAGCAGAGTGTGTGCCGCGGGACACCAAAGACAGGCGCGTATCAATGCCAAAAATAAAAAGAAAGGGGGATCTGTGGGGAGCAACTGGGAGCAACTCGGACTGGACTAAGTTACTGGAATTAAGACTTATTCTATGCATCTGCTCTCCCACAATATGGTGCTGAGAAGGGAGTAACAACTTCTACACAGCTGCCTCTCGCCAATTTGATTGACTGAGCTGCAGGAGCTGATCTTGCTCCTGATTGGAGGAGAGCAGCGTACTCGGCGTGTGGGTAGTAGAGTTGGGATTGGCGGAGGAGGACTATAAAGGAAGAGAGAGACAACATGCACCAGGAACACCTGAGGAACACCTGTGCAGCCCCCGAGAGAGCCGGCCGGCGGTGTGCCGCTCCCCCGCGGAAGTGGGGAATGTGGCAGGGGGAACCGCCCTTCCACGGAGGTGGAAGGGTCGGTAGCCAACCCGGGAAGAACCAGCAGCAAACCCGGGGAGGGCCGAGCAGACAAAAGAACAGCGCAGGGTCCTGTGTCGTTCCTCCGCGAAGAGGGGGAGCGACAGCAATGGCTTAACCTGCTGTGCCACCATGCTGGCCCCTGCGTGGTTCTTTGTAATATGGCTTTTTCATCAGTTTCTTTTTTTTTTCTTAAAGATTTTATTTATTCATTTGAGAGGTAGAGCTACAGACAATGAGAGGGAGAGACAGAGAGAAAGGTCTTCCTTCCATTGGTTCACTTCCCAAACAGCCGCAACAGCCGGAGCTGTACCGATCCAAAGCCAGGAGCCAGGAGTTTCTTCCGGGTCTCCCATGGGGGTGCAGGGATCCAAGAACTTGGACCATCTTCCACTGCTTTCCCAGGCCATAGCAGAGAGCTGGATCAGAAGTGGAGCACTGGGTATCAAACCAGCGCCCATATGGGATGCCAGCTCTTCAGGCCAGGGCGTTAACCCGCAGTGCCACAGCACCGGCCACAGCTTCTTAAAGTTGGTTGTAGATGCTTGGATTGATGTCTGGTGTTCCATTGGTCTATCCATCTGTTTTTGTACCAGTACCAGGCTGTTTTGACTGTAAGTGCCTTGTAGTAGGTCTTGAAATCTGGTATTGTGATGCCTCCGGCTTCATTTTTGTTGTATAGGATTGCTTTAACTATTCGAGATTTCCTGTGTTGAAACCTTTACTTGGTATAGAGTTGGTCTTCTGTGTATAAAGTTAATTGTAAATGAATCTTAATGAAGAATGGGACTGGGAATGGGAGAGGGAGGAGGTGGAGGGGTGAGAGGGCGAGCATGGTGGGAAAAGAATCTCTGTATTCCTAAATTAGGAAATGTGTACTCCTTAAATAAGAGGTTTCTTCGGGAAACAAATAAAGCAAAAATAAAAATAAAAATATGTAATTCTAAAAAGGTGCAGACTTTGTACAGCACCTTGATTCTGCCTCTGCAGAAACTGCCCTGACTTTCTTGTAGAAGCCCCCGTCCTCTCCGAGGACAGGGGAATTGGATTCACACACACTGGGGGCTGCACTTAAGGTACTGTGTTTATTCCATGGGAGAACACAGAAAAGTCCATAGAATAAAATGAGCTTCAGCCACTAAAAGTTTTCCCACGCTAGTGAACAAGGAAGGTGAGGAAATAAGAACAAATGACCCTGGCTCTGTCGACGATAACACAGCCCGGCGTTGGATGCTACACAGCCTGATGTGTGCAAATGTGTTTCTGCTAACAGGTTTTGCTCCATTAAATGAGCACTTCGCCTTGCTATTACTGAAGCGACAGACCGGTGACGAAGACGTGTGAGCTTTTCTGGGTGTGCTTCTCTGGGAGGGCACACACAGCCCGAGAGGGAAGAGGCCAGCTTGCCCGAGTTACGCCAGACGCCAAGCTCTGCTCTGAGTGAGGATGAAGCAGCCCCCCAAGGCCGTTGCGGGCCTCCCTCGAGCCTGCAAGGACCCTGCATGTGCTTGAAATTCCAGGAAAGAAAAGCAGTAGAAGCACTGTGGCTCTCATTTTGCTACTTCTCTTTCTCCTCTGTCCCGTGCAGACAACGGAGACACCGGAAAGACTGACCTGCGGTTTCCACGGGGGCTGGGGCGTCAGTACACGTGTGACGGTCAAAATGGTACAGCTTGTTTTCTTTTATTTAAAGATTTGTTTATTTTATTTGAAAGGCAGAATAAAAGAGAGAGAGAGACAGAGACAGACAGAGAGAGGAGAGACAGAGAGAGAGGAGAGACAGAGAGAGAGAAAGGTCTTCCATCTGCTGGTTCACTCCCCAGTTGGCTGCAAGGGCCAGAATTGGCCCGGTCCAAAGCCAGGAGCCAGGAGCTTCTTCTGGGTTTGCCACATGGGTGCGGGGGCCCAAGCACTTGGGTCATCTTCTACTAATTTTCGAGTCATTAGCAGGGAGCTGGATTGGAAGTGGAGTAGCCAGGACTCGAACAGGCACCCATATGGGATGCTGGAGTCACAGGTGGTGGCTGTACCTGCTAAGCCACTGTGCCAGGCCCTATACCTTGTTTTAAGAAACATGATTATGGGCCGGCGCCATGGCTCATTAGGCTAATCCCACGCCTGCGGCGCCGGTACCCCGGGTTCTAGTCCTGGTTAGGGAGTGGGATTCTGTCCCAGTTGCCCCTCTTCCAGGCCAGCTCTCTGCTGTGGCCCGGGAGTGCAGTGGAGGATGGCCCAAGTGCTTGGGTCCTGCACCCGCATGGAGACCAGGAGAAAGCACCTGGCTCCTGGCTTCGGATCAGTGCAGCGCCGGCCATAGCGGCCATTTGGGGGGGTGAACCAACGGAAGGAAGACCTTTCTCTCTGTCTCTCTCTCACTGTCCACTCTGCCTGTCAAAAAAAAAAAAAACTATAATTAGGACAATAGCTGGAAGTGAGAGATCAGGGTGCCAGCTTGGTGGGGTTCTGGTGAGGGCCCTCTGCCCAGCGGTAGGTGGATGCTGTTTCACTGCCTAAACATGGCAGAAAGAGCGCAGGTGGAGAGTCTCTCTGGAGTCTCTTCCATAAGGGGCCCCGCCCCATTCATGAGGGCTCCACGCTCAGGACCTCGGCTTCTGATGTTACACATTGGGCAATAGGGTCGTAACATGCGAACTTTGTGCACTTTTAGTCTGTTGCAATAACCAAAGTTAGGGTCAACAAGGTTATACAGAGCATAAAGATTACAGTTATGCTGGCACTGGCGCTGTGGTGTAGCGGGTAAAGCCGCTGGCTGCAGTGCTGGCATCCCATATGGGCGCCGGTTCAAGTCCCGGCTGCTCCTCTTCCGATCCAGCTCTCTGCTATAGCCTGGGAAAGCAGTATAAGATGACCAAAATCCTTGGGCCCCTGCACCCACATGGGAGAACCAAAAGAAGCTCTTGGCTCCTGGCTTTGGATCGGTTCAGCTCTGGCTGTTGCGGACATTTGGGGAGTGAACCAGCAGATGGAAGACCTATTTCTCTGTCTCTACCTCTCTCTGTAACTCTGACTTCCAAATAATTAAAATAAATATTTTTTTAAAAAAAAAGAAATTCTACCTCTTAGGGGAAATTTGCTGTCTAAAATTGTATTTACTACTTTTTGTTTCCTCAGTTCTAGTTTCTATTAATAAAAATATAATTCTCAAAATTGATAGTGTTGTAACATACAATTTTTTCCTATTTATTCACTGGGATTCAGGATGTTGGGGAACACACACTTGGCTATCATAAAGCTGAAATTACCTGAAAGTTTTTTTTTTAATTGATGATTTCTCTCCCATCAAGTCTCTGCCAACTGAATACTTGCAATGGTATTGTTCCTTTTAATTCAGCTGAGAGATGGGAGATGTGGCTTCCAATTTTAGCTGTGGGATTTCTGGAACAAGTCGATAACCCTCCCTCTCAGGTCCAGGAGCCTAGGATGCAATCCAGGTCTCCCACATGGGTAGCTGTGTCCAGGGTGCAGACCTGAGAGATGGAGGCTGGGCCAGTGGCCGGGAGGTCCCACGAGCCTGGGTCCTGCGTTCTCTCTGTGGTCCTTTAAGAGCTGGGACCGCACGGCCACGTAAGCCTGGCGCATTCCTCACATGGTGTCTCCTGTCTGAGGAGCTCGGCCCCAAAGACACACAGGAGGCCTGACTGAACCCAGTGTTCCCCACACCTGTTAGAGTGTGTGGGCTCTTTCGTTGCGATGGCATCGTTGGCCTTATCACAAAGCTGTTGAACCTATCCCTAGTGGAGCACTTTAGCGATGCTCCCACAGCAGCAGGAGGTCTCCAGCCAAGAGGCATTCGCTAGCTTTGAGCTCTGTCTTCTTTTTTTTTAAATATTTATTTTATTTATTTGAAAGTCAGAGTTATACAGAGAGAGGAGAGACAGAGACAGAGAGAGACAGAGAGAGGAGAGACAGAGAGAGAGAGAGAGAGAGAGAGAGAGAGAGAGAGAAGTCTTCTATCCGATGGTTCACTCCCCAGATGGCCGCAACAGCCAGAGCTGTGCCGATCCGAAGCCAGGAGACAGGAGCTTCTTCCAGATCTCCCACGCAGATGCAGGAGCCCAAGGACTTGGGCCATCCACTACTGCTTTCCCAGACCACAGCAGAGAGCTGGATCGGAAGAGGAACAGCTGGGACTAGAACTGGCGTCCATATGGGATGCCGGCGCTTCAGGCCAGGGCTTTAACCCACTGCACCACAGTGCCGGCCCTGAGCTCTGTCTTCTAAATTGTTTCCCAGTTGGGCCAGGAAGGCTGAGGAGGGACAGACCACACCGTTGCCAAACAAGACTATGGATGGAGTGAAGAAGTACAGCGGGCAGTCCACCCTCCTGGCTACTGCAGGGAGGCCACAGACCGTGGCCCGCAGAGTCAGCAGGGGGAGTGCTCAGCCAAGACTCAGGGCCTTCCACGGGGCCATGGACCCCAGCCCACTCCTGCCCCACATGCACAGAGCCCCTCGGTGGAAACTTGTAGGGTGCCCAGTTTCACGTGGGAAATTCAGTGCCAGTCAAGGAGGGAAGGCGGTACTGCAGGTGAGGAAGGAAGGGATTCCCCTGGGGGGCTCATTTCCATAGAAACAAGCGGGGGGGGGGGCTGGGAACTGCCCCCCCCGGGGGGGGGTTTACAGATCCCGGAACGAGAAGGAGCCTAAGAAAGTGGAGCCTAAGGGTCACTTCCTCCATGTACAGAGGGAGTCTGGAGGCCAGGGGGGCCTGGCCAGGGGCTGCCGAGTCTGCAGGGGGGTGGCTCAGGGCTTCTGACGCCCCCCCCAACCCCACTCCTGCGGCCAATCCCAGCTGCACGTGGGAGGGGGCGTGTCCAAGGCAAGGGGACTCAGGCACCCACAGGTGCCTCTGTTTTGTCATTTTGGTTTCTCTGTCTTTGCACACGCATACTTCAGAATCTTTGTGGAAAAGCTGGAATCAAAAAAGTCAGGTCTTTTTGGCATAAAATAAAATGCCACCCGCACATAGCACAGTATGCATTTTCCACCGTATTTTAAAGGCTCCTGATAGCCCGATAGTCTTGGATACTCATTCGTATTTTTCCCTGCACCTGCTCTCTCCTTTGGAAGGAAGCATCTTTCTCGGTGAGTTGATATTTTCGAATGTCCAGAAGAAATAAACACAATTTTATTTTTCTATTGTTCTCTACTCAGACTTGAATCAACTTACATCCCTAGCTCCTCCAGGTAGCGTAAAAAATAAATTCCTTTACAGAGACGTACAGGGAAACATTCGCTCGTTCTATAAGTAGGTGCCAGGTGCAGTCTTAGCCTCTGGAATCCGCCATGAATAAAACGGAGCTCAACGTCTCACCCGGTAGAACTAACGACCCAGGACAGGGGCTCAGGGCCATAAGCAATGAACAGATGGAGTAAAATCTGCCGGATGCTAGAATGGGCCTTCGCAAGTGCTCACGGACTGCTCAGTGCCTGGGCGCCTGGGTAAAACGCAGACTGGAGGACGCGGGAGGCCCTGCACCCTCCCACCACACTTTCAGCAACAAAGGGTTGTGAGGGGAGGGCGGAGCCCTGTGTGTCCTGCGCCTACAGGGGCGAGTGGCTGAGTGGGAGGTGAGCTGGGGGCCGCCGCGGGCGGCGGCAGGAAGGCAGACCAGGTGGGAGGTTCAGAGGTCCTGCGCAGGCTCTGATGCTACTCAGAAGGACGTGGGGAGTTGACGAAGGTGCGAGGACCCTCCCAAGGCTCTGCACCTGACTTTACAGCAGTGGTTCGCAGCCGTCAAACCAGGAAACCATCTGCCTCTCATCAACCAGCCATAGCAACGCGCGGCTTACCCACTCCTAGCTAATGCGGAAAATAATTTTACTCAGCAGCAAAAAGGAGCCAACGACTAATGCATGCTGCACCCTGGAGGCCCCAGGTGGGCCTTCTGCTGCCTGGGCGCCACCAGGCACAAAACCACAGGGCACACGGCTCCCGCCCCCAGGGGCTTCAGAAATTTCCCGGAGACAAAGGACCAAAAGATAAGTTCCCTGTGGTGCAGAAAGTTTGGAATCCACGCAGTGTTTTCATAATATGCATTTTTCCATGAACTTTTTGAAAGCTCCTCTTATATGTGGATTTCAAAAAACAATTTTGCACCAAATAAGCATCTTTCAACTCCATTTTCTATGAACTTTTCAGAGTAGCCTCGCATAGGAGTTATCCAGGAATGCAGAGTTACGGAGGCAGGAAGCCGGAAGGTGGCTGTCGAGGGGTTGAGTAAGACTAAGTTCCAGTTGCAAAGAAGCACATGTTGGGGTGACGGGGACCTAAAACAGAGCCCGGTCTTGGAGACGGCTGCACGGCGCTACACGCGCACTCAGTCACTGAATTACACGCTCGTGATGAGTGTGTGGGGGATGCAGGCGCTGTGCCTCATTCAGACTGTTTTCAAAAAATGTTTTTTTAAAGGCAAGAAGAGCAGCGGCACTGCCTGGCTTCCGTTTCTCCAAGATGCACTCGACTGATGATCTGAGCGCTCGGCGCGGCCGGGAGGGAGCTGGTTGGAGGGCTGAGGGCCGCGGCACTGCCTGTCTTCCCTCTGCTTTGTCCTTAGTAATAGCTAATCCAGCTGCAGAACTGTGGGCTCACGGTGACTTCCTTCTTAGCCTGTTTTTCCCCGTTGATTTCTCCCGTGTTGTGTTAGCCCATTTCCCATGGCTATACCCGAGGGCCCGAGAGTGGCTGCTTTACAGAGAGATTGATTTGACCCACAGGTTAAGAGGCTACAGTCCAAGGTCAGGTGGCCCCTGGGCGTCAGCTCCTGGAAGGGCCTGACGTGGGTGGCATTGCAGTGGGGGTGCAGATGGGAGAGGTGGTGAGACGGGAAGCCACGGCGAGAGGGAGGGACCAGGTGGGCTCTATGTTAAGAACCCACTCTTGGCCGGCGCCACGGCTCACTAGGCTAATCCTCCGCCTTGCGGCGCCGGCACACCGGGTTCTAGTCCCTGTCGGGGTGCTGGATTCTGTCCCAGTTGCTCCTCTTCCAGGCCAGCTCTCTGCTGTGGCCCGGGAGTGCAGTGGAGGATGGCCCAAGTGCTTGGGCCCTGCACCCCATGGGAGACCAGGAGAAGCACCTGGCTCCTGGCTTCAGATCAGCGCAGTGCACTGGCCGCAGCGGCCATTGGAGGGTGAACCAACGGCAAAAGGAAGACCTTTCTTTCTGTCTCTCTCTCTTACTGTCCACTCTGCCTGTCAAAAAACAAAAACAAAAACAAAAACAAAAAAAAACCACCACTCCTGCGGGAGCGGACTCACCCCCGTGCCTTCCTACACCTGCACTCCCCATGGTCTAATCACCTTGCGTTGACCTCACGTCTCAAAGGTCCACTCACCTCACCCTGAGGCCCGAGCTTCCAACGCATGAACCCTCGGGAGACGCATTCCAACCATTCCCAGAACGCAGCTCTTCTATGGATTCTAATGAGATTCCTCCTGTCAATCAAACTGTCATTTTTTTTTGCGAATAACCTGTCTTTTCCTTTTATTAATAAGAACATTAAAAAAATTTTGTGTCAAAAATATAGACAAAAAACTGTGGAAAATGTTTTCGTGTTCGAGGGCTGATTTATCTAGTGTGTACGGAATGCCTGGAGATCAGAAAGAAAAACACGGACTCATTAGGAAAACGGGAAATGACGTTCTTTGGAGAAAAACTTCAAACGCTCCTTGAGCACGCAGAAAGGCGCTTCATGTTAGGGAAGGGGACAGTCGAGGGGCTGGCGCGGCGGGCGCGGGTGAAGCTGCCGCTTGCTTTGCCAGCTGCCTTTGTTCGAGTCCCTGCCGCTTTGCTTCCAATCCAGCTCCCTGCTAAAGCACCCGGGAAAGCAGCGCACAATGGCCCAAGGGTGGGAGACCCCCATGGAATTCTGGGCTCCTGGCCCAGCCCCAGCTGTTGCAGCCATCCGGGTGGTGAACCAGCCGATGGACGATCTCTCCGTCTCTTGGTCACTCTGCCTGTCAAATGAACAAATACACGAGCAACTAAATAAATAAATCTTTGAAAAAGTGAGCGTTGAAACTGTATGCTTTTTTTTTTTTTTTTTGACAGGCAGAGTTAGACAGTGAGAGAGAGAGACAGACAGAGAGAAAGGTCTTCCTTCTGTTGGTTCACCCCACAATGGCCGCCACGGCTGGCGTGCTGCGCCGATCCAAAGCCAGGAGCCAGGTGCTTCCTCCTGGTCTCCCACGTGGGTGCAGGACCCAAGCACTTGGGCCATCCTCCACTGCCTTCCCGGGCCACAGCAGAGAGCTGGCCTGGAAGAGGAGCAACCGGGACAGAATCTGGCGCCCCGACCGGGACTAGAACCCTGGGTGCTGGCGCCGCTAGGTGGAGGATTAACCTAGTGAGCCATGGTGCTGGCCAAAACTGCATGTTTTAAAAGTTTCGCCACCGACTTTGTTGCCAGGCCGTGGGGGCAAGGCCATTGTTGCGTGTGGAGTAGCACCCGGTCCCATCAGCAAGAGTTTAATTGACTTCCTCGCCAGTCTTTGCACTTTTAGGAATCTGTCTGGTTATTTATCACAGCATTATTTTCACTACCAAAATACTGGAGATGGCTCAATGTCCATCCATCAGCAGGAATCTGGTTAAACGGACCACAGTATAGTCACACACTGAAGCACCATGCAGCTATTAGAAACAAGAAACCATGAGGGAGTTCTCAGGATATAGCAAGTAAGAAAAAACAAAGCAAGGTGCAGAACATTGCCTATAACACACTAAATTCGGCAATTTAAGGAAGGGGGTATAAGGTCACTTAGGTAGACTTTTCTATCTACATGCATATTTGCTATGGTTGCAAAAGGAATCATTGGAAGGATGCAGGAGAACTAAAAATGGTCTCTGACAGGTTGGAGACGGAGAATCGGGTGTTGAGTGTAGGGAAAGACAAGACCTCCCAGAGTTCACCTGTTGACATAACTTCTACTTCAAACCATGGAGATACGCTGTGTACTGTATACAGAAAAGACAACAATCTGGAAATTTAAAACAAAAGGAAAGCATTCGAATAGAATTGCATATCAGATTGATAATATAGCCGAAAGGGTTTCTTTCAAGTGGGCTGCAAGCTGTCTTGGCTGCACCCCTGTTTGAATTCAAACACACAAAGACTCTGGAAGTGCACGCAGTGGTCATGTTGTTGGTAGGAACGTGGTTCAAGGCTAAGCAAGTGTGTAATTACAATAATATTTTTAGAACAGAATATTTTCAGAACAGAAGAAGTCAAATACAAAAGGGAAGATGTTGGGGCTGGGCCTGGTTTGTGTCCCGGCTGTTCCACTTCCCTTCCAGCTCCCTGTTGATGGCCTGGGAAAGCAGCACACGATGGCCCCAGTGCTTGGCCCCTGCCACCTATGTGGGGGACCTGGATGGAGCCTCTGGCTCCTGGCTGCAGCCTGGCTGAGCTCCGGCTGATGTGACCAAGCTGGGAGCGAATCAGTGTATGAAAGACCTCTCTCTCTCTCTGTCTGTCCATCTATCTCTATAATTCTGACTTTCGAAATAAATAAATGCCTTATAAAAAGAGCGAGAGTGGGTAGCTGCCCCCTGAATCGCTCTGACTTCCCAGGCGCTCTTACTCTCGAACAAGCTCCATCATGACTCCAGCTGCTCTGCAGATGGGCCCTCGCCGGCGCCAGCACCGTGCTGTTTAGACTCCAGCCTCCCACACCGAGAGCTGACTCAGCCGCAGGGAGCCGATGAGGACAGGGAGGACTCAGCACAGCCCGCCTGGGTCCCCATGCCTTGGACGGCCCTTTCGGCCTGCGCGGTTCTTCCTGCGTGCAACTCCCAGCCGCCTCCACCTACCCGGGAGCAGAGCCAGAGCTGAGCACGCCGGCCCAGGGTCCCCCTGCCGGGCTCCGTTGCCTCCTGTCCCGGCCCAAGGTCTTGTTTGTGAGGACTCCGGTTCTCAACTGTTCCTTCTCGCTGTGTGAGTTATGCTTGGTCTGCCACAGCTGAGTGTTTGCAAGACGCTCCTCAAGGAGCAAGCTCACGGCGCCTCCCAGGCCAGACATCTGCTACGCCAGTCTGCAGATGTTTATTCAACTGGTATCTACGGCTCCGTAGTTTGTGCTCGCTGTGCGATCTGGAACCGTGGAAACATTTTAGAACTCAAAAGGCAAGGCGCTAACATGAAACATTAATATGATTTTTGCCAGGAAAATCATCTGTCTAAACTGCTTGTTTCGCCAGTGAGGCATGAGCAAGGGGACGTCACTCTTCTCAGGTCGCAGGAGTTGGTGACAGAACACCAGCTGGACCCCAATTCCATTACTTTGCACACCACACCATAGCCCCCAAAAGGGTCTGATTGGATGTGCGGCGTGGGGAGGGAGAGATGAGTCATGGATAGCACAAATTAAAGGTGTGTGGCCCACACGATGCACCTCCCCACGGGGACCCAGTTGCTGTAGCATTTTTTTAAAAAGATTTATTTATTTATGCAGAAGGCAGAGTGACACAGTGAGTGAGAGGGAGAGAGAGGAATGGGGCGTGGGGCTTTGCTATTCTGGCTCCCTCCCCAAATGGCTGCCATATCAGAGGTTGGGTCAGGCTGAAGCCAGGAGTCGGGAGCTCCATCCTGGTCTCCCACATGGGTGGCAGGGGCTCCAGAACATGGAGCTTGATTTGGCAGGGAGCTGGATGGGAAGTGGAGTAGCTTGGACTTGAACCTGTACTCTGATGTACAGCTTAACTCGCTGTGCCACAACACTGGCCCCTGTGTTAGCATTTGAAAACACTACGCCCTTGAGCACAAGCGGCACTTCTAAACTGATTTTCACTCAGTGGATGTTACAAGCAGAAAGAAATATTTCTTCTCCTTCTTTTTAAAAGATTTATTTATTCATTTCCAAGTCGGAGTTACAGAGAGCAAGGAGAGTGAGAAAGAAAGAGAGAGGTGTTCCATCCACGGGTTCACTCCCTAGATGGCCACAACGGCTGGGGCTGGGCCAGGCCAAAGCCAGGAGTTTCATCCAGGTCTCCCATGTGGCTGCAGGGGCCCAAGCACTTGGGCCATCTTGCACTGCTTTCCCAGGCCATAGCAAGGCACTGAATCAGAAGTGGAGCAGCTGGGACTTGGAACAGAGTCCCATGCGATGCTGACACTGTGCCACAGTGCCGGCACCCGAAATAGTTCTACTTAAATAAAAGCAGGAACTGGCCAGCGCCATAGCTCACTTGGCTAATTTCCACCTGCGGCGTCGGCACCCTGGGTTCTAGTCCTGGTTGGGGCGCTGGATTCTGTCCCGGTTGCTCCTCTGCCAGGCCAGCTCTCTGCTGTGGCCCGGGAGTGCAGTGGAGGATGGCCTAGGTCCTTGGGCCCTGCACCCACATGGGAGGTCGAGAGGAGGTACCTGGCTCCTGGCTTCGGATCGGCGCATCCCACTTGGGGGATGAACCAACAGAAAAAAAAAAAAAGGAAGACCTTTCTCTCTGTCTCACTAACTCTGCCTGTCAAAAAACAAAACAAAACAAAACAAAACAAAAACAAAACAAAACAAAACAAAACAACAACAAAAACCAGGAACTTTGCTTAGAAATTAACTCATGAATTAAGATGTGGGAGATTTCGAATTAGGAAGCATATGTTAAGACATTTGATTATTCTTTCCATTAAGTGAAACAATTTGGGATATATTTGCAGAAAGAAAACTACTAAGATCTACCAGCACTATTTCCAGTTAACACATGGATGTTAGTTAATCTGACTCAGCAAATTGCTCCATGTAAACAGGTGTCCTTTATGGCTCATCACGAAGACTGACATTTATGTCCCACATTTGTTTGGCACGTTATATCTTGCAGGTCATTTTTAATTACAGGTTGGATATCCTTTGTATGAAATACTTGGGACCAGAAGTAGGAGGATTTCACAACTTTTTGAATTTTGAAATATTTGCATATATACAATGAGATATCTTGGGGTGGAGCCCAAGTCAAAACTCAAAATTCACTTACGTTCCATGCATACCCTAAGGTGTATGTCGCCTGAGGGTAATCATATCCTCTGTATTTGGCACACTTGCCTTTGACTGTGACCGCCCTATGAGGCCTGGTGCAGAATCTTCCACTTGAAGCCATGATGTTGGTGGGGAAAAAGTTACAGATTTAGAGTGTTTCAGATTTTGGGCTAGGGATGCTCAACTTGTACCTACTTTTTATGTTTCCTTAACTTTATAAAACCCTCTTGGATGGGTAGCATTTGTTTTCTTATCCTTAGAAAGATGGGGAAGTTAAGGGCTCCAAATACCATCTGACTCACCCGGGACTGTTTATCATGCTGGTGGCAAAACCAGGACACGTTGTCACGTCGCCTGTCTCCGATCTGTGCAATCTTTCCTGAAGACTCAGGTTGTACAAGGTCAGGGTTTGTCCTACCTGTTTCAATGTCCTGCCACCAACGCTGCCACCAAGACAGGGAGGCGTTGTGGAAGTCCCTGATCCACTGCTGGGCAGCACCCTCGGGGATTATGGTTTTCATCATAAACAGAAGCCTGGCTTTCCTGCTCATCCCTGTGGGTTGCTTCTGACTTTTTGCTGGGTACTTACT
This sequence comes from Oryctolagus cuniculus, assembly GCF_051225735.1. Taxonomy (NCBI): domain Eukaryota; kingdom Metazoa; phylum Chordata; class Mammalia; order Lagomorpha; family Leporidae; genus Oryctolagus; species Oryctolagus cuniculus. The sequence continues at coordinate 166,671,287 of NC_142871.1, read as the reverse complement.
CAGGATGTGCACACAGACTTTGTGTCGGGTCATCGTGGCAGCCCAGCAGGTCTTTCCTCTGGGGAGTAAACCGAGCGTGCTACCACACTGGGCAAGCTGCACACTGTTAGTGTGAAAGGCAAAACAGACCACGACAGAATTATCTCTGCTTCCTCTCAACTTCACTTGGAAGTTTTTCAGCACTAAGGGAGATTTTAAAGAGGTGAACGTGAGTGCTAACATACCATTTAACATCTGATGACGTTTGCTTTATCTTTTTTTTTTTTTTTTTGCTTTATCTTTATGCTTGGGGTTTTGTAGCTGCTGCTGCAGACTGCCTGTGTCATGCCATTCCTCTCCTAATGATGAAGAATGCGTGCATCTCCAAGGAAGTGGGACAGACTCCCACAGAACCGCAACGTGTCTGCTTTCAAAACACAACTTCGGCAGTTCCAGCCCCAGGGAAGGCAGAGGCGGTTGAACCGAGCGGATGAGCCCTTCCTCTTAATTTCCCCCTTGGCAGGTGCGTCCACACGTGCGCAAACGACGCCATGGAACTGGATCCGCTTCCTCTCTACAGACTGCCCCGTTTTTTTGTGTTTTTCCCATCTGATATGCGGTCCTGCTTCAAGGCTTCTTGGAAACATGTGGAAGGAGGTAGCAAGAGGCAAGAGCTTTCATTTGGAGACACGAGGGTTTTATAGTCATCAGCAGTGATGTACCAGTCACATGATTTCTGAACCCCCGTGTTTGTCATGTTACCAGTGACATGTTTTCTGGGCTGGGGTACCTGCCATTTGTTCTCCCTGAGTGGGGTCCAAAGGACAGTGTCACTGTGTGTCCCTTGGTGTGGCTAGGATCAGAGTAGCTGGAGCAATCAGCCAGCGTTCTCTCGGCTTCCTGCCCCAGCTCTCTGCGCCTGCTGTGAGGCATGGACGCACGCACAGGTGCCCAGATCCCAAAGGGCCCAGTGACCAGCGGCTCCTCTTGCATTTCCCCCGAGCTCCTGGTGGTGCCTGCAGCGCTGAGTGTGGTATAGGACAAGGTTCCTGGGAATTGTTAGTTGATATTCCAGACTTGCCTGAATAGCTAGCTCTACGGCAAATGTAGATTTGATAGGTCCTGATTTTCCCTGCAGTGTTTTCTGGCCCTGGATTTGGAAATGGGTCTTGTGCCTTCACAGAGGCAGGCTGGCCCAGCTCCCCTGAGCGCCAGGAGCTGTGTCTGGAAGCTTTCTCACGAGACTCTAACCCGCGACTGGGGTCACGAAACACAGCCAGGAGAGAAGCCAGCGGCATAAATCCGCTCATCCGGGTGGAAGGAAAGAGAGTGCGAATGTCCCCAGGAATCTCTGATAAACGCACAAGTGTTTCGGGAGACCCAAACCCTCTCAGGAAACTGGAAAATGACCCGCCAGAGGTACGGGTCTTCTAGCGCCAGGGCCTCTGTCTTCTGCAGTTCCACTGAGGTGTGGTCCACATACAGTTAAAAACTGCACATATTTGATGTGTGCAATTTCAGAACTGTCGACCTATGGATGCATCCAGCCAGTAATCATGACAAGGAACACATTCACCACTCTCAAGAGTCCTCATTTCCAGAATTTTCTAAAAAGATTTTTATTTATTCGAGAGGTAAAATTACAGACACAGAGAGGGGGTGACAGAAAGAAAGGTCTTTTACCCTCTGGTTCACTCCCCAGATTGCTGCAACAGCCAGAGCTGGGCTGATCCGAAGCCAGGAGTCAGGAGCCAGGAGCTTCTTCTGGGTCTCCCATGTGGGTGCAGGGGCCCAAGGACTTGGGCCATCTTCTACTGCTTTCCCAGGCCATAGCAGAGCTGGATCAGAAGTGGAGCAGCTGGGATGTGAACCTGTGCCCATATGGGATGCCAGCGCCGCATTTGTAAGCTCAGCCTACTATGCCACAGCTCTGGCCCCCCAGAATTTTATATAAGTGGGACCCCATGTGTAATGTTGGGGCATCTGGCTTCTTTTACCCAGCATAATTACTTTGCCTCGATCCACAGTGCTGTGTGTATCAGAAGTTCACTTCCTTTTATTGCTGAGTATACTTCATTGTGTTCCGTGACTTGTTTATCCATCCAGCTGGGGATGGGCCTGAGGGTTGTTTTGGATTTGTTTTGCATTTGCGTGCAAGTCCTTGTTTGGACATGTGATTTCATTTCTCTGGGGAAGTGACTGGTCAGAAGTGAGTAGGTATCTAATTAGGTTTTTTTTTTTTTAAACTATTTGATAAATTGCTTTCCAAAGTGGTTGTGCCATTCTACATTCCCTCTGGCAGGGCACAGGAGTTCCGGTTGCTCCACATCTTCGCCTACATTTGGCACCATCACGCTTTAATGTGGGTCATCCTAATAGGTGTGTAGCAATATGCACACAATTGCTTTGTTTTTGCATACGGGACTGTGTTTCAAACTGTGATTTGGAAAACCGATTCTAGGATCCTCATCTACAAGGCAACACCCATCTATCTCCAGTCAGCTCATGTATTGTGTTGCAATTCTGGGTCTAAGACCTCAAGCGATGAATGTCCTGTTTCATCTCTGAAGGAAGCTATGATTGGCGTTCGCCTGAATAGCAGGCACTGCCTCTGCTGCACCTGCTCCTGCACGCCCTCCCCCGCCCCCAGCTCCAGGTGACAACGACGTCTGAGAGCAGAACCCACAAGTGCTCCTGCAACTTGTCCCGCGTGCTGCCGCCCTGCTCACTGTAGCCCATGGGTGGTGCCTCCCTGCTTGCTGTTCTACGTGGGTGGTGGTCTCTCCCAGCCTCTTGCTGGGCACTAGTAGGGTAGGACCAGTAGGACTCTTCCAGGGCCCATTGATGCCAGGGACTAGGGTCCTGCCACCTCCACCACTTAGCCCTGTTGTTTCAGTCCTACGTGAGCCACTGTAGCTCCGCACTGGTGGCTGCTACTGAGATTCCGGTCCCACACTGGTGTCCTGCCCCGGTGACACTGAGGAAGGTCTGGGGTGGGGAGAAGTGGTTCTCCCTCCACAAGCCACATCTTGCCAGAAGGGGCCTCAAAGCAGAGAAATGGAAAGATCTGTTTCGCCCTCTAGCTCTTCTTCCCTTGAAGGTGCACCCTCCTTAAGATGAAACCCGAGGTTCCCATTGCCTAAGAGATTTGCCTTAGATCATCTCTTGCAAAGAGAGCTGAAATGGGAAAACACTTCACGCATCGCTCAGGGTTGGGGAAACAGGCCGAGGACTGTGCTTTCCTGGCTGTGCAAACACCCCAGACTGCACCAACAGACAACCCTAAGGGCACAGGCCAGCCCTTCAACCTGGCCTCTTGGGGCAATCGGGAGACGCAGTGACCATGAGATGGACGAGGCTGCGGGGCCACCTGCAGGCTCTTCACAGTCAACTCTTTATAAGTAGCAGGTGTTCACGCCGCCACCACGACTTTCAGTAGAGTACGGCAGTTCCATAAACCAATGGTGTGGCCGACTAGTATCACGATCCAGTATCGGGCACTGCTGCACCGTTGCAGGGCTGGCCTTGCAGTAGGTAGCTCCGATCCTCCTCCAGCGCCACCGATGCCCCAGCAGGGGGTCGTGCCAGGACTGCGGCTGGATACAGAATCTTCAGGTGACAGCGATTTCCCAGCTCCATCATGACCCCACAGGACCACACGGTCTGCGTGGTGCACCTTGCGCTGAAGTCCGCCATGACAGCCAAATTGGCACTGCTTCTGTTGTGTGTTCGCGTTGTGTATGCAAATGCAGGCACACTTCGAACTCAGATACTACCTATAGCAGCTGGAATTCTTGTAACCCAAGGCAGCGAAGGTAATCTTAAAGCCACTTGGGGAAAAACAAAACTGTTTAATATGGGATTCAATTTCATGAGGCTGAGGAGCAAAGATTTGTAGAAGCTGTTGAAGACAAGCCGTGAAAAAGAAAATAAAAATTTAATCAGCAGCAGTATCAAAGGTTAAAAAGCAATTAATATTAAACACAAACAGTAAGGGATATTGTTCTTTTGTTTTATTTTTCAATGCCACACTGAGTAGGTCTTGACTAATTTTTTTTCCCCTTTGGGAAAATAAAGACCCTTTTACAAAAAAATACTTTTTATTAGCTGCACTGACTATACGTGATGGAAACAAAAAGTCTCATTCTTATTGCTGGGAAATCCAAAAGTACAATAATACTATTGAGAGCTCAGGTAGCAGTTTTTGATTTTCAAAACATTTTGACAGCAGAAATTTCCTGAAGCCTTAAATAAAAGAATTGCATGCCTCCCAGAGCTGCTGTCCCTGAGTTTAACAAAGAGGGCGACTGGGGAGACCGCTCGTTGGCCAGAGCTGTGAAGGACACTTCATCGGAAGCTGGGCTCTCCTCGTGTGGTGTTGGAGTAGCGTTCAAGGAGAAGGTGTAGCCGTGCCGAGAACGCATAGCACCGGGACAGACAATGCGTCATTTCTCACACGTGGGACCTTGGTGGCACTCACCGAACAGACCTTCTCGACCTGCAAGCCACAAACCGTGTAATCCAGAACCCTGCAGACAGCTTGAGAGTTCAGGTTCTCAGCCCATAGAGCTTTTAACAAAGACTCCAGTGGAGCGAGGAAATGGGCATTTCAGAGCCACTCTGCCCCGTACCCGTTCTGTAAGCGTGAGAACAGGAGTCTCACTGCCATTGTCGCGGGAGCCGCAGTGAGCTGTCGTATCCGCTGGCACTGCCAAACATGTATGTGAGTCTGAGCTGAGCCCCCAGGGCGGCGCCCACCCAGCCGTCTGCGATACTGTGTTGGCACTTAATATGTTCTTAAATGTAGGAGCGGCATTTGTCACAGCAATTAAGATGCACTTGGAACGCCTGCCTACCCTATCAGGGTGACTGTCTGGGTCCTGCCTCCACTTCAGACCAGCTCCCTGCCAGTGCGTGGGAGGCAGTGGGAGATGGCCAGGCGGCTGGGTCTCTGGGAGACCTGGACTGAGTTCCTGGCTCCTGCCTTCAGCTTGCCCCAGCCGGGCTGCTGCTGGCATTCGGACAGTGAACTGCACACAGGAGACCTCTGACCGTGTCTCCTCTGTCTGCCTCTCAAAGAAATGTCAACAAATACATTTCGAGATAAACTTCAGAATTTATTTTGAGTGGCAGGGACCCAGTTACTCAAGCCGTCACCTGCTGCCTCCCAGGGTGCCCATTAGCAGGAGGCTGGAGACAGGAGCCAGCGAGGGGACGCAGACTCGGGGCACTCGGCATCCTAACTGCCAGACCAATGCTCGCTCCTGGGTCGTCATCGTTAATCATCTTGTAAAACAGCAGCCTCTTCATCTGGAAACCAAAGCTGTACACACACACGTCACACATTTTTAGAAGGTTTATTTTATGTATTTGAAGGGCAGAAGCCCATATGGGATGCTGGCATTGCTGGTGGTGGCTTTACCCACTACACCACCACGTTGGCCCCAACACATTTGGTTTTAGCTTTGTGCAGTGGCAGGATCGTAGCCAATGAGGTTTATCCAAGGCATGATTATTGCTAATTGAAAACTTTTCCCAATACCCTGCCATGATGACTTGAAACACATTTGATTTAAGGTGCCACACTTTTACAGACTGATGGCCCAGACTTTGAAGAGCAGGGTCACAGGACTTTTTTCTTTTATTAAGTCCCTCTCTAAAAAGATCAATTGCTTCACTGTGGATAAATGGGAGCATTGATTCAGGGGCTATTGGATTTCAAACCAGAGGGTGCCTTTAACTGTGCCACCTGGAGACACCCTAGATGAGGGTCTGAGCTCCCCAGGGTGGCGATGGCAGGTGGGGCAGGGGAGGCAGAGGAGTCTAGGGGACACAGTGTGCGATGGGGATCAGGTTTCTGCTTTGTCTGGCACCTCGTTCTGTCTGTTTAACTTTAGCTTGTGTTTTTGGCATATTCTGCCTTTCTTTCACTCAAAGAACACTGCTAACTCTAATAGATCTTGGTTAACTGTCAAGCGGTACCCATGTGCATCTTCCCATCAATTGAGGGGAAGCTCGGACGATGGGCAGTTGACACTGACGGGCAAAGACACTGGCCTTCTGTCACCCTGAGCAGAGGCCAGCACCACTTGATACATGCAGAGACAATGAAGACGAAAACCGTCAGGGTTGTTGCTGGTACAGGAGGACAAGCTGCCGCCTGCCTGCGATGCCGGCATCCCGTGTGAGCGCTCGTTCAAGCTCACCACTCCTCTCCCCTCTAGCTCCCTGCTAACGCACCTGGGAAAGCAGCAGGTGACGGGCCAAGTGCCTGGGCCCCTGCAGCCACGTGGGAGACCCAGATGGAGTTCTTGGCTCCTGGCCAACACAGCCATCTGGGGGAGTGAACCAGAAGTTGGAAGATCTCTCTCTCCCTCTCTATGCTTTTCAAATAAATAAATCTTTAAAACAAAACGAGCAATTCCACTGAGTGGATTTAGTTTCCAGGAAAGATGCCTGCACAGGATTAGAAAGGACAGAGAAGCAACGGGCACCTGACTGATGGAGGCGGAGGTGGGATTCCGCTGCCTCTCCTCATGCTCTCGTGTTCCTCTGACGAGGTGTCTGGTGGGCGCAGTCCTCCTATTGTGACCATACGCAGCCCCCCATGCCGTGCCCGTGTGGGGGTCGGTGGCACCTGGGAGCCCCCTGAATGTCATAGTGCCAAGAGCAGCACCTGCAGGGCAGCTTTTATGGACCTTGGAGGGAGAGGCAGCTGCAAGGGCCTCTGAACCTCTGCAAGACGCGATGCGCCCAGCACGGCGCCCTCCCGTCTCCTGCTCACTTCCTGTTTGCTGCTTGCCAGACAAGTGGGACAGCCCCCCCCCCCAGGGAAGGAGTGCCCCACCCCGTGCAGCTTCGTCCCCATCTGAAACTGCACACACGAGAGATTTGCTTTCCAGAAAACGAGAATGTGTCCCCAGAATGACCCCTTACGGCAACAGCTTCTCCTGAAATTGTTCTTCCCTCCCACGACCAGGAAGGGAGAGGCAGTTACAGACAGTGAGAGGGAGAGACAGAGAGAAAGGTCTTCCATCCACTGGTTCACTCCCCAAATGGCCGCAACGGCCGGAGATGCACCAATCTGAAGCCAGGAGCCAGGTGCTTCTTCCCGGTCTCCCTTAGGGGTGCAGGGGCCCAAGCACTTGGGCCATCTTCTACTGCTTTCCCAGGCTGCAGCAGAGAGCTGGATTGGAAGAGGAGAAGCCGGGACTAGAACTGGTGCCCAAATGGGTTACTGGCACTGCAGGCAGAGAATTAACCTGCTCTGCCAAGCCGTTGGCCCTGGGAGAGAGTTTTAAGAAGAGCTCTGAGCGCCAAGCGTGTCAATCAACCAGCCCCACCTGCCTCCCTCCGAGCGATGGCTTCCCTGGAGCCGCTACACAGTGACCTTGAACTGAGGCTCTGCTGAACCTCCGTGTGGGGAGCTGGAGCTGGCTGATGAGCTGGGCGCTTCCCTGGCAGGAAGGTAAGGTGGACAGCACAGATGGAGCCGGAGAGATTCCAGGGCCCAGCCAGGGAGGGCTTCCGTTTCCCACAGTGACTTCAGGGAGGAAAGGCGGAAGGTTGGCCGCGTCAACGTGAACCATGAACTTGGTATGGAAAGGCTGTTGGCTGGGATATTGGTGGTTTCCATGAAGATGAGACTTTGAGTGTTGGACTCTGCATCAGGCACTATGCCAAGTGTAAACCCAACCCCCTAGAGGGTGCCTACCGCCATCCCCGTCTACCGATGGGCACGCGGAGGCTCTGGGGAGCCACCTAACGAGCCTAGTCATGCAATGGTCAGGCAAGCGGTCGATCCAGCTTGCGGTGTTTGACCCTCAAGCTCACGTTTGCAAACGTGGTGCTGGGAAGACTCGGGCATTCCTGAGGGCCAGGGAGGCGAGTGAAAGGGTTCCGGAGACCGGAATCTCCAGAGCGCGGCGCCTGGGCTCCGGGAGAGGCGGGCTTGCCTGACCGAGCTCTCGGCTCGGGTTATCTCAGGGCTGCAGCTGGCTCGAGCGCTTCTGTTTCTCTCCAAGTTCGCCAAGTCACTGTGACAGGTAACCTCGGCTGCGGCGCCCGGTTGTTTGGTCAAATGCCAGCCTCCGGCGGCGGGGAGGAGAGGAGCCTCTGAATCAGTCACTCTGGTGAGCCTACATGACACAGGCGGGCTGTGGGGACTCAGTGCACGGCCTCAGTCCTGAGTTGGGGTTCCCAAAGAAGAAGGGCGCTGGCCTTGAGTCTGCGGGGTGCTCCCACTCGTGCCTGCAGCCTTGGCTCCTGCCTGGATTCCCAGCCCGACGGCTCGCCCCGTGAATGCTGGGCTTCAGAGCCAGCGCAAACGCAGAGCCAATTCCTGAGAAGAAAACTCTGTCTGTAAGTGCATCTCCCACCGCCCTGTTTCTCATCTAGCGCAGAAGTAAAGAGGACACAGGCCGCGCCTTCACAAGGCTCATCGGCGCGTAAGGAAAGTCACGAATGGCAAAAGTTGGACCTCCTCGGCCATGCGCTGTTTGGGTCTCACGTTGAATCCCGGCTCCCGTGGACCGGGTCGCTCACACCATCTCCTCTGTGCTTGGTAGACTCAGCCCAGCCCCCAGCACCCACCTCTCACTACTGCACATATTCTGTGAGCGGCAGGAGGCTTTGGACACGTTAACACGTGTGTTCGCTATGTCTTCCCTTCTCCCTCCGATTCCCATCTTCTTTGCCTCCAGGGTCGTCTGGATTTCTCAAGAAGCCCTCCATCTCCCTGAAAGGTGAGTCCCGGGGTGGAGGGGTCTTTGGGACTGCTGTGGACAGCGGGGCTCTCCCCGCCATCCAGGGCAAAGGGACACAGGTGTGGCGTTCTGCAAGCGATGGGGCTGGTGCTGCCCTCTGCCCCTCATCTCCTACAAGGCTGGGCTGTCCACACCTCTGTGAGGAGTGCTGCCCCCAAAGCACAGGCTTGGACGGCGTGGAAACCAGGCAGAGAGGAGCCAAGGGCTTGTCAGTAGCCAGAAAGGGCAGGACCAGGCGCCTCCTGGTTCCCGTTACTGCAAAATCTCCAATCCTCATCCTCTCCTGATCCTACAAATAACAAGCATGGATCTCCAGGCAGAGGACTGGGGTTGGGCTCAAAGCTGGATTGAAGTCAATGGAAAGAAAATTCTTCCCTCACACACCAGGGTGAGGGGAAAGAGAGGGAGAGGGATGCACACATGGACAGGAAGCGCTTCAGACTCTGGCCTTGGGGACGTTTGTGTAGACCTGACCGACGGACATCTGTAATCTGCAAGTCCAGGGCTCAAAAGCCTGATGTTCAGAAGTCAGAGCACTGACTCAGAAAGCTTTGGCTTTGGGAACGTAGGGGCTTTCTGGTTTTTCAATTAGGTACACTCAAGCTACACACACATACACGTGTGCATACATATGAAACTTACATGTGTGCACACACACGGTGTATCTGGCATGCACTAGGGCTCATTCTTTCTATGCTGGCCAGGATGGTGGGGGCAGAGGAACAGGAGGCTGTGGAAATGTGGCTAGAGTGCTTTCAACTTGATTTTAATTTGATTTTTACTTTTAACACATCTAATTTCCATAAAATAAATACACATTTTTGATGATGCAACTAACATTTTAGATATTTTTTCAAAGATTCACTTATTTGAAAGTCAGAGTCACAGAGAGAGAGGAGAGAGGAGAGAGCAATCCTCCATCCCCTGGTCCACTCCCCAAATGACCACAATGACCTGGGCTGCGCCAGGCTGGCCAGGAGGCAAGGCTTCCTCCAGGCCGTGTGTACACTGGAGGGTACATTAGCAGGTACATTAGCAGGTACATCAGCAGGGAGTCGGATCAGAAGTGGAGCAGCTGGGACTCGACTCAGTGCCCACCCGGGGTGCTGGCACGCAGACAGTGGCTTTACCAGCGCCAGCCCCAAACATTTGTTTTAAGGTACTGTGTTGCAACACAAAGTGATCTTCATGGTATGCAAAGTTAGAAATGTTTGGTATAGGCATTTTTAAAAAGCAAAATAAAAATACCTCCATCTAAATTAAAGCACATACAACCATCTATAGAGAAAAAATTAGAAGGAAAGAGGCAAAAAGGACGTTACTAGTGGGGGACAGCTTTGTACTTTGCCTTCTGAAATTAAGAAGCTATTTTAAGGACTGTGTATGACTTTTTAAAAGACAGCACCATGCAAGGAATTTAATTATTTTAATAGTCTCTGGACACCAGTGCTCTCGCACGAATACGCATTTATAAGCTTGCCTCTCTGGCTGACTGTTTCCTGTTTCGAACATCAAGTCGTGTGGGCGTCAAGTCGTTTCTGCCCGGTCTTTCCTAGATGAGGATTTACTCAAAGTAGAAACAGGGGCTGGCGTTGCTAACAGCGGGGTAAGCGGCTGCCTGTGACACCAGCATTCCATAGGGCACTGATTTGAGTCCTGGCTGCTCCAGTTCTGCTCCAGCTCCCTGCTAATGCACCTGGGAAAGCAGCAGAAGATGGCCCAAGCGCTTGGCTCCCTGATACAGCTCCAGGCTCCTTGCTTTGGTCTGGCCCAGTCACAGCTGTTGTGGCCATTTGAGAAGTGAACCAACAAACGAAAGTCTCTCTCTCTCTCTCTCTCTCTCTCTCTCTCTAACTCTGCCTTTCAGATAATAAGTAGATCTTTTAAAAAGGCAGAAATGGTTTTAAAATCCCTTCTTTCTCTGACCACAGACACTACACCTTACTCATTCATGGAGCAAAATAAAGTGGGGGGAGCTGAGGGAGGGGAGGGCTTGGGCTGCACAGGCAGGGTTAGGCCTCTGGGGTGACTGAACTAAGAGTCCACGAATGACCACATGTGGCTCTCGTGATGTTAAACTCTCCAGGGTCCCAGCCAGGACGAGGCATGGACTGTGCAGCGCCTGAGGCTGCCACTGTCACGGTGGTCCTGCCCCGCCCCCGTCTGCATACCAATGACACCTGCTGCAGGTGCGCTGCGATTGCTTCTTCGTCGCCTGGCCTCCCCTCCTCCTCCTCAGCACGGGGGTCCCTGCAGTGCTGGGGGCGGGGGGAAGATCGGCGCATTCCAGCCATCTGCTGCTGCCGCCATGACCTTGGCCGCCCGAGGCTGCCTGCCACCACCGATGCGTGGATGCCTCACCTGGGATTTGCCCTGGGAAGGCGAGGTGAGGCTACGGTGCCGTGGGCGGCTCTGTTGATCTTGTAGGTGAACGCCGACATTTGTTTCTGGGGCCCCTCCGAGCTCCCCGCACATCTGGGCTTCTCCTGGTCTCATCTCCCTGATGAATATGAAGTGTCCCCTGCTTCTGCACAGCCAGTGGACACGGGCTCCCTGCGGTTTCAGGAATGGCCCCACGCAGGCGGGACCTGTGAAATCCTTCTAGCTAGCAAGAGCCCAGTGCAGCCTTTACACCCCTGCGATTCTTAATCATGTTCTGCTTGCACGTGTGCTTGTGAGAGAGGCTGGATAGGAGAACAGAACGATGCTGGGCGGCGGATGCCGGTATCCACACGGGTGTGGGCCCGTGCGCTGGGGCAGCACCGCCATGGGCCTGGTGGCCTGGCCAGGGTGCAGCTACATGCAGGGCCACAGGTGGCTGAGTCAGAACCAAGGCTCCCGCGGCCGTGGCACCAGGGGACAGCAACAGCAGAATCGGCAGCAGCAGAGACAGCGACCATGGCCGTGGGAGGAAGGGCGGGCTCTGCACAGTGCAACGCAGTGCCCCGGGGTGGGAGGCCAGCCTGTGGGTCCCTCCCTAGTCCTGTCCTGGTGGCGTCCACACAGGGCTTCGCCGTCTGGCCTGAATGCCAGGACAGGAAGCGCCGGCGCTCAGGCAGTAAACTTGGCTAGTAAACAATTACAGAAGGAGAGCGCACCGCGGACTTTGCAATCCAGCAGGTCAGGGGGTGAATTCCACACAGGTCCACCCGGGCATCCGGTCGTAAATCAAACACGAATGTGAAACAGCGGCCCGTGCTGCGGCTCAGATCTGCATGCCTGGAGCCTCCACGGCCGGCTGTGGTCTGCCTCTCCTGCTTCTGCTGCCTATGTCTCCCCTCCCCCTCCTCCCTGTCTTTTCCTGGGTGCCAGTCTTTTTTAAGTACCAGGACCATGCAGGCTTGGGGCTGTTTGGTTCTCAATAAGACGCACAGGAAACAACGGGGGGACACTGTCCCCTGTCCCCCACAGCAGGCTCCCCCGAGCAGGCTGGGGCGTGGGGTGTGGAAGGAGCATAACATGGCCAGAGTGAAAGAAGGTGATTGCTCGACCAGAACTCTGAAGAGCTGTGCCACCAACAGTAAAGCCAGCATCCCCAACAGTCCCGCCCCCACCTCCCCACTCACTTGTTTTCTGCGGTAAATGGACCCTTCCCATTTACTTTGGCCATTGAAAAGGGTGGCTTCCACAGGGCGGCACTGCGGTGCAGCGGGTTAAACCACCGTTTGTGAGACCAGCATCCCATATGAGTGCCAGTCCCAGTCCCAGCTGCTCCACTTCTGATCCAGCTTCCTGTTAACACTCCTTGGACAGCCATGGAGGATGGCCCAAGTGCCTGGGCCCCTGCACCCGCATGGGAGACCCGGAAGGGAATCCTGGCTCCTGGCTTCAGCCTGGCCCAGCCTTGACTGCTGGTAGTTATAGGGGGACTGAGCCAGCAGATGGGAGATCTCTCTCTCTCTCTCTCTCTCTCTCTCTTCTTCTTCTTCTTCTTCTCTCTCTCTGAAACTCTGCCTTTCAAATAAATAAATGTTTAAAAAAAAAAAAGACAATGTTGGCTTCCTGAAGAAGTGGGGAAGACACAGATGGCTGACAAAATTCTACTTGTCATCCAGGGCCTAGCTGGGTTCAAGGCTGAGCTGATCTGGCCTCGAGTGGCCACCCCTGTGCTGCGATCCACACCTTGCACCCGTCCACTCTGACACCCACATTCATCGTCTGAGACAGGTGTGGAATGGACACGTCCGGTGTTCACAGAAGGGAGAAACAGTTTTCAGTCCCTCGGTTGGATGCTTGCTTGTTCTTGTGAATAAAGCATTTTTTAAAAATTTATTTGATAGATAGAGTTAGACAGTGAGAGAGAGAGACAGAGAGAAAGGTCTTCCTTCTGTTGGTTCACCCCCCAAATGGCCGCCACAGCCAGAGCTACACCAATCCGAAGCCAGGAGCCAGGTGCTTCTCCTGGTCTCCCATGGGGTGCAGGGCCCAAGCATTTGAGCCATCCTCCACTGCCCTCCTGGGACACAGCAGAGAGCTGGACTGGAAGAGAAGCAACCGGGACTAGAACCCAGCACCCATATAGGAAGCCGGCGCTGCAGGCAGAGGATTAACCAAGTGCAAAGCGGCAACGGCCCCATGAATAAAGCATCTTAAGTAATTTATCTGATGTAAGAGGAAGACAACGGTGAAGACGTTACTGGAAGACACGGAGATGAGAGAGTAGGGAAAGCAGCCAGCAGATGGACGTTTCTGAGCGAGCACCAAGCCGCCCACGGACGGCAGGGCTTGGCCCACCCAGACTGGCCCCCAGACCCAGGCGACCCCTCTGGGCGGCTGCTCTGGTGGCGCCACAGACGGCATCTCGAAGTTTGTCTCATTGCGAGGCTGACAGTGCAGCCCCGCGGAGCTCCCGCAGCAGACACCACGTGGTGCGTGAGTCGCGGCCAGGTCCCACCGAGCCCCTTCCGCACAGGGCATGCGCAGTGGCCTGCGCCCAGCCTCCAGGCCGGGCAGCCCTGCTCTCCGGCACTGGGGAGGGCCGCGCGTCTCTCTGCATCCAGCTAAGCGTGCAGCCGCACCTGGAGGGATCTGTTTCTTAAAATCTTGCTTGGTCTTCGCCGCCTGACACCTGCCTTCTGTGCCCGTGGAGCAGCAGGTGCTCCCGGGGACGTGAGCGGAACCCCTCCAAGGCCGCCTGAGCTGGGCCCGTGACACCGGGGTGTGCCTGGAGCACGGGGACTGTGACCCAGGCCTGCACTGCACAGCACTGCCTTGAGAGCCCACACGGAGGCCTGGGGGCCTCGGGCTGTGTTCCCCGCACCCACCAGCTGCTGTCTGCACTGGGTCCTCCAGAGCGGCCGCCCAGGCCTCTGACGTACTCCTGTGCCCGCGGAGAGCACGTGCGGCTCCCCGTGCGCCTTACGGGCAGGTTCACGCATCGGCCGTCCATCGCCATGGCTGCAGCGGCTCCCAGCTCACAACCCTGCACCGAGGCAGCAGACCAGTCACGGACAGCCACAGGAATGGTGCCATGGGACGCTTCCGCCGGGCCGGCCGGACTGCTCCTGCGTCCCCAGGCTGCCGAAGATGACTCCCAAGTGCAGGCTACCCCTGCGCCCCCACTGAAGACGGCTGGCTCGGGGTGGGAGAGCTATTTTGCGGGATGCTATCTTAAAGGGAGAGTGTCCATTTTTCCCCCGAAGTTGCAGGCACTTCCTTGCAGACGTATCTGCTTTCTCCTGATCACAGGACGCCTTCCAACGTCTTCTTGCTATTAGTTCACTGGGCGAGGGCAGGGGCCAGGCCAGGCTTGCTCAGTGTCAGTGCCTTCACACAGCCATGTAGGAGACGCTCAGGACACAAGAAAGAGCGAATGTTGCCAAAAAAAAAAAAAAAAAAAAAAAAAAAAAGTTGCAGCTCTGGGGAAACAAACCGGGCACAGAGTAGCGGAGTGACTCCACGAGGGGGGTTGAGGGTGGGTCGCAGGGCTGAGAACAGAGGCGCACTCTCCTGGCTGGGTTCAGGCTACCTGCTGGGGGAGGGGCGCCTCAGGTCTCCACGCACGAGACTTGATTTCAGCCTGGAAGAGGCACACGCAGGCCTCAGAGGCAGTTACGATGCAGACGGTGCCGGCGCCCTCTTCCTCGTGAAAGCCCGACTGATGAGTCTGAGATGCGCAGAAATGACAGCGGTCCCGCCCCGCGCGCGCGGCATCTGGCGGCTGAGGGTTCCCACGCGCTGCCGTGATCCTCATCACATCTCCATGATGAGACTTCCTGCGCAGATGGAGAGCCAGACCTCTTCCTGCGCAGATGGAGAGGCAGACCTCGGCGCCTGCCTCCTCCAAGGGCGCTCTCGCTGCACGCGCTTCCCACGGAAGTCCCTGTCTCCCCCGCTTTCTCGGGCTGGCTTCCCTATCTAGGTAAACGGCAGCCTTGTTCCTGTTTCCAAGCCCGAAACCTGGGCCTCACTTGCTCTCTGGCCTCCCTCACTGGTCCCACCGCTCAGATGCCTCTCCAGTGCCCTCTCCACGGCCGTCGCTAGGGCCTGGGTCCCTGACCTGGGCTCCCCCAGTCCCCACTGCGCCTGGACCTTCTGAGCCTTTTGGTCAACCCCTCCTCTGCCCCCTCCATCCTCCTCCATCCTGCTCCATGGATGTCTTCCCAGAAGGCAGAGCTGGACATGGTCATCACTCGTGTGTGTGTGTGTGTGTGTACATTTTTAAAAGCATTTATTTATTATTTATTTGAAAAGCAAAGTGATGGGGGGAGAGAGAGAGAGAGAGAGAGAGAGAGAGAGACTTGCCATCTGCTGCTCACTCCCCAAATATGCCTCCGTGGCTGGGTCTCCCATGTGGGTGACAGGGGCCCCAGCACTTGGGCCATCTTCTGTCGCTATCTCAGGCACATGAGCAGTGGGCTGCATGGGAAGCAGCACTCTGATGTGGCATGCTGGTGTTGCAAGTGGTCGCTTCACCGGCTGTGCCACGATACAGGTGCCTCATCGCTCTGTTGATAATCCTCCAGACGTTTATGAATAAAGTCAAACTCCGTGTCGTGCCACACACATCCCTCCACAATGTGGCTCGTTTTCCTCAGCACCTTCAATAGCTGTGGCTCTTCCATTGCACACACACGCACATGCACACACATGTACATGCAATGCATACACATACATGTGCACACGTATGCATACAAACATGCACACATATACATGCACACATGCACACACATGTACATGCAATGCATACACATACATGTGCACACGTATGCATACAAACATGCACACATATATGTGCACACATATGTACGTGTAATGCATGCACATACATGTGCACACGTATGCATACAAACACGCACACATACACATGCACACACATGTGTGCACATGCATACACACTTGGAAGGCAAGGCCCACATCTTGTCCATCTTTGTATCTCCAGCACCAGGGCAGATCCTGGCACAGGACGGAAGTGCCTCCTGATGCCGAATGATCGGGCAGTAAATGACCGAGTGCTTTGCTCCCAAAACTGAGGCCGAGGGAGATGGGCTACCTCGCTTCACGGCTGGAAACCAAAGGCACGGGTTGCAGCAAGAGCAGTAAACCATATTCTGAGTTTCGCCTACTCAGATAATAATTATTGAGAGACAAGAATCTTGCTTTTGCCTCATGATTTCAAGCCAGTACCCTGGAGGAATGATGGGATGATGACGGAAAAGATGTCACCAAGCTTCATAACCATTTCTAGTTGTCAGGAGCATCCCCTGAGTCACTGGGTCCTTCAGACAGAGGAAGATGGCAAAATATTTATATATGTGTAAGCTGTGCCCCAGCCTTATAACCAGCAGTCTGTGAAAACAGATGACTCATCACAGGAAGGCTTAGCAGCCGGGACTGAGTGCATTACCAGCTGGGCAGAGTGATGACGAGAAACCGGAGGTTCTGTGCAGAGCGGTTTGGAGGACGCGTTGCCTGCTGGTTACTGACGGGGACTGGAAATCAGAGATGAAGACACACTGGACAGAATAAGACACTTCTTTGATTCAGAGCTTCAGAGCTGGGAGAGGCAGTGAAGGGGCACATCCGGGGTGTGGGCACACGCTGGACTTCCCAGGCAGTCGAAAGGAAGGGCCACCTTCAACGACACAGTAGAAACTACACTTTCCCTGGGAGATTTGAGAACCAAAGCTGCCAAAATTGGGTCTTGTCAGGGAAGCGCCTCCACAGTCAGCATGAATCACGGGACAGGAGACAGAAAATCGGGGCTGGCGCTGTGGCGTAGCTGGTAAAGCCGCTGTCTCTGGTGCTGGCGACTCATGTGGGCGCTGGTTCAAGTCCTGGCTGCTCCACTTCCGATCCAGCTGCCTACTTGGGGCTTGGGAAAACAGTAGAAGATGGCCCAAGTGCTTGGGCCTCTGCACCCATGTGGGGGACCAGAAAGAAGCTCCTGGCTCCTGGCTTCAGATCAGCCCAGCTCTGGCCATTGTGGCCATTGGAGAGTGAACCAGCAGATGGAAGACCTCTCTCTCTCTCTCCATCTTTCTCTCTCTGACTTTCAAATAAATAAATAAATCTTAAGAAAAAAGAGACAGAAAAGCACAGGTTTGTCCCATTATTTCATCCCAAGAAGGAAGAAGGTGGGGCTGCTATTGCGGCCGAGCAGGTTAAAGCGCTGCTTCGGAGGCCCACATCCCATATCGAAGCGCCAGTTCAAGTCCCGGCTCCTCCACTTCCGACCCCGCTTCCTGCTAATGCGTCCGGGAAGGCAGTGGACAGTGGTCCACATTCTGGGGTCCCTGCCACCCACATAGGTGACCCAGATGGGGTTCCAAGCTCCTGGCTTTAGGCCAGTGTGACCCAGTGGGTGGGAGATCTGTTTTTCTGTCTCTCCCTCTCTGTCAGCCTTTTAAATAAATAAATCTTTTAAAAATATATAAGATAAAGAAAATCTTTAAAAAGATATGAATGACCAAAACCAAACTGTCACAGTTGTCCGCAGTCACCAGGACCCAGGTCTCCACCCTGTAACTCAAGGCTCTTTTTCTCCCGTGGGCCGGTCTTTGCTTGGTTCTTACCCACATCCCACAGCCAGGACATGAACAGCTCCAAGTTTCCACAGCGTTCCCAGGGTTTGGAGGGTGCGAGGTGGGGTACGGAGTCTTAGAGTGCTCAGCTACTTCTGTGGCGAATTTATAACACTATCACATTAATTATTGTCTTATGTTATCAATTATCAAGGAGATACAATTTTTTATAAAGATTATTTATTTAAAAGGCAGAATTACAGAGAGAGAGAGAGAGAAACAGAATGAGAGATCTTCCGTTTGCTGGTTCACGCTCCAAATGGCTGAAACAGCTGAAGCTGGGCCGGTCTGAAGCCAGGAGCTTCTTCTGGGCCTCCCAGGATGAAGCTCCTGGATGCTGGCTCCGGCCTGGCACAGCCCTTTCTGTTGCAGCCATCTGGATGGCTCTCTCCCTCTCTCTGTGTCTTTCCCTCTCTCTGCGTCACTCTGACTTTCAAATAAATAAATAAATAAATCTTTAAAAGACCAAAAGCAAGGATCTCCCGGGAGCATCAGTTGGCTTCAGTAAGAACTCCTTCTCTCTCTCTCTCTCTCTCTCTCTCTCTCTCTATATATATATATATATATATTGACAGGCAGCGTGGACAGTGAGAGAGAGAGAGAGAAAGGTCTTCCTTTGCCGTTGGTTCACCCTCCAATGGCCGCTGTGGCCAGCACACCGCGCTGATCCGAAGGCAGGAGCCAGGTGCTTTTCCTGGTCTCCCATGGGGTGCAGGGCCCAAGCACTTGGGCCATCCTCCACTGCACTCCCTGGCCACAGCAGAGAGCTGGCCTGGAAGAGGGGCAACCGGGACAGAATCCGGCGCCCCGACAGGGACTGGAACCCAGTGTGCCGGTGCCGCAGGTGGAGGATTAGCCTAGTGAGCCGCAGCGCCGGCAAACTGTTGGCTCATTCTAAGGTATACATGAGGATGCTTCAAAGCGTTCACGGAAAATGGAATTGGAAGCCCCACCTTCTTTGTGCCAGAAGTGTTTGAAATTCATGCATAGCGTTTTCATGCCGTGTGTTTTCCACGAACTTTTTGAAGATCTTGTGTAACTAACAGAGCCAATGACTGTGCCTATCTTCAGCCACAAATCCCGAGTCTCCCGGATTAACCCAGACCAGCCAGAGAAACCGCAGTGTGGCCAAAGACGGGCTGTGAGGAGCTGGAGGAGAGAAACCAACTCTTCCAGCCAAGGCGGACCTGCGGTTCCGGCCTCCGCCCGCACCTGCCTCTGCTGACCCATCATCCACCTGGAAGGGGGGGTGGTGGGACAGGGGCTGAGCCCAGGTCTTTCCCGGGCGCGGGCTTTGCTCCAGTGCTCACGGGGACTGTGGGTCTACCATCAGACCCGAGAGGCCCAGGACGGAAGAGTGTGCCGCCGTGCAACACGGAAGCTGCGTTGTAACACAGGTGCCGCTCCGCACAACCTGTTCTGCACCCCTACAGGAGCCCCGTGAGGTTTTTCCTCTCTGCCTCTCAGCCTGCTGCTGCGTAGGTTTGCATTCTCCAAGGCAGGGCCGTAACCGCTGGTCTATCTGATGGCGCCTGTGCAGGGTCCCCTTCCACAGGAATGCTCGGCCTACCCGGGCAGTCCATTCTAACAGCAGATTCCCTATTTAGTCCCTGCGGGCCAAGAGAGAAGAGAAGCAGAAAAAAAAAAAAAAAAAAAACAAAAACTGTTGTTCCCTGTCTTTTTAACATGAAGACAGAGTTCTCACTTCTTGCCCTTAAACAACCGAAACTTACAAAAGGCCCCCTTCCAGCAGCCAGCATGACAGCTTCCATCTCAACCTTGGGTCTGGGTTGGAAACTCGGGAGCTCAGGGGCGCGCGAGAAGTCTGCTTGGTGTTCCCCAAACCAGGGGACCTCAGGGCATTCCTTGCCCTCTCGGCTTAGAAGAGGGAGGAGCCAATGTGAGAGGGGCTTGGGGGGACACACTCAAGTGTCCCCCACCCGCCTGGGTCCTTCTGCAGCGGGTTCTGAGACCGAGCGAGGGGCAGTGCAGTGGTGGGGCTTCTGCACACAGCTGAACGCGCAGAGCTGAGCCCTCGCGGGAGCGGACTGGAATTCAGCGCTGTCCACGCTGTCTGCATCCAGGACCTGTGATGGGTCCATGCCCACAGGTGAGGGTGGCGCTGCGATTGATGGCGATGGGAGCACAAAGGACACAGACTGGTGTGGCCAGAGAGGTTCTTCCTGCAGCCCTGCAGCGGAGGCCAGGCTGCTGGTTGCCTGAGTGATGGGGGTGAAACCGCGACCCCAGCCACAGCGCTGACTCGGGCTGCTGAGAGCCTACACCAACCGACAGAGGCAGCTGCTGTTAGGAAAGCCACGAAGGCACCGCGTGGTGCTGTTTTTGGGGGTGCGTGATTCACTGCGTCACCCACATTTCAGGCAGGTGAACATGCTTGTGGCTGCTGCTAAGTCGTGTGCTTTGGCACTTGACACCTAAGGAAGGCATGCCATCAGTCCCTGATTTGGGACAAGGTGGATAATATTCATTTTTTTAAACGCCACTCTTGCTAAATAAAAATCGGGTTGTTTTTGCAATAACATGGGTTTGGAAGGGGCCCAGATGATTTGAGGAGGGGCCCAGATGTCCTGGTTCTGCCCCCAGGGCACAGACGGGGGGCGGTGCCTATCATTTGGGAAAAGGATGCTTGAGGCTCAGCTGCTCTTCTAAAAGGATGGTTATTTTCCTGTCTGCTACTGTAGGGCGAGAGCAGGAAGGGGGCTGGGAATAAGGGGGGGTAAGAAGCCCCTACCCCAAGGACAGGCTTTGGAAAGGTGGGGCTCCCCCACCCGGCCCCCAGGGAAAGCCAGCTCTGCAGGGGACCCCGGGCAGAGGGACGGAGTATGTGTGCACTGTGTGTGGGCACCTGACAGCTCCTGGCCCGCAGCTCTGGAGGCTGGCTCTGTAAGGGCTCATGGAGCT
Source organism: Oryctolagus cuniculus (assembly GCF_051225735.1). NCBI lineage: Eukaryota > Metazoa > Chordata > Mammalia > Lagomorpha > Leporidae > Oryctolagus > Oryctolagus cuniculus. The sequence continues at coordinate 166,650,598 of NC_142871.1, read as the reverse complement.
GGGAGGGACAGGTGTGCTCACTTCTGAGATGGGCCTCCTGCCCCAGGGCACTCAGGGTTCACCCTACTCCAACAAGCAGGTGGGCCACGTGCACCACTCATGGCTCACGAGGGAAGGAGGGGGAATGTCCAGGAAGGGTCGCCCTTGGCAGTTCAGGCCCAGGCCAAACCATAGGAGACTGCGGCCGGCCTTAGTGACTTGACTTCCGGCGGTAGAAGAATCCCTGCAGGGAGCCAGCTTAATCCCTGAGAAGCACCTTGGTCCCACAGGCTTGCCTGGACCACAGCAGCAGGCACACTGCTGCCCCCTTCAGAGCCCCAGACCCGGAGCGGCACAGGGGCTTGGTCTACTGTGCTGGCTCCCACTACAGAGCTGGCTTTGGAAAGGTTACAGCCTCCAAGCCTAAGCCCAACAAGGAAGAAGCCACGATTGATTAGTGATGTCTACTGCTAGCAGAGGTGGGTTGACTAGTGATGTCTGCTGCGTGTGGAGGTCGAGGTGTGGTGTTGCATATTAATATCTCATCCACCATCCCAGCATGAAGGCGGGACATTTTTCTAAAAACTCCTTCATCCAGCTGATTCGAGCCTGGGGAACGTAATAGCATTTTGATTTTATTGAAAGCTCAGGTGCAGCAAAAGGGAAACAAACTGAATCGCATGCTGCTGGGGGGGGGGGGCTGACCCACAGTGAGGGGGCGGGCCACTCTGCAGGTGGACAGAGCCCTTCTCCCCTGCAGCTGGGCTGCTTCCAGGTGGTTGACGTCATGGCCACAGTCTAGGCTGGGGACACCCTGGGCTCCCTCCTGGCCAAAGCGTCCCTCCCGGACTCTGGTTTGCAGGGCCAGTCTCCTCTCTGAAGGTTATTCACTTTGGAAGCACGTAATACCTTTCGAGGGGGCCCGACCTGTAGACATCGTAGGCCATTGCACCATCAAGGGGACCGGGACGGCGGTGGAGATGGGGAACGGGTCTGTTTTGCTGGCCATCGACGGGCTGCCTGGAGTTCTAGTCCTCTCAGGCGCCCCAGTGTGGCTCACAACCAAACCCACACGGACATGGGGTGGGGAGGCCCGTGGAAGGGAACCATGGCAATAAAGGCGAGGAGAGGGAAATCAGCTGATGAGTCCGCCATGCTGAACACAGTGCTAGACGACTTCACGGGCATTATGTTCTTAATTCTCTCTGCAGGTGTGAGAGCGTGTGCTAATCTACTAGGGCCACATGACCAGCTCTGGGCATTTCCACCACACAGGCTTGTCTTCCCACAGTCCCGGAGGCTGGAAGTCTGAGACCGGGGTCTGGCAGGGTTGGGTTTTGGTTTCCCCAAGGCCTCTCTCCCTGGCTTGCAGGTGTGATCCTCTCCCTGTTTCTTCACATGCCCCCCCCCACACACACACACTGTGTGTGTCTGTGTCCTCATCTCCTCTTAAAGGACACCAGTCAGGTGGATTCGCCCCCCCCCCATGACCTCAATGACCCCTTTAAAGGCCCTGTCTCCAAATTCAGCCACCTCTGAGCTATTGGACTTCAATGCATGAGTGCTGGGGGCGCACGAGTCAATCCCTAAAAGACAGTTGGAATAGCCCTTCGATGGCTTACATAGGGTATGGCACCCAAACCCAGGCAGGCACTTCAAGCTTAAACCCCAAAGTCTTGTCTTTTTTCTAAAGATTTATTTATTTATCTGAAAGGAAGAATCACAGAGAGAGAGAGATCCTCCCTCCACTGGTTCACTCTCCAGGTGGCTGCAATGGCCAGAACTGGGCCAGGCCAGAGTCAGAAGCCCAGAACTCCATCTGGGTCAGGACTTGAACTGGCACTCATATGGGATGCTGCTGTGGTAGGCGGTGGCTTAACCCTCTGCACCACAATACCGGCCCGTAGACTCCAAAGCCTATGTTAAAGGTACCTAAGAGGCCAGTTAGGAGGTGGCCTACAGGGAGTACTTGGGTCCTTGGAGGAGGGGCTTAGGAGGCAATTCTTGCAAAAGGCTTGGTTATACAAGCCTGGGTGGGCCCAGCTCTGCCCTCCCCGCCTCCCAGCTCACTGCATGACCCTCCTTCCGTGTGCTCTGCCAATGCCACACTCTGCCCTTACCCCATTGGCTGCACCGGTGGGACTTGCCTGATCCTGGGCTGTGGACTTCCAAACTGTGAGCTAAAATCACCTTTTCCTTCCTAAGTAGCTTCCCAGTGACGCCAGGCTGACTACTGTAAATACCATTTTATCGATGTAGCGACTGGTGCCAGCAGTCAGTAAGCAGTGCATGGGGCTGGCATTGGGGCATAGTGGGTAAGGCTTGCTCATGACATCAGTATTCCTCATAGGTGCTGATTCGCTGACTCGTGTCCCAGCTGCTCCATTTCCAATCCAGCCCCCTGCTAATGGCCTGGGAGAGCAGCAGAAGACGGCCCGAGTACTGGGGCCTCTGTCAACCACCTGGGAGACCAGGAAGAAGCTCCTGGCTCCTGGCTTTGGCTTGGTCCAGTCCTGGCTATTGTAGCTGTGGGGAGCAACTCGGACTAGACTGTTACTGGAATTAAGACTTATTCTATGCATCTGCTCTCCCACAATATGGCGCTGGGAGAGGAGGAACCAGCTTCTACACAGCTGCCTCCAGTTCAACCAATAAACAGCAGGACCTGCTCCTGATTGGAGGAGAGCAGCGTACTCGGTGTGTGGGTAGCAGAGTTGGGATTGATGGAAGAGGACTATAAAGGAGGAGAGAGACAACATGCACCAGGAACACCTGAGGAACATCTGAGCAGCCCCCGAGAGAGCCGGCCGGTGGTGTGCCGCTCCCCCGCGGAAGTGGGGAAAGTGGCAGGGGGAACCGCCCTTCCACGGAGGTGGAAGGGACGGTAGCCAACCCAGGAAGAACCAGCAGCAAACCCGGGGAGGGCCGAGCAGACGAAAGAACAACGCAGAGTCTTGTGTCGTTCCTCCGTGAAGAGGGGGAGCGACAGTAGCCATCTGGGGAGTGAACCGATGGATGGAAGCTCTCTGTCTCTTCTCTCTCTGTAATTGCTTTTCAAATAAATAAATCTTTTTTTTTTCTTAAAAGAAGGTAGGTAGTGGTGAAGGAATGCCTTGTTCCATCCACTCCTGTTTGAATCTTTCAAGTTCTCACGATGCAGTTTGCCTTCTAATGGGGGAGCTATTAGTTGCCAGTCAACTTCCAAGAGAGACACAGCAAAGAATGAAATAGTTTTCATGGCAGAGCAAGTGTCACAATAAAAATAGACCCTCCAGGCACCTCGTGCACGCAGCACTTGGAGCAGAGGCGGGGGTGGCGACCGCGGCTGCTGGAGGAGTCGGGGTGGTATTTCACAGCATTGTCACAAGAGCTTGTGTTGGCCTGGCAGGATGTCTTTTCCAATTCTGCCTCTTCTGCCTCTGATGTTAAAACAGACAGAAAACGAATACGTCCCGCTGTCCTGCAGGCAGCTCTGACTCACAGCCCCGTGGTTTGGAGGAATCTTCCTGCGGTTAGGCCCACGTCTCAGCGCGGCTGGAGGACTTGACGGAGCCAGCATGTTGAACCTGATCTTCAAAGCTGAGTGAGTTCAGTGGACCAGAGGTCGAACCGTCGCTCCTCCATACCCACTGCTTCTGCGTGCTGGGATTCAACCAACCGTGGGTCAGCCATAGGAAAAAAACCATTGCGTCTGTCCCGAACATATGCATTCTAGATTTTTTAAAAAAGATTTACTTTATTGATTTGAAAGGCAGAGTGACAGAGAGAGAGAGAGACAGAGATGAAAGGTTCTGCCGTGCTTCGTCAGTGCTCCCTGCACAACATCCTGCAGCAGCCATTCACAGAGCACTGACATCCTGTCATGTAGCACAGCCATGCAGACGCCTGGAGGTGTGCACAGGGGGAGGCGTGCAGGTCCCACGCCTGGGGGTGTGCGCAGGGGCATGCGTGCAGGCCCCACGCCTGGGGGTGTGCACAGGGGGAGGCGTGCAGGTCCCACGCCTGGGGTGTGCACAGGGGGATGTGTGCAGGCCCCACGCCTGGGGGTGTGCACAGGGGGAGGCGTGCAGGTCCCACACCTGGGGGTGTGCACAGGGGGAGGCGTGCAGGCCCCACGCCTGGGGGTGTGCACAGGGGGAGGCGTGCAGGCCCCACGCCTGGGGGTGTGCACAGGGGGATGCACACAGGCCCCACGCCTGGGGGTGTGCACAGGGGGATTCGTGCAGGTCCCACGCCTGGGGGTGTACACAGGGGGAGGCGTGCAGGTCCCACACCTGGGGGTGTGCACAGGGGGAGGCGTGCAGGCCCCACACCTGGGGGTGTGCACAGGGGGATGTGTGCAGGCCCCACGCCTGGGGGTGTGCACAGGGGGATGTGTGCAGGCCCCACACCTGGGGGTGTGCACAGGGGGATGTGTGCAGGCCCCACGCCTGGGGGTGTGCACAGGGGGATGCGTGCAGGTTCCACACCTGGGGGTGTGCACAGGGGGATGCGTGCAGGTCCCATGCACAGAGCACACTATTTTATAATTTTCTTTTTGACAGGCAGAGTGGACAGTGAGAGAGAGAGACAGAGAGAAAGGTCTTCCTTTGCCATTGGTTCACCCTCCAATGGCCGCCGCGGCCAGCGCGCTGCAGCCGGCGCACCGCACTGATCCGAAGGCAGGAGCTGGGTGCTTTTCCTGGTCTCCCATGGGGTGCAGGGCCCAAGTACTTGGGCCATCCTCCACTGCACTCCCTGGCCACAGCAGAGAGCTGGCCTGGAAGAGGGGCAACCGGGACAGAATCCGGCGCCCCAACCGGGTCTAGAACCCCGTGTGCGGGCGCCGCAAGGCGGAGGATTAGCCTAGTGAGCCGCGGCGCCGGCAGAGCACACTATTTTATACAAGGCACTTGAGCATCCTTGCGTTTTGCTAAACAACTTGGTTCCGGAACCAATCTCTCGCAGACACTGAGAGGTGACTGAGCTTAGTTCTGTGTGCTGGAGACAGAGACCCCTGCCCCTGCCAACCAGTCTCCTTCCCCTCCCATCCGTGTGCACCTGCTTTATGACCGAGTAATCGTTCTCAAGGTCTCCAGGAAAACACGCACACTGTTCAGCGTCCTAAAAGAAGCAGGAGACCTGGGGTTGAACTGGGAACCAGTATTTTTAAAATTCATATTTTTTTGTTGTTTTTAATATTTAAAATTTTGGTAAAGGGCACATAACATAGACTTTACCACCTGAAACATTTCTTTTAATGATTTATTTATTTATGTATGTATTTGACAGAGAGAGAGAGAGAGAGAGAGAGAGAGAATCTTCCATCTGCTGGTGCACTCCCCAGATGGTTGCAACAGCCAAGGCTGGACCAGGCTGAAGCCAGGAGCCAGAACCTCCATCAGGATCTGCCATGTGGGCAGCAAGGCCCCGAGCCCTTGAGCCATCTCGCGCTGTCTCCCAGGATGCATTGGTATCGAGCTGGATTTTAAGTGGAGTAGTCTACCCCCACACGTGGTGCTGAAGTCCCAAGCCCCAGTTTAACCCTCTGTGCCACAGGCCCGCCCAGGAATCTGCGTTTACAGGGGTCTCAGGGCCTCCAAGGCGTGCTGCTCAGGGACAGGAAAGTGCAAAAAGATTTAAATGTTTGCAAACCTATCTGATGTGTAGCCGAGTAACGCTGAGTCATTAAAAAAAAAAATCCCGTTCAACTCCAACTGCCCGAGGGGTGCGGCAGCAGGAATGCCATAGGATCGCTGAGTCAGCATTCCGAGTTTGGCTTTCAAGAGGGACTTCCAAAGCCTGCAGCAGAGCCGGTTGTGAGAGCCTGGGCTTGCCTCAAAGGACCAAGGGCGCTCTCTGTAGTCTGGCAGTCCAGGGGAGAGGCTAAGCCACGCCCACTGCAGACAGTGCAGGGGTGGGACCTAGGCTGATGCGGGCTGGGGGCCAGGGGGCTCCTGAGGGCCATCCTCGAGCAGTCAACAGCGCAGGGCTGTGGCCAGGCTTTGCTCCCCGTCCCCAGCCCCAAATAGTGGAGCTGGTGCTGCCTCGCTTCCTGAAGGGTGAGCGGCCTAGGGAGCCTGTGGGCCCAGCAGATGCCCCCAACCCGGCCGGATACCAAGGGTGCCCTTGACAGCTGAAGTGGGAAGACCCCAGACCTCCCGGCGGCGGCGTGTCCCGTGGTCGCGGAGAAGATCCGTAGTGCATCCAACCCGCGCCCTGGCAAGCAGTCAAGAGCAGGTGCCGAGAGAAGCCTCAGGTCAGGATGCATGGGCGAGGGGGGCTAGCGGGGCGCTCTCTGAGGGCTGGTGCCTGCAGCCCACGGGTGAATGTGTGTGGGAGAGGACGCCATGCCATGGACAGACCCTGGCTGCCCCCTCCGCCCCGCGGTGTCCCTGAGGTGGGTGGAGGGAGGGGCAGCTCCTGAATAGGAACATGGATTTTCTTGAATTCACCCTGAATTGTTGAAGGTTCACTTTTTAAGACTATTTATTTGAGAGAGAGAGAGAGAGAGAGAGAGAGAGAGAGAGAGAGATCTTCATCCACTGGTTCACTCTTCAAATAGTCAAAGCCAAAAGCCCAGAACTCCATCTGGGTCCCCCACGTGGGTGCAGGGACCCAAGCACTTGGACCATCCCCTGCTGCTTTCCCAGGTGCCTTAGCAGGGAGCTGGATTGGAAATGGAGCAGCTGGGACTTGAACCGGCGCCCATATGGGATGCCTGCATCACAGACCCTCCTCCTCCCTCTTCCTACCCTCCCCCCAACCCCCGCTGCCTCTCCCTTGTGGTCCTCCATAAAACAGGGTGGAAACAAGCCCACGGGCTCTACTAAGACAGAGCTGTTTTCTGGGTGTCTGCTCTGTCTTGCAGGCCTGATAGCAAACTCCACCAGCAGCAGGCGGCTGTGGAGGGCCTGGACACCCCAGCTGCCCTGTTTCTTTTCAGCCTCGGGCCCCCTTCTGACTCTCCATAAGGCCCCGGTGCCCATGGAGCAAGGCAGGGCACAGACGTAGTTCCGCGAAACTCCCCATGAACGAGCACTCAGCAGCCTCCCCACTATGGCTGACGTGCAAAAGGACGGCTTCCCATGGGACACTTGCCATGTCTTAGTAAGCACGCCTGATACAGAACACCCCAAAACTGGCTGGAGGAGCTGCTACAGAACCCCCAAAGCTGGGTCTGTTTGGTCGATGCTCGGAGAGAGCCAGTCACTGACATCGGGGTAGTGGAAGGAAAGAGGTGTTTATTGCCAAGCGCAGAGCGAGGAGTTGGGGTTCATTCCAGGGCTGTCTGAGCAGTCAGGGCAAAGGTCCTTGCAGGGCGAACTTGGGACGGAGCGGTGCGTGCTCAGCTCCTGTCCAAGTTCCTGGGAGGTGGCCCTCCTTCGGTCAGCGATGTGGTGTCCCTTCGGGAATTCGGATGATGGCAACGTGGACCTCAGCCAGCTTAGGGGCTGCGTGCAGACGGCAGGGACTTTCTGCTCTGGGCCTGGAGCTCCTGGAAAGCGAGCCCCTAGAGACAGGACCTCAGGTGTTATCTATTGAAGAAGCAATGACCTCGTGGTCTAGCAGTGAAGGACCTGGCAGGGACGGCGGCACCGCCCCCTCAGCTGGGTGGGCTCATGTCAGCGGGTGGCCGGTTCACCAGCACAGAAGCAGAGCGAGGAAACGTGATGCCGAGGGGTAGAGGCTGGGAGAGCCCGGGCCGGATGGTGTTCAACACATGCATGCAAGGCTCCGTGTGGGGACCCAGTTTCACACCACTGAATGGGGGAACATCTGAGGGGTGAGGAAGGCCCTGGAAACAGGGGGTCCCTGGGACCCATCCACCCGGGCCACCTGGTGCCAGCTGTAAGATAACTATGCCAACCCACTGTGGGGCAGGCAAGAGGACTATCAAATAAGCAGTTTTAAATACTTACACAGCCAACGCCATTATTCTGGGTTCTGCAGAATTTATAGAAAGCTTTTTTAGGAAATGTTCTTTAAGGAAGGAAGACAGCCTATGGCCACTAAACCCGAAACAGAACATGGGTACAGAACAGTGGCCCTTCTGTGGCCAGATGCAGGGGATGCCAGCGGCTCTCTCCTAGGCTGGGTGTGAGCCCGGGATGGCTGCTTCCCCAGCCAGCCCTCGCTACCGGCCCTGACTCAGACCAGCCAGCTCTCCCTGGACAGGGCATCTACTTGTTCCTGCGGGTTGCGCAATCTGGTCTCTTACAGACATGTAAAACATGCAGTAATGCCAGACCACCCTGTTCCTATTAGGTGTAGAGCCTTTAGCATGGGTTGTATTTTATTCCACCTGAAAACTTGACGAAACAACAATTGTGCTCTTTTATGCGGTTGTCCTTTAGCACCTGTGGGGGATGGGTTCCAGGCACACTCCCCTGGAGATCAAAGTCTCCATATGTCCAAGGGCTCTATGTCCAGTGGGGTAGGATTTGCATAGAACCTGTGCACATCCTCCTGTGGGCTTTAGATCAGCTCTGGATGAGTTATAATACTTAAAATAATGTGAATGGCTGCTACGCCCGATCGTTTAGGAGACGATGACAGTAAAAACCGTCTGCACACGGTCATGCAGATGACGCTTCCTTTTCTGAATATTTTTAATCCACGGTTGGCTGAGTTCACAGATACGGAGGATGGACCGTCATTCTGCAATTTAAGAAAACATGAGAAAAGAATAAAGCTGTCTGCAGGCACTGCCTTAACTCTCCTTGTAGAGCATGTCTAAGAGACAACCCTGAGGAACAGCTGTCACCCTTCGGGGTCAGAGCAAGAAGAGTCAGGGTGGGAGGGCATAGTGGGTAAAGCCTCCACCTGCAGTGCTGGTGTCCCATACGGGCGCCTGTTCGAGACCCGGCTGCTCCACTTCTGATCCAGCTCTCTGCTGTGGCCTGGGAAAGCAGTAGAAGATGACCCAGGTCCTTGGGCCCCTGCACCCATGTGGGAGATCTGGAAGAAGCTCTTGGCTCCTGCCTTTGGATCAGCGCAGCTCTAGCTGTTGCGGCCATTTGTGGAGTGAACCAGTGGATGGGAGACCTCTCTCTCTCTGCCTCTGCCTCTGCCTCTCTGTAACTCTGACTTTCAAATAAATAAATCTTTAAAAAAAGAAGAAGAAGAGTCGGTAAGGAAACTCTGAGAGAGGCCAAACTGACAGAGGGCTTTGTCCCACAATCTCAGATAAATAGCGAGGTAACACCTACCACCTGGAACCTGGAAATTTGTTCACAAGTTCACCTCCCTAACTCAGCTGTGAGTTTCAGGGGGACACAGACGGGAGCTACAAGATGGGCTGGTGTCAAGGCCCAGTGGGTTAAGCCACTGCTCATAATGCCAGCATCCCATTTTGGAGCGCCAGTGTGAATCCCAGCTGCTCCGATTCGGATCCAGCTCCCTGCTGATGGGCCTGGAAAGGAGGCATTATTGCACACGACCCAAGTCCTTGGGTGCCCGCCACTCATGGGGGCGATCAGGATGGAGCTCCTGGCTCCTGGCTTCAGCCTGGCCCAGCCCTGGCTGCTGCAGCCGTTTCGGGGAGTGAATCAGCAGATGGAAGATTTCTCTCTGATTCTCTCTCTTTGTTACTGTGCCTCTCAAATCATCAAATAAAAACTACAAACATGTAAAGACAATGCCTCATTCATGCATGAGCGGCACTTAATGACTGTCTATTGGACACAGGGCTGAGTAGGTGAATGGGTGAATAATTGACAAGAACTACTGTGGAGTGTGGAGTTCTGTTTGCAAGTTAAAGGTGCATGGAGATGACAGGAGGTCCTCACCCGCTCGGTGATTACCCACAGATTTGTCTGCCTCCTCCCCCAGGGTTCCAGGACGCAAAGAGCCATAGGAACCCTACCACACCTGCCTGCCCCGATGACGTCTGCTCAGGTGTTAGAACCACAGCAAGAGGGCAGGCTTCCAAAAGAGGGGAGTGGCCAAGGCTTGCTTTCTGGATTCATCCAGAAATCCCTAGGGAAGAATTCTGAGGCCATTTGTTATTAGTGAGTACCCACCTGGGTATCTGGCTGATCCGAAAGACATGGCGAGAGGCATGCCTGGCGGGGTTGAGTGTCTGCACCCTTGGACAGCCAACCCCCACCCCTGCAGTGCCCCCAGCGTAAGCAACAGGGAACCAGTCCAGCCTCTTCAGAAAGCCCTGAGGGCGGGGCAGTCTCCAGCCTTTATCTGGAGTCTGATTTCTTTTGTGGAAAGAGACACAGGCATGCCTACCATGTCTGTCACATTTTGTAACTCTTCAAGTTGTGCATGAAAGAGGATGTTAGAAGCAAGGTGAGCAAGGGAGACCCTGACGGGCCTGCCTGCGTTGGAAAAGACAGCAGCCCAACGGCATCATCAAAACACAGCCTCGGATGGCGCCACTGACAGCAGAGCCAGGCTGTCTTCCTATCGAGCGAGAGCCCTGAGATTCCTGGGGTCCTGGCTTCCACACACGCCCCACGCCCAGACACCGTCTCCTATTAATATCCCTTTCTCTGAGTGGTATTTGCTGGGGAGGGTTTGCTAATTGCCTGCAGTGTCACTTTCCTGCAACCTGTTCTTGATTTCAAGGAACTCAGCAAACGGTGGAGTCCGCCGGCCTCTCTCACGCCAGACTCCTCTTAGCCATCAGCACTTGATTTCTCCATCAGTAACTTCAAGCGCAACTGCTTAAGACAGAGGAGGTTAAGCCAACGGAACCTGCCTATTTTTATGCTGCCTTGAAAGTTCACTCTTAATCTTCGCCTGAGCATCTCCATGGAGATTTAACCTATGAATGATTAATTCATTGGGACGCCACCTTGTATGCGCGGTGCTGCCTTGTAGGAGAGGTGTCAAAGCACCCCTTTGGAAACCACAAGGAGCTTCCCAAGAATAAATTAAAACACACCTACATGTCTCTTCCAAAAAGATAAAATGCAAATGAAGGAAATCCAAGTCAAAATAACTTAGGGGAAAGAGCAAATGGCTGCCTCTTGTTAGCAAGGACAGAGATGGACTTGGCTTCGGGGATGACCGGATCCAGGATTCAGACGCCCCAGCTCCTCTCTTCCTTTCCTCTGAGCGTCTCTCCTGTCCCCGATTCCACTGGAAAAATCCTAGAAACAGACGTGGGCTTCCCAGGCTCAGATGCGCACCCCTTAAAGCTCACTGCTGAAGCCGGGGAGACAAGCGCGTGGGAAGACGCCCAGGGCGGCCCCGCCACTGCATGGAGGAGGGGAAGACAGTCCCCGGAGCAGAGCTGCAGAGCACACGCCCAGTGATTGCAGCCGGCAGGTCTGTGTCTGCTGTGTTTTGATGCTTTGACCTCCTGAGGCCTTGCTCACCCAGGAGGAACTGCTCCTCCTAGGACTAGTTATTCCTAGAGGCCCCAACCATGCACCCACAAGTTCATCCTTCACCCAGCCCCCACACCCTGACCACCTCCCTCATCGGGCTGTAATGCTCACAGCCACTGTCCCCCAGCCCTATCACTCCAAGGCCAAGCACCCGGCGAGCAGGGACAGCCCACACCTCAGAGCCCGGAAATGAAGGAAGGTAGCCAATCCTGCACCTGCCAGCTCGATTCTCCCTTTAGAAACCACATCCAGGCCCCCGCCCTGTTCCCCTCTCCCCGCCACACCTCCTGGCCGCCCTGGGTGCTCCGTCTTCTGGGGATCCGTGAGCACCGGACTTCTTTCTTCACTCAGTCACTTCCTTGTGTGGCGTGATTAAAGCCAGTCCCGAGTCCCTTTAACGCATGTCTGTTACAATTGGCCTGATCCCGAGGCAGCTGGGGGAACCAGCGCTGACTGCTCCAGGGCCACCATCCTAAAGCAGGTTTGGTGTTAGAGTAAGAATCAAGTGCAGAGGTCGGTGGAACAAGAGCATGTGGGAGGAGCCGTTTTCCGAGCCCAGGAGCACTGTCTGATACTCGTAATTGAGAAATAGAGTGGGAGACCCAAAATAAGTAAGCAGGAGCTGTCATTCCATGGACGCAACACGCTGAGGGGCTGGCGATGTCGGGCAGCCCCGGAGCAGCTGCTTGCAATGCCGGCATCCCATTGCGAGTGCAGGTTCCAGTCCCGGCTGCTCCACTTCTGCTCCAGCTCCCTGCTGCTGTGCCTGGGAAGGCGGTAGATGATGCGCATGTGCTGGGTCCCCCGCATCCATGAGGGAGACCTGGATGGAGCCCCCGGATCCTGGCTTCAGCCTCGCCCAGACCTGGCTGTTGTGGCTATTTGCACAGTGAACGAGCAGATGGAAGGTCTTTGTCTCTGTCACTTGCTTAAATAAATGAAATAAATCTTTTAAAAAAATACTTATTTATTTATTTATCTCAAAGTCAGAGTTACACAGAGAGAGGAGAGGCAGAGAGAAAGAGAGGTCTCCCATCCGGTGGTTCATTCCCCAAATGGCCGTAAAGGCCAGAGCTGTGCCGAACTGAAGCCAGGAGCCAGAAGCTTCTTCCGGGTCTCCAACGTGGGTGCAGGGTCCCAAGGACTTGGGCCATCTTCTACTGCTTTCCCAGGCCATAACACAGAGCTGGATCAGAAGTGGAGCAGCTGGGACTAGAACCGGCGCTCATATGGAATGCCGGCACTAGTTTGCTCAGGGTCAGTCTTTGGTGATTCTCTTGGTAGTGAGGGTAAGGCTTTAGTTCCTTATCTCTAAAATAAAGATAACAATTCCTGCTATATTATTTTTTATTTTATTCATTTATTTGAAGGGGAAGGGGAGGAGAAGAAAATAGAGAAGATATTAGAGAAGATATATATATATATATATATAGAGAGAGAGAGAGAGAGAGAGGTGATAGATATTAAGGAAGAGTAAGAAAGCAAGTGAGATTCCCGTCTGTTTGTTCCACTCCTCAATGGTCAGGGTTGGCCTGAGAGCTGAGCCAGGAGCCCGGCATGCAGTCTGGTCTCCCACGAGGGTGGCAGGAGCATAAATATTTGCGCCATCACTGCTCTTCCCGGGGCCTGCATTAGCAGGAGGCTGGGGTCAGGAGCCAGAGCCAGTATCGAATGCGAATGTTCTGGTGTGGGATGCCAACATCTTAACCACTAAGCTGAACTCAAAAGCCACAAAGGAAGAGGTAGAAAAATATGACTTCATTAAAATGGAAAAAATATTGTAAAGTAAAACCACTGAAAAAAAAAGTTAAAGGGCAAATAATATATGAAGGTCTCTTTGAAGACGAAGATGAAATCCAGTAATACTGTGCTTGGTAACTGTTCAATGGTAGCTGTTACTAATTCTAACTCTGTTCTTTGTTTGAACATAGCACAATAGGATTTGTTCTTATGCCAAAACAAGCTTAAATGTAACAAAATATAATAAAGTTTAAATAGGGCAAACCAAATATAACATGTTTAAATATAATACAATCGTATAAAAAACAGAGAGTATCACTTTTCTAATATCCCTGTGAAATAGCTAGGAGATTTCTAAGAGTGTTGCGTAAATCAAAAGCCACAAATGGAGAAATGGAAAAATACGACTACATGAAAACGGAAAAAAATTGTAGGGTAAAGCCACCAAGAAGAAAGTTAAAAGACAAATAATATATCAAGGTATCTTCAACATTTCTTGGAAAAATAAAATTAAAAGATGTTTGCTTTAGCGCAGAAAACGTTTGAAATCCACACACAGCTTTTTCATAACACGTATTCTATGAGCTTTTCCAAGGCTCCACATATGCACACATTGCAACTTTTCGCACTGAAATAAGCATATCTTTTAATTCTACTCTTTGTGAACTTTTAAAAGCACCTTCATGCCAAAGAAAAAGGAATTGTGCACACACATTTCAGGCGAAGCTAATTTCCTTAATACACAAAGCTCTCACGGAAGCCAATAAGAAGAAAGGAAATGGCCCAATAAAAAAATGGGCTAAAGACATGAGCAGATGGCTCTAAGAAAAAAAAAAAAAAAAAAAGAACCAAGCCAATCAGCACGCGACAAGGTGCTGTGTCAGGAGCGGGCGGCTGTACTGAAGAGCACCAGCTAACAATAGCGCGCCTCGATTCGGATCCCATTTCCACAGAGCAGAAAATCTGGTGCAGCAGGTGGGAGCCCCGGCTGGCGTTTGTTCAGCATTAAAAACACCGTGAGAGAACCCAGCTCCTTCGTATGTTTGTTCCTTTATTTTAGGCACCCCCAGATGCCACCCAGCTCCATGGATTACAACCGAGTTCGAGACAATGAAGAGACACTGGGCAGCGAGAGCTTCCTGGCTGGCGCTGTGCCCCAGGGCCTCGGCGGCCAGGGAGGCTGGGAAGTTGAGGACTGAGGAACCTGGCTGGCCCTTGTCCCCTCGTCCTAGTGGGTGACCTGGAAGCCCTTGGAATTCCCCGAGAGGTAGCATTGTGTTTCTTGCGCGTGGTGGTCTTCTTGGACCACACCTGATAGCTTATGCTAACAAGGGGTCTTAGGATGGGGGGCTCGCCACACTAGAAAAATCTACATGCGACATTAGCCTGCCTTCCGTGGGAGTTTGTCCCCTGGAGGCTGAGTTCGGCTTGTGACCCACGATCCCATCCGTTGTGTGTAGCTAGAGAAACTGCAGCGGTAGAAACTCCAAACACCAACGCAGCCCTGAAGGTGACAGAAGCTTCGAGCGTGCAGCCCTCCTAGACTTGGCCTTGTGCGCCTCTGCTTCTGGCTGGTTCTGGTCTACAATCGTTGCCATAATGAAACTATAGTTGCAAGTGCAGTGCTTCTGCACCTGAGGTTGGACGTGGGGGGCCCTCAGTGTGTGACCGCCTGGTCAGAAGTGAGGTGGCCGTGTCTGCAGCGGGGCTGCCCTGTGAAACACTCGCCCTCACATTTCAGCCTGGCTGGCTCCCAGGTGACTGGCTTCTACGGTGCTCAGTACGGCACTATCTTGTGCTCCTCCCGGACAGAAAATCCTTCATTGAAAGGATTGTTTCGTGGTGCATGGGGCCCATTCCCCATCCCTGTGGCAGCCTCCACTCGTCCCACGTCTCTCGGGGCCTCCTGTAGGGCAGGGCCTTAGTCTCACGGAGAACCTCCAGGTTGGACTTATCATGATTGATTATCTGGGATCAGACATCCCAGCCTTCTAATCAAAGCCAGCATTCTGTTGACAAGATAGAGGGAAAGATGAATATTGAATGGGCAAATAACAACACTACCCAGCTACTCAGCCTCATTCTAATGAAAAAAAAAATGACATTTGCGGTGTAGTAGTGCATCTTCACCAATCAGCTCTGTTATCAATCTGGCTGGCACACATCAAATGTCGGGATAAACACCCCAGGTTAGCAGCAGTGCATCAAGACCTGCATTCCACTTTATTTTTGATGGCAGTGTGCAAGGCCACGGTTTTTTCAAGAGCATTTGGCACACGCAAGCTAAAACTTGAACCACAATGACCCAGCAGTTCAACATCGAGGTATATTTGTCAAAGGGAAGACAGGCTCTCAAATGAACACTGCTACACACAAGTACCCATGCAGCCCTGGGCACAGTAGCCAAAAGGTGGAAACGATCCAAATGTTCATCCGTAGATGAAGGAATAAAGAGTGTTGTGTGTACGTCTGAGGGCGTATCATCCACCTGTAAAAATGAACAAAGCTACCACGTGTGTGAGCCTCAGAAACAGTATTCCAAGTGAAGACAGCCAGGTGCAAGAGGTCACACATTCCATTTGTTTGGAACATCCGGAACAGGCAAGTTCACGGAGACTGGAAACAGCCTGGCGACTGGCAGGGCCAAGGAGAGGACGGCGGAGGGAGTGGTTGCTTCATGCCCATGTGGCCGATGACATGTTTTGAAACAGGAGAGGAGCGATGGGCTGTGTACGTACTAAATGCCCTTGCACTGCACGCTTTAACTTTGTGCTGTGTGACTTCTGCTTCAACTGAAACAACAGCCATAGATCACTTTGACCCAAAGTTGTGATTTGAGGAATACAACCTTTCTGTGTGTATAAACACGTGTGCAAAGATATATGATGATACTGCAGCAAAGCTCATGGACAAAAGGAGCTAAAAGATGTATTTAGGGACCAAGGCTGTGGCACAGCGGGTTAAAGCCCTGGCCTGCCCATACTGGCATCCCGTATGGGCGCCAGCTCAAGTCCTGGCTGCTCTACTTCCGATCCAGCTCTCTGCTGTGGCCTGGGAAAGCAGTGGAGGATGGCCCAAGTGCTTGGGCCCCTGCACCCATGTAGGAGACCTGGAAGAAGCTCCTGGCTCCTGGCTTCAGATCAGCGCAGCTCCTGCTGTTGTGGCCAATTGGGGAGCAAACCAAAGGAAGGAAGACCTTCCTCTCTGTCTCTCCCTCTCACTGTCTGTAACTCTACCTCTCAAATGAATAATTAAAATAAAATCTTTTAAAAAAAAAAAGATACGCTTACTTTGGTCTAAAAAACTTTGAAATCCACATACAGCTTTTCCTTAGCATGCATATTTCTTGAATTTTGTAAGACCACCTCTGTGTGGATTTCAACTGTTTTTGTGCCAACATAAATTTATTTTTAATGACATTTCCCATGAAATTTTTAAAGTTAAAAAAGTCCCCTCTAGCAGGGTGTGTGACATTGAGACACTGAAATCGGTTCGATCCATCTTAGTGGGGCTTTCCTCTAAAACCTGTGGTATAGTGAAGCAACGGCGTACACGCAGCCATGGGGAAGCACAGAACAGGTTTGTATACACTGACAGGGAAAAAAATCTCTCATAATGCTAAGAAAGCAAGTGCCAGCTGAGGCACAGAGCCCAGCGACTGTTCCGTTATTTGGCCAAGGTGTATGGCCTCTGTGGCTTTGTCCCTCTTGTCCTCCAAGCCAGGACAGTAATGCCCTGTGCACACTTCTGTTCTGAACAGGACGCTGCCTGAAGTGGGTGTGTCCCCCGTGGCTGGCACGGGAGGGGAACTTTTTTTTTTTCAGATTTATTTATTTATTTGAAAGTCTAGCATTACTGGGAGAGTAGAAGAGACAGAGAGGTCTTCCATCCACTTGTTCACACCCGTGACTTCAACAGCCAGGACTAGCCCAGGTCCAGGGCAGGAACCAGCAGCTTCCTCTGGGTCTCCCAAGTGAGTACAAGGGCCCAAGCACTTGGGCCATCTTCTACTACTTTCCCAGGCGCATTAGCAGGGGGCTGGATTGAAAGTGGAGCAGCCGGGACTAGAACCAGCGCTCATATGGGATGCTGGGGCTGCAGACCGAGGCTTTACCTGCTATGCCACGATGCTGGCCTCACGTGATGGGAACTTGCTTTCATGGTTGTGACTGTTGGTGTGAGCGGGTCTCACTAAGAGGCATCCTCGGGGGAGACTTCAGTTACGAGCAAGATGCACCCTGTTTACCATCAGCAGAAGCCCAGGCGGGGCCCCTGCCCGTGTGTGCAGCACCCTGGTTGCCATGTCTGCTGGCCTCTGGGCCTCTGACTCCCCCAGCAGAGTCGTGGGGTCGGGGCCTGGGCAAAGGCTGGGACGGAAGGCGGCGTGGACAACATCCCTGAGACTCGCGGACGCGGCCAGCACATGGTCCTGCTGGGCCCCTGCTTGGGTTTACCTGGGCCTGACTCTCGGGACACTGGGAAGACAGCGTCTTGGACAGGGACCTCTGGCCAGCACAGTTCATCCTGGTGCCTCCGCCGCCTTCACGCCCTTTCTCTGGTCTGCGGCTGAAAAATGGCCCGGGGTCCCCTCCCCATCTCTGCCTCCTGCCTGCCAACTGCCAGGAGCTCTGGGTTGTTGACGTTAGCTTCAGCTCGCTGAGCACTGGGCTGGCTGTCACCCAGGCCATGTCACAGACTGGCTGTCAGCTGCACCAGGGGCAAGGGGTCATGGACACGAAGGTCACAGCCAGGTGGTGCGCTAGCTGCTGGAGCTGGCCCCCGAATAAAGAGGATCCTTTTCCAGGACGTGGAGTTTTGCTATCCGAGAAGCGCGCTTGGCACTCGTGTGTTCCACGACACAGAGCGGCGGTTTCAGAGAGGCAGGCCAGGTACTCAATTATTCACCTGCCCTGGGGGAAACGAGATACGGTGGCTCTTCTTCCACACACGGAACTTTCCAGCTTCCAGTGCGGCTGTGTGAGTTGTGTTAATTATGAGTCAGTGTCGCAGCAGGGAGCAACAGATCCGAGTTTGGAAGGCAAGGAGGCACCTGCTCAAGGCTGGTGGAAACCAAGAGGGAAGTCCTCAAGACTCCAGGAAACCCAGGGCCGGTCCTCACAGGGCTGGCCTGCGGCCCGGCACGGCCTCCAACACACACTCGGGAAGATTGGGGTGATCCCTTCCACGTCACAGGACAAGAGAGCAAAACACTGCATGGGAATGCGTGCTGTTGCTGTTGCAAATAAACTCGCATTGAGACCCCTCTCCAGAACACCTGGGACCAGACACATTCCGGATTTGAGATTGTGAAAAGATTTGCATATCCAGAATAAGACACCGTGGGGCGGGACCCAAATCTAAACACAAAATTCATTCATGCTTCACGTACACCCTATACACACAGCCTAAAGGTAACTTACATAGTATTTT
Organism: Oryctolagus cuniculus; assembly: GCF_051225735.1. Taxonomy (NCBI): domain Eukaryota; kingdom Metazoa; phylum Chordata; class Mammalia; order Lagomorpha; family Leporidae; genus Oryctolagus; species Oryctolagus cuniculus. The sequence goes on along the minus strand of NC_142871.1, from coordinate 166,632,122 downwards.
CAATAATTTTGTACATGAAGTAACGTTTCATGGTGCAGAATTTTCCACCTGTGACATCATGTGAAGGCTTAAGATTTTTGGGTTTTGGATTTTTGGGTGAGGGGAACTCAACGTGTGTATGTGGTAACCAGTATTGTTCGTTATTTGTCATCATTAATAGAGCTAGTTCCCATTTCACCTAACACCAGCTCGAGCAGGCCACTGAGAGCGACATTCCACATGTCTCAGGAACTGGTTTTATCAACTCTCTTTTAGGGTGGAGGTGGGGAGCGCTGCTAGTGTGAGGTCAAGGGCTAGGACCAAACTCATTGCATGCTGTGCATTAGCCACGGTAACAGGTGGAGTGAGGACACTCATGGTCCCGCTCCTGCAGGTTTCATGCAAGGGCGTCCCCAGCCTTGTCCCGAGGCCCTGTGGTCCCTTCACGCACACTTGCTCCACCGGACGCAGCGGCCCTTTCTTAGGAAAGTTTAGTGTTTGGTAACTGAAGGCTGCGCAGAGACAGCCCTGGCCAGTGCTGGGAGACTGACATGACACCACGCTCAGTGCTGCCAACCCAAGTCTGACTGTATGCCAAGCCTTTTCCTGGACAGCGCTGCTCCTGGATTCTCCTGGAACCACGGTGCTGTGGATTGGATCTGTTCCGAACGTATTCCCCAAGGATTCCTCTGGCGGAAGCTTGGTCCCCAGTGTGTTGATATGTGGGGTAGTGGTACCTTTAAGAGGTGGAGCTTAAAGGTAGATCTGTGGGTCGTTGGGGGTGCTGCCCTTGGAAGGTGGGACCCCTAGGTTAGGTCTCACGAGAGTCAGCCGTTACGAAGCCTGAGCCTGCCCCCCACCTCGCTGGCCGGCTTCCTGTCTGGTCACGGGCTTCTGCCGCTTGCACGTGCTCTCCAGCGTGAGTCCCGCACCAGAGCCCAGCCAGTGCCTGCCCCACACCTGGGATCTTCTTTTCCTTCTAAGTGAGTCAGCCTTGGGTGTTTTGTTATAGCAATGCAAAAAGGACTATTCGGTGTGGTGTTAGGAAGGTGAACACAGCGGGGCTCCACTCCCTCCTGGTTCACCCAGGGAGCAAAGCCTACCGTGTTCACTGCTCTGTGGGGGAGACGGGGCCATGGCAGCTCCACCATCCACAGGTGTGCCGCTGGGCTGGGGCAGCCCCAGCAGGGCCGGAGGGTCTGCAGGGGGTCATGGGCCTCCTTCCCATGAAAGCAGTCAATCGCTGGGGTTGACCAAGCAGCGAGATTCACGTTTCCAAAGCCCGCTACTGCGGCGTTCTTTGTTAGATATTTCCAGATTCTCGCAGACTAAAACATACGCTCTCAGGAACATGCGCCCAGGTGAAGGCAGAATTCTAGAACCCATGGCCATGGTCATGTCAGGGACTGCTGGGAGGCCTCTCAGCCCCAGATGGTGTCCAGAAAGTAGAGTCGATGCCCTTGGATCACAGACTCTCCTGACCGTGGGCGTCCTTAATGCTGCATGTCGAATGCAGCGTGATGTACAAACACCCTTTGGTCTGTTCTCGCGGTGTGGAGGAATATGTCGAAATGTTTAGCTTCAGGATCATCATCCGTGGGCTCCCACATGTTTACTATTGTTGTAAATTTGCCTGCACCATTGCAGCTTTCCTCCTGAGTAGGAAATGATTCTCTCGGCCAAGAAAATATTGAGGTTTCAAAGGACAGATGGGGCAGACAATCCATAGCTTCCGGCTGTGAAACCATGGGGACGGCCTGGGTCCCCCCTTCTCCTCTGGCTTTCAGGGACAGCCACAACTTGCTATGATAATCATCTAATGTGTCTGCAAAGCACTTAAGGTGTTTAAAACCCTCTCCTCGTGTTAGTTATGAGAGTAAAGGGCCGTGCCCAAAAGGGACCATGGGGAGTAACTGCTGAATGAGCGTGGTGTTTGCGCTTGGCGAAGATGGAAATTTTCCAAAAGCAGACAGGAGATGGCCATAGAGCACTGAGAGTATACTTATCGCCCCTGAGTCGTACACTGAGACTGGCTAAAATGGTACATTGTATGTGAAGTGTAGGGTCTTCTTTGAAAGAATAGATGGAGGCCGGCGCCACGGCTCACTAGGCTAATCCTCCGCCTTGTAGCGCCGGCACACCGGGTTCTAGTCCCAGTCGGGGCGCCGGAGTCTGTCCCAGTTGCTTCTCTTCCAGGCCAGCTCTCTGCTGTGGCCAGGGAGTGCAGTGGAGGATGGCCCAAGTGCTTGGGCCCTGCACTCCATGGGAGACCAGGAGAAGCACCTGGCTCCTAGCTTCGGATCAGCGCGGTGCACTGGCTGCGGCAGCCATTGGAGGGTGAACCAATGGCAAAAGGAAGACCTTTCTCTCTGTCTCTCTCTCTCACTGTCCACTCTGCTTGTCAAAAAAAAAAAGAAAAGAAAAGAAAAAAGAAAGAATAGATGGCCCACTTCCATCTGTAACTCAGCAGTTTAAATTGGACCAACAGGCTATTTAGTTTTCCTTTCTTTAACGAATAGGTGCTTGAAGGCATCCGAAGAGAAACCAGGGCTGTCAAGGTTTGAAGGCCAAGGTCCCCAATGGAAAAGCCAGCACTGAGGTGAGCCTGGTAGCCAGGATGACTTCCCCCCAGGGATGGAGATGGGAGACGGACAGCACGAGACATCCACTTCAAGTGCAAAGCCACAGCAATAACGCTAGTGTAACGTGGCACAGGACAGACGAACAGACCAACAGACAGAAAAGCAGCTCGTTCTCTCTCTGCACAGATGCACAAAAAATTCATAAAAAATAAAAAGTTCATTGTGATGCAAAAAATTGAAATTCATGCTACAGGGGTGTTGGGGTCTTAAGCCTGAGACTGGCCCCTGACCAGCAGGGGACAGTACAAGCACTCCCTGACAAGGCGAATGGGAGAGGTAAGGTCAATGGGTCAAGCACACTGCAGCAAGCACCCCGGAGTTCTGTCGAAGCAGGAACCACTTTATTGAGGAAGCGTACAGGCTTATTAAGCTTACGAAGGACACGTGCAGTAGGGGAGCCAATCAGCGAAATGGTCACGCAGGCACGGGTGGACCACACACAGGGGCATATAGGGATCACGCACTGTCCACGTGTCCGGAACTAAAGTGGACCTATCCCTGCGGGTGGTCCGATCTCTTGTGGCTTAACCGCAGCGGCCGCAAACACACACACACACACACACACACACCCAACATCCACCAGGCGCCATGTTGTTAGGGACTATTTCAGGCAATGTGCAATACAGGGGTCTTCAAAAAAGTTCAACGAATTGCATATGATGAACAAGAAAACCTCTGTGCCTTTGCACTGATCTAGATAGAGGAATCGCTGCAGAGCTGTGGAGAGAGAGCGGCTGGGTCGATTAGATCAACACAGGGAGAAAATGTGCGTCTTGCCCCCTTCCACACACCGGCTCCCGTCTTCAAGGACTTGAATGAGGCAAAGGAAATCAGTTCTGGAAGACTGCATAGGAAAAGCTGCATGATCTTGCAACTGGAAGATTTTTTTTTTAAGGAAAAGGTTTGTTTCTTTATTTGAAAGTCAGAGTTACAGAGCAAGAGGGAGAAACAGAGAGAGAGAGAGAGAGAGAGAGAGAGAGAGAGGTCTTCCATCTGCTGGTTGACTTCCCAGGTGGCCACAGCGGCCAAGGCTGACCAGGCTGAAGCCAGGAGCCAGGAGCTTCATCCAGGTCTCCCACATGCATGCAGGGGCCCAAGCCCTTGGTCATCTCCTGCTGCTTTTCTCAGACCATTAGCAGGGAGCTGGATCAGAAGTGGATCGGCCAGGACACAAAATGGCACCCACGTGGAATGCCGGCATCACAGGTAGTGGCTTTACTCGCTATGCCACGATGCCGCCCCTGGAAAAAATTCTTAAACAGCATACATAAAGGAAAAAGATAACTTAGACTAGATTAAAACTAACTTCTGCCATTAAAAGACACCATTTGGGGAGAACAGTAAGATAAGCCATTGAATGCAATAGTATATTCAAAACATATATATGAAAAATGACTCAATCAAAATGCATTTTTATAAACCACCTACAAACAGATTTTAAAATCCATTATTTTAAATCAAAGGCAAGAGATTCTAAAAAACACTTTATGAAAGAGGACGTCCAAATTGCCAATAGGCAAATAAAAGGTAAAAATGAAATTTAAAACTATAAAGAAATACTACCATATACCTACCAGAATGGTTAGAACAAAAACAACAAAATTGATAATGTTATGTTTGACATAAACACAGAGCCCTGAATATCCAAACATTATTACTAAGGTATAGTTTAGTCAATTATTTCAGAAGATTCTATGGCAACTCTTCAGGCTGAATATCCTAAATATGTTTATTATATTCAGCAAAAATGCTTACATATGTGCTTCAGGCTAATTACAATCATGTAATTTTTAATTTCCACAAACTGGAAACAACTCAAATGTCCATTAAGAATAGACAAATAAATTGTTAAAATATTCCTATCATAGAACATTCTATAGCAACACAAATGAATGAACGTCTGTAGGCACAAACTGAATGAATCGCACAAATGTAAGTTTGAGAAAGAGACACCAGAGGGCACAGACGCTGTGATTCTACTTAGAGGAAATTCAAAATCAGACAAAGGAACGTGAAGACGGAAGTCAGGACACGTGTAATCTTTGTTGGGAGTGGCGAGTGGGAGGGACAAGAGGCACCCTGTGTGTTGCTGGCTGCCGTCTGTTTCTCATCTCGTGGGGTTACAGTGCTGTGTCCACTTTGTGAAAATTCATAGAGCTGAATACTTATACATGGGCACGTTGTGTGTGGAATTTGCAAAGGTCAGACTCACAGAAGCTCCCAGAGGCTCAGGTGGAAATGAGGAGAGGAAGGGGACGCAGGGCCAAGCGTGCAATCATGGCAGTTGGACAGGAGAACCAAGCTCTGCAGGTCTGTCGTTCAGCACGGAACAATACTGGGTTTCACACAGTGAGCGAAACTTGCCAAGAGAGTAGATCTTAAGTGTTCTAACCACAAAAAAATCAAGGAGAGTTATCAATTATTTTATTTTCATCATTTCACAATGCATGCATATATCAAAACATATATATAAATGTATATATATATCAAAACATAACATGGTGCACAACATATACATATTTATGTATACATATACCATGTATGTATACACTTTTTAGAAAGAAAAAAATAAAGATGTAAAAAAATGTTAAAAGTGCAAAGGTCTTGAATAGACATTTCTGCAAAGATCTAAAAAAGAGGGCCAACAAGGACATGAGAAGATGTTCAACTTTGGGCCGGCGCCGTGGCTCACTTGGCTAATCCACCACCTGTGGCACCGGCATCCCATTTGGGCGCCGGGTTCTAGTCCTGGTTGCTCCTCTTCAGTCCAGCCCTCTGCTGTGGCCGGGAAGGCAGTGGAGGATGGCCCAAGTGCTTGGGCCCCTGCACCCGCATGGGAGACCAGCAGGAAGTACCTGGCTCCTGGCTTCGGATTGGCACAGCTCCCGCCGTAGTGGCCATTTGGAGGGTGAACAAACGGAGGGAAGACCTTTCTCTCTGTCTCTCTCTCTGTCTATAACACCACCTGTCAAATAAAAATTAAAAAGCGATGTTCAACTTCACTAATCAGTAGGGAAATGCAGATTGAAATCACAAGATACCACTTCAAACCCATTGAGGTGGCTACCATTAAAAAACTCAGAAATCAATAAGTTAAAAGGATATGGAGAAATTGGAACCCTTGTTTACCAGATGGCAACACATGATGGTATAGCTACTATGGAAAACAGTGTGGCCGTTCCTCAGAAAAATCAAGCATGAAATTGCCATATGATCCAGCTTCCATGTACGCCCCAAAGAACTGAAAGCAAGGCCTCAAGGCCCTGTCTGCACCCCACGTGCACGCAGCCCTGCTCACAGTAGCCAAGAAAGGAGCCACCCGAGTGTCTCACGGACGGGCGAATGGGCAGAGTGTGCTGTATGCATCCAGAGGACTATTGTTCAACCTGAAGCATACGGAGATCCTGTCACTTACAGCGGCACACATGATTCTGCAGGGCATTGTGCTACGTGAAATGAGCCAGACACAAAAGGACAGATACTAGATGACCCCATTCGTCAGAGGTTCCCAGAGCGGCCAGACTCAAACAGAAGCAGAAGGCCGGTGCAGGGGAGAGGGGAGAATGGGGTTACTGTTTAACGGGGTTGGTTGCACAGTACTGTGAATGTACTTAACTCCACTGAAATACACTTCAAAGGATTGAGGTGGGGCTCAGGGGGCATGCTGTAGCAGGCTAAGCCACCATCTAGGATGCCTGCGTCCGATGTCAGAGTTCTCTGCCAGAGAGAGAGAGAGAGAGAGAGAGAGGTTTTCCATGTGCTTGTTCACTCCCGAGTTGGCCGCAACAGTCAAAGCTTCAGAGCTGTGCCGATCCGAAGCCAGGAGCCAGGAGCTTCTTCCGGGTCTCCCCATCTTCCACTGCTTTCCCAGGCCATAGCAAAGAGCTGGATTGGAAGTGGAACAGCTGGGACTTGAACCGGTGCCCATACGGGATGCTGGCACTGTAGGCGGAGGTTTTACTGCTATGCCACAGCGCTGGCCCTCCGGAGCAGTTTCCAGGGAAGCGCCTGGGCTGTGTCCCTGCATTGCTGCGCTGGGGAGCAGAGGCCCGGCTTCCTTTGGGCTCCCTTTGTCAGATTCAATTTCCTCTTAGAGACACGTGATCACCGCAGGAGTGGATTTCCATTTGTCCTGCACTGTCTTTCTTCCCCACTAGGGACTGTGGCCTTGGCAGCCAAACGTGGGTTAAATGCTGTTAAAAAGCCCAGCACCAATGGGAAGCAAGGAATATTTCTGTGAAAATTCTGCATGTTTGGAAAATCTTTTCTTGCCAAATAGCTGCCCCTCTCCTACCCAGGCAAGAGGATGTCTGCTCAGTGCAGGGCGAAGCCAATTACAGCAGTGACTAAGACGCCAGACAGACCCAGAGCTGCTGAGAAATGTGGCGTAGCCCTGTGGAGTTTAGGGGTTTCAAGCAGGTCTTTCAAATGAAAGGTACTAGGTCCGAATCTAAAATTGTGCAGTAGAGAGTAAGCTCTGGCAGGTAAAGTCTCAGGTGCAATAATGACCACACATTTAAAGGCTCCAACGCTTTGCTGGGGATATGTCACCCTCGGTGTCCCTGTTGTCCGGAACATATGGGCAGGGAACATAGGGCACACGCCTACTTCCCTTCCTGTCTTAGTTCACTTTCTAGTGCTTTACTAAAACTCCTAAGGCCAGGAAACTTGGAAAGAATAGAAGCTGATTTGGCTCTCGGTTCTGGTTCTGTCGGCTGAGCAGCTCAAGGGCGTGGCTACTGCTCCGCATCTAGGAGGTGGAGCTTCCTCCTGCATGGAACTGAGGCGCAGATAGCACAGGGTGAGACAGGAAGGTGCATCAGCTCAGTCTCGCTTCCTCTACTTCCAGATCCTGGTACCAGCAGGTGGCCCCGCCCCCACGACCTCACCCGGTCCCAGGCACCTTCCAAATGCCATTGCCAGATGAACTTAGGGAGTTTCAGAGGAGGCCTCCCAACCATGGCACCTCCCACAAGGCCTTTCTCGGCATAGTTCTTCCTCCACACTTGTTTTTAAGCAAGCGTGGATTTTCTTCCCTCTCCTCCTTATTCTGTTCATCTGGGGAATTCTCAGACCTTTACCTCAGATCTTTTCTGAGCTTTGCATTTGCGTGTGTCTGCGTGTAAATCCAGTGCCTCCAGTCATATCGCGAATTCCTCAAAGACAGAGGTTGCATGAGAGATTTTTCCTTCCAACGGTTGCCCCAACACTCAACCTAAACAATTCTTGCTGTTTGAACCGATGGGAAGCTTTGGGCACGCTACATCATTTCGGGAGCCTGGTATAAATTTAAAATGTGGGGCTCCTTGTTCCAAAAAAGCAGCTAAAAAAAAAAGAAGCCATGAAAGCACTGAAGCATAAGGCTCATTTCTCTCCTCTGGGTTCTCTGTCCCAAAACCCGCCGAGGAATCTGTGTGTTCTTTAAGGTCGTTCTCAGTGAGAACAATCTTATTTACATGTTCGGCATTGTTGCGTTCCTCCTTATGCTGTGCAGTGCCAGCTCTAACCACGGATGCGGAAGCAAGTACCTGTGTGAGGACTCGGGGAGGTGACCCTCTGCCCGTTCTGCAGCTGGTGCAGGTGTGTGTGTTATCCTTACGAGAATAATGGAAACGTGGCACACGACCGCTTGTACTTCTGGGTTGCACTCGTCCCGCCCAGCCCGTCGGCCTTGCAATGATGGAGAAGGACATGCTGAGAAGAGAAGTAGCTGAGCATTGCCCTAATTCCCTGTCCTGCTGTCTCTTCCGTTCCCTGCATGTGGCTGGCTGAGCCAGGGCCACAGCTCAGTGAGAACGGGGAGGGCAGGCTCGCTGGCTGTTCGTGTTTCCTGGAAAGCCATTGCTGTCATCGCGAATGAGGAGACCAGGACCAGAGACATGCATTCGCTCAGATGCGTGCTCCCCTGTACCATCAAAGACGATATTATGAAGATTTCAGGAAGCAACAACAGGACACCAAACAGAGCACAGGAACCTTCTGGGCATAGGGCATACGCCCCTTTCTGCTCAGGACACCCAAAGGGTAGCTGACTCCCCAGCCATGTACAAGATGCCCACAGAATGGCCCACTCGCCCGAGCAGGAAGCCTGGCCTCAGGCTGTGCCCGTGGAGCTGGTGGCTGCCAGCTGCACCTGCTTCAGACAGAACGACCAGCAGGCGAGGGGTGGAAAGGGGGCAACTCCTGCAGCCTGAGTGTCTGCAGATCCAATCACTAGGCGAGCGAGCGAGTGCAAACCTGAACGACCCGACAGGAGCGCGTGAATACAAGTTAGTGACACACGTCAGCTGGAAATGACGGAGCTGTTTGCACGTCTTGGGAACCGTGCGAGTGGCCCCTTGAGGTGCCTGCCTCCTGCCTCTGACTCCAGAGAACCGGGGCTTGAGTCCCACCTCCACGGCAGGTGACGGCTCCAGCACTCGCGTCCCCGCCACCCACGTAGGAAACCTAGATGGAGTTTGAGGCTCCTGACTTTGGTCTGGCCAAGCCCCAGCTATTGCAGGCATTTAGGGAGTGAACCAGTAGGTTCTCTCTCTCTGTCCCTCTCACCCTGTCTTTCAAATAAGTAAAAATGAATTAAAAAGTAAACATTTTTAATTAAAAAATTAAATATGATGGTATAACTACTTTGTGAGGCTTCGGCAAACATCGGAGAGCACATGACATAGCACACAGGCAGTAGAAAATGTTTAATATCGAGGAATCAACGGATAGGAGAAAAACAATATTTAAGCACATGAAGGTACTTATCAAGGTAAAGTGGAAAGGGGTAAGATCCGCTGTGTCTGAGCAGTTTGCAGAGTGGGAATGTACAAAGGAGAAATATAAACTGATTCGTACCATTTCAAATAGTGGCTGGATTACTTTGACAAACATTTGAAAAATCACAGCAAATTGAAAATAATGGGCCAGCATAATAAAGATCTAATGAGAGAGCTATTGAAAACTTTCCAACATACGTTACACAAGGACAAATAGGCACAGCCCCACACCAACATTTGATTTGATTTTTCTTTTATCTCCAAAATGAAAAATAGGCACAGAACTGATGATGGTGGGACTGCTAGGAACTGGAGTCTCTGGAACTCACTTCCTGCTTCGCCTGCCTGCAAGGTTTGAAACCTGTTTGCATGGATTCCCATACGTTAGTGCTATAAACAAATGGAATTAAAAGATGAGTTTTTCGGGGCCGGCACTGTGGCGTAGTGGGTAAAGCCATCGCCTGCCGTGTGGGCATCCCATATGGGTGCCGGTTCATGTCCCAGCTGCTCCTCTTCCAATCCAGCTCTCTATTATAGCCTGGGAAAGCAGCGGACGATGACCCAAGTGCTTGGGCCCCTGCACCCATGTGGGAGACCAGACGAAGCTCTTGGCCCCTGGTTTTGTCCTGGCGCAAGCCCAGGGAGTCCCATCTATGAAATTTGCATATGATTTGCATATAGCCATATTCTCCCCTGTCCTAAAATAACCTCTGGATAACTTACCCTATTTGATCTAAGTAAGCATGGCGTCACCAGCCGTTACAGCGTACTGCCCAGGCTATCGTAACAGCGAAGGCAGTCTGCGTGGGCTCAGTGCAGACACCGGCTTTCCCACGTCTTCTACCTGCTCTGTCTCCCTGTGTGGACGAAGCACCTGCAGATACGGCGGGCCAGCTGCGCTGCGAGAAAGGGAAACTGCCTCCCTTGAACTGTGAATGTTTTTGGTTTAAGTGGCAGGTTTTTTTTTTTAAAGATTTATTTTATTTATTTTGAAAGAGTTACAAAGAGCGGTAGAGAAAGAGAGAGAGGTCTTCCCTCTGCTGGTTCACTCCCCAAATGGCCACAATGGCCGACGCTGAGCTGATCTGAAGCCAGGAGCCAGGAGCTTCCTCCAGGTCTCCCACGTGGGTGCAGAGGCCCAAGCACTTAGGCCATCTTCTACTGCTTTCCCAGGCCACAGCAGAGAGCTGGATAGGAAGAGGAGAAGCTGAGACTTGAACCGGCACCGCAGACCGGGACTTTTAACCTGCTGTGCCACAGCGCGGGCCCCAAGTGGCGGTTCTTGCTTTTCCTTTTTTCTAGTTAGAGGAGAAGTTAGAGGGGCACAGGGCCCCCCGACGGGGTGGCAGAGCTCTGCGGTCTCAGAGACCCAGCAAGCAGTGCCCACCGCACACACAGCAGCAGAGGCGGCCTGGGTGCCTGGGACCCACCTGGTGAAAGTAGAGTCTTTGGCTGGTGCCGTGGCTCACTTGGTTAATCCTCCGCCTGCAGCTCCGGCATCCCGTATGGGCTCTGGGTTCTAGTCCCAGTTGCTCCTCTTCCAGTCCAGCTCTCTGCTGTGGCCCAGGAGTGCAGTGGAGGATGGCCCAAGTGCGTGGGCCCTGCACCCACGTGGGAGACCAGGAGGAAGCATCTGGCTCCTGGCTTCGGATCAGTGCAACGCCAACTGTAGCAGCCATTTGGGGAGTGAACCAACGGAAGGAAGACCTTTCTCTCTGTCTCTATCTCTCACTGTCTATCTGTCAAATAAAAAAAAAATGTAGAGTCTTTGTGCTTAAGGTGCTGGCCAGCCCTGGTCCATCTGAGGCGCTCACACACTCCTCATTGCAAACAGGACATGGGCCACAGAGTCCGGGAGATTGGAGGCCAGGCCCGTTCAAGACGGAGTTCTGTTTTCTAAGATGGTCAGTCTTGTGGACAGTGCTGAGGACCTTCTGTAGGTGGTAGTGCTGCGGCTTGAACGAGGTTTGTCCTCACCGACACTCACAGGCAGCAGGGACCGGGTGGGCGGGGGGTAGGGTCTAGTGGGAGGAGCTTGACACATGGGGCGGGGCTGCTACGAATGGTTCAGTGCTCTCTGGGGACTGGATTGGCGGCATGCAGAGTGGGTTGTTACAAAGCAAGGTTACCCCCTGTGGTTTTCCCATGTGCGTCTACTCCCCATCGACACTTCCGCCCAGTGTGGAGCCGCACAAGGCTGTCGCTGCAAGCCAAGTGACGCGGCCTCCAGAGCTGTGAGCGGAGCGACCCCTTTTCTCCGTAAATGACCCACTCTCAAGTGTTCCCTTATAGCAACGGAAAACGGACGGAGACACACAGGAGCCGTGGAAGGCTGCTCCCGGATACAGGAGAGCCTGCAGCTGGGCGAGTCATCCCGAGCCTCTCTGCTTCTGCTCCCAGTAAACGCGGCCACCACCGCCCGCCCCCCCCGGAAGTCTCCTTATGCCTCTGCTGGGCTCCTGCTCCCCGGGTCCTGCCCAGGCACCACCAATCCGCTCTCTCCCACCCCAGATGAGCTCTACCTTTCTACAGGTGCGTCTGGGTGGACTCATGGGGACAGCGAGTGATCTTTTCTTGTCTGGCTTCTTTCGCTCAGCACAGTTATTTTAGGATTCACCCATATTGTCTAAGCCTTCAAATTCATTCCTTTTTATTAACTGAAGAAATCAAGACACACGGGCGACTAGACGATGTGGACGGTCTGTTCTGGGAAGCTCCTCCCAGAGCCTGGTGCGAGCCCAGTGGGGGGTCTGCCTCCTTGCCTGAGCCTCCGCAGTCCCTGGGCCTGACGGTGGGCCGTCACGTCCATAGCCTGGGCAGTAGTCACTGAGCGTGTGCCACGTGCCACCAGGGGAGTGACACCAGCAGTGCAGGGGGAACAAGCTCCAGGTGCAGGAACCCTTACGCTGGTGAGGGAAGGTAGACTTTCCTGGCGAGAAACTCCAGGCTTTGTGAGATGCAGAAGTATCTCTCGAACAAAAGGAAGATATGATTGCTTTAAGTTTACCTTTTGTGATAAGCATATTTATGACGTCTTTATACTTTCGTAATAATGGTGTGTGGGTTGTCTGTTGCTGCATAACAAGTAATTCCTTAGCAGCTTAAAAACACAAAATATGGGGGCCGGCACTGTGGCCCAGCAGGTTAATCCTCCTCTTGCTGTGCCGGCATCCCATATGGGTGCTGGTTCGAGTCCCAGCTGCTCCACTTCCAATCCAGCTCTCTGCTGTGGCCTGGGGAAGCAGTAGAAGATGACCCAAGTCCTTGGGCCCCTGCACCCACGTGGGAGACCTGGAGGAAGCTCCTGGCTCCTGGTTTCGGATCAGCGCAGCTCCGGCCGTTGCAGCCATTTGGGGAGTGAACCAGCAGATGGAAGACCTTTCTCTCTGTCTCTCCTTTTCATCGTCTGTAACTCTACCTCTCAAATAAATAAATAAAATATTTAAACTCCCACCCCCCCAACACACAAAAAATATATTATCTCCTCGTCTCTGGGATCAGGAATCGGGGAGCGGTTTACCGGGTGGTTCTGGCCCCAGGTCTCCCAGGTCAGTCAAGCTGCGAGCCAGGACTGTGGTTGCATCTGACGGCTCGGCTGGGGCCTGCTGCCCTCACTCCCGCCATCGGAGCAGCCTTCCCGGCGTCAGCAGTCGGCGGGCAAGGACGTAGCGCCTGTCTCTGAGCTCACTGTCCTCAGGGCGAGGCAGCTGGCTTCCCCCGCAGTGCTGTCTGAGAAGGACACACGCCACAGTCTTTCAGTTGCCCGATAATGGAGGTGACATCCCATCACTGCTGCTGTATTGCTTTGGTCCCAAAGACCAATACCAGGAAAACCGGGAAAGGAGCCTACCAGGTGTGAATGCCAGGAAGGCATCTTGGAGGCTGACATGAGAGATAACTCAAACAGATGCGATCGTTCAGCTTCTTTAGCGATGTGCTCGATTCTGGGGTGTGTTCTGTCTGGTAGCTTAAAGTGATGGAATCCACCAAGAACAATAAAATACCACAATGGCTCTCCACGTGACAAATTGCAGGCAAGAAAGGGGATGGCTAGAGTTGCTATACATTGCATCGGTTCCCACTTATTTATTTATATATCACGCATTCAGTCCACAGACAGCTTCCTCGTTACCATGGCAACAGTGCAGAGGTACATTCCACCCAAGCACAAACATGGCGTGAGAAACAACATGGAGGCGCCGTGGCACAAAGAGCACAGCGTCTCTGTGTTGTCATAAGTGGATCTGGTCGACGGAGAGCGATGAGAGCGAGACGGAGGAGAGGGCTACCGGCAGAGGCGGCCTGTGGCTCCGAAAGAAACGGAGCAGACACGTTCTGGGAAGCTGACTCCCAATAGGTAATGCTCTAGCCTCTCCACAGTATACGCGTTATACACAGAAATGTGGCCACGTCACTGGGGTGGGGACATGGAGGAGGGGTGGGGGTCAGAGGGGAGAGCCAGGGGCAAGGACACGTGGGAGGGATGTGGTCCCCAGATCAGCCACCCCGAATGTATCTGGCCAGTGCCTGGGTCCTGCGGAAGGTAAAGTCGCTGGCTTCCCAGACTCTCGCCCTCTATCTTCTTCCCCAACAGCTTTGAACACCCATACTGTGACACGTCGAGCCTCTCCAATGCAAGACCCTGTGCCGGCCGAGGACATCAGCATCTCGGAACAGGACGCCAAGCCTCCTCGGAGTGAGGGAGCAGCCAGCGGCCAAAGCCAGCAACATCCGAGCCACATGCTAAGTCATAGTCGCACTGGGCTATAGCTCACGGAGTGCAGCCAGGGTTCCCGAGTCTGGGCTGACAAACACAAAACGGAATGGATAGATGATAGAGGAAGAAGGACGGCTCTTTGCTGCAGAGGAATTCCAACTGGTGGATGTGGGAGGAATGAGGACAATAGACAATCAGCGTTGGAAAACCACAGAGTTGTTGGTGAGCCAAAGCACCATCGGCGGGTCTCCAAGTATCGCCCCGAATATTACTAAATAGAAAGGAAAGACAAGAGCTATAGCGTGGAGAAACCCAGGCAGCACCTTGAACAAGTGATCAAAACCAGCGCCAGTGATAAGACATGGTGACAGCACTTTTGGGGAGTGAATCAGTGGATGGAAGACCTGTCTCTCTCTCTCTTTTCCCCTCTTTCACTCTGTGACTGTGCCTTTCAAAAAAATAAATGACTATTTTTAAAAAGCCCGTAGCTTAGTATTGTGTTGTATCAGCGCTAATTTCCCAGTGTCGGTCCCTGCACTTGGTTACAGAGATGTTCACTAATTAGGGGAATTTGGGTAAAGCAAGTGCAGGAATTCTGGGAATGAACGGTGAGACTTCTCTGCAAATGTAAGGAGCAGAGCCTGTGGTCATGGAGAGGCTGCAGAGGTTCTGTGCTGCGGGCGAGTACGCGCCGTGGCCATCTGTGTCTTCCTGCAGCGAATGCCCACGTGGAAGGATGCCTCCCTTCGACAGGGCAACAGCGAGGACTGCAGACAGAAGGGCGCTCGCCGACGTCAGATGCGATGGATGGGGTTCTCTCATCGTGCCTGTGAACGCCGGACATGAAGATGCAGGCGCGCAATGAAGCGTCGCAAATCCCCCAGCCACAAACAGGCCAGGTGGGCAGTGGGAGAGAAGAACCGGGGAGAAGGAGGGGCGGAGCCCACGCTCAGGGCAGGTGAGGCCACGTGACGTGGCAGGGCTCTGCCGGGCTGGGGATGTGGTAGAAGAGCACAGGTCATACTGAAAAAATGAAGAAAGAAAAACTCCTTGGAAATGACTGCACAGTTGGTTGTTGTGGCCATTTGGGGGAGTGAACCAGCAGCTGGAAGATCTCTCTCGCGTCTCTGTCCCTCTGTCTGCCTGCCTGTCTCAGCTGCTCTGCTTTTAAATAAATAAATAGAAGCTTTTATAATAAACCTTCACAGGGCAGGTGCTGTGGCGCAGCGGGTAAAGCCCCCATCTGCAGTGCCAGCATCCCGTATGGGTGCCAGTTGGAGTCCTGGTTGCTCCACTTCTGATCCAGCCCCCTGCTGGTGGCCTGGGAAACCCGCAGAGGACAGCCCCTGCCCCCACGTGGGAGACCTGGATGGAGTCCCTGGCTCCTCCTTCCAGCCTGGCCCAGCTCTGGCTGTTGCAGCCACTTGGGGAGTGAGCGAGGGGGTGGAAACCTCTCTCTCAGTCTCTCTTCTCTCTCTGTAACTCTGACGTTTAAACAAATAAATAAATCTTTAAAAAACAAATCTTTAAAAAAAATTCAAAATCTTGTTCAAATTGAACAGCGTGTTCTCACTTGACAGCATTAAACATGTTCTAGATTGGTAATTGAATTGAAAGGTTCTGGTTTTAGCTTGTAAACTGTGAGTGTGAGTGTGTGTGTGTGTGTGTGTGTGTGTGTGTGTGTGTGAGAAGGGGGAGAGGAGAAAGAGAAGGAGGGAGAAACCCCTGCTGGACTTGCTCCTGGGTCCTCGCCTCCGCGCGTGAGCGAGTTCAAGGAGGAGACGCAGGTGGAGGGAGCGGGAACGTAAGGTTGCTCTGAAGACAAAGGGAGAGTACGCGTGCAGACACGGTGCAGGCGACCGCCGGGGACCACGAGTGCTGCATCGTAAGACCCAGTGCCGCCCTCTCATAGGACAAGCGTGGTGCCTGGCGTAGCACCCACTGAATACTCAGGGCAGGTGGAGTGTGTGGCGGGGCTGCGGCACCATGGTGCTCTTGGGAGTTTCACAGCTTCTGGTGCATGATGGGAAGTGAGGCTCACAGCATGATGGGACATGAGGCTCAGAGCATGATGGGAAGTGAAGTTCAGGGCATGATGGGACGTGAGGCTCAGGGCATGATGGGAAGTGAGGCTCAGAGCATGATGGGACATGAGGCTCAGGGCATGATGGGAACTGAGGCTCAGAGCATGATGGGAAGTGGGCACGCTGAGCCTGCAGCCACATTGGATCAGCGCAGAAGGAAGGGAGTGTGGTCTGGGTGGTGCAGTCCCCAGTCTCTCCTCACTGCCTCCCTGCCTACATCAGTTACAGGCATGGATATAGATGTGGAAATAGATATAGATGGGATATAGACACAGATGTGGATAAATGATTGACAAGGAATGCATTCTACGCTTTCTTAACAGCACCTTGCTTTTTTTTTAAGGTTTATTTTATTTATTTGAAAGAGTTACAGAGAGAGGTAGAGAGAGAGAGAGAGCGAGAGAGGTCTTCCATCCGCTGGTTCACTCCCCAGATGGCCGCAATGGCCGGAGCTGCACCAATCTGAGGCCAGGAGCCAGGAGCTTCTCCCGGGTCTCCCACGTGGGTGCAGGGGCCCAAGCACTTGGGCCATCTTCT
This sequence comes from Oryctolagus cuniculus, assembly GCF_051225735.1. Lineage (NCBI taxonomy): Eukaryota > Metazoa > Chordata > Mammalia > Lagomorpha > Leporidae > Oryctolagus > Oryctolagus cuniculus. The sequence continues at coordinate 166,615,402 of NC_142871.1, read as the reverse complement.
TCTGTTTTCCCAAACAGAGCTGGATCAGAAGAGGGGCAGCCGGGACTAGAACTGGCGCCCATATGGGAAGCGGGCGCTTCAGGCCAGGGTTAACCACCACAGCGTCAGCCCCTGCACCTTGCTTTTATGACACTGCGCCTCCGGCCAAAGCCTCCTCATCCCCTTACGAGTGGGCAACATTGCAGAAATTGGACAATTTCACAGATAGTGGTTTCACAAAGCCATAGCTTAAAAAAAAAAAAAACACCACACACCACAATAATAACACAAATCAGAAACCAGCATGGATAACACAGTTTTCTGCCGGTTTATTCATGGAAAAGGTTCTGCTTTGTAAAGCGATGCGATGTCGTTGGCCCCCATGACTGAGAAGAGGAAGCCACGGGCAGCCCCTTCTTCTCTCGGTGGTCCCAGCGGCCTGGGACGGACCAGTTGTACCCAGAACATCAGCACAGCTTCACAGAGGATGCCTGGAGCCAGGCTCCAGCCTCACTCAAACCCTGCAGAGGGCTTCCCCCAAACAAGGCACGTAGGCTGCCTCCACCCAGCGGGCCTCCGAGTGCAAGGCCGGCGGTGAGCCCCGTCTGGCATTGGGCTGGGAGCCCTGGAGCAGGGCGCTGGCTCAGCAGAAGCCCACCAGCCCCACGCAGATGGAGGAGAGGGCGGTGATGGGGTGAGGAGGTTAGGGACGGGGCCCTGGAGCCAGAGGTGGACTTCGGCTCGGGGGCTGCCGCCTGCATGACCCTGAGCAGGCAATGGCACCGCAGCCTTCCTCTTCCTCCTCTGAAGTGAAAAGGAAGCCGTTGGTGGTAGCAAAGGCACAACCAGAGGGCGCTCTGCCGAGTGAAGTGAGTCAGCCCCAGAAAGGCAAACGCGCAGCCTAGACTTTTGCAGGATCCAGGAGACCCAGGTCTGCTCACCCAGCACACAGCCAGCCGGTCACGGACACCCGGGAACGCATAAAGTATTTATCTGCCGGGCACAGAGCAGGGAGGCGGGCAGCGGTCACTCAATTTCCGGACACGGGGCGGGGCGTGGGTTGGGGGCGTGGTTAAGGGCGGTCAGCCTTAGAGACCAAAGCTGGGGTGGAGCCGCGGGTGATCAGCTCGCGGGCAGGACGCTGGTTGGCCCGCAGCGCGCCTGCCCTGCCTGTGGTTGGTCAGCATGTTCTCCCGAGGACTCTGTGCTGGCCACGTGGGCTCGGCTGGAGCAGGGCCTGGGGCTCCTGGGAGGCATCTCGAAATGGGTCTGGTGTTGGGATGTGAACACGGGGGTGACAACTGGGTTTCGGGTCTTGTGGGCCTGGCCTGATCCTTGCAGTGGGTCCGTCCTCAGCAAGGAATTGACTTGCATCATCGGAGTGGAGGCAGAGGATGTGCAGCTGGCGGAGGGGCCGGGGGCCTGAGAGGGCGCTAGGGCTGGGCCCCGGGTTCCATCCCAGAGAGACGAGAAGCGTGGTTCCCGGACACCGGGAAGGGTGTGGGGGGGCGGCTCGCGGGAGGCCCACTGGCAGCCGCGGGGAGCAGCTGGACAGGGGGAATAACTCCTAGCGTCCACGGCACAGAAAGGCAACGCTGTCGGCCACGATTCGCTGTGTATTTAGAAACAGCTGATGGAGAGGATTTTGAACCCCCCCCCCCATGGGAAGAACTGCTGACTCTCAGAGGTGAGACGCATGCTGGTTCCCCGATCTGATCACTGCACCTTGAATGCACGAGTTGAAATATCACACTGTACCCCATGAGTCACTGCAGCCATTATGCATCCGCTCCAAGTTTTTTAAGTAAAAATAAGAGAAAAACGAAAACAAGGTGAGAGGGGCAGGCTGTTGGGAATTAAAGGGCAAGCGCTCGACAGGCCGGGGCTCAGGCTCTTCTCTCAGGGCTGCTGCGTCGTGGTCTCCAGTGGGCGGACACCCGCAGGGTGGACGGACCCGGAAAGACACCCGGGCAGGGAACCAACCGCTCAGCCAGGCTCCCCGGCCGTGGCTGCAGGGCCTGCGCCCGTGACAGCCCCGCTCTCCCACCTCCTCCCAGCACGCCCGGCGGGGAGGGAGCCCGTGCTGCTCTCCTGTCCTCCGAGGTCTGCGGTGGCTTCAGTCGCCGCCCTGGCCACCCTCAGCGTGAAGGCGTTCTTGGTTCTTGAGGTCTGCCCGCCCCTCCCTGCACTCAGAGAGCTTGGGGGGGGGGCACTCCAGCCCACCCCGGGGGCCGCCTGTCCCCTGCACTCAGAGAGCTCAGGAGGGGGCCGCTCCAGCCCACCCGGGGGCCGCCTGTCCCCTGCACTCAGAGAGCTCAGGACGGGGGCCACTCCAGCCCACCCCGGGGGCCGCCTGTCCCCTGCACTCAGAGAGCTGGGGGGGGCACTCCAGCCCACCCCGGGGGCCGCCTGTCCCCTGCACTCAGAGAGCCCAGGAGGGAGCCACTCCAGCCCACCCCGGGGGGCCGCCTGTCCCCTCCAGCCTCAGGACGGCAACTGTGCCGGCCGTGCTTTCTTCCAAAACAAAACGACAGAGAGAGGATTCCCACAATACATCTGTGGAGCGTGTCTCTGCTGGTGTGAGTGTCCGTGTGTCTACACGTGTGTCTGTGCACCTGTGTGTCTGTGTGCTTATATCTGTGTGTCTGTGTACCTGTGTGTCTGTGTGTGCATGTATCATATGTATGTATCCCTGTGTGTGTCTGTGTGTGCATATCGCTGTGTCTGTGTGCGTGTGCATACGTGTACCTGTGCGTGTCTGTGTGTGTATATATCCATGTGTATGTATACCTGTGTGTCTATGTGTGCATATCACTGCGTCTGTGTGTGTGCATATGTGTGAGTACCTGTGTGTGTCTGTGTTATATCCACATGTATGTCTGTGTACCTGTATGTGTCTGAGTATATTTGTCTGCATGTGCATATCAGTGTGTGTCTACATGTGTGTGCATATATCCGTGTGTATGTTTGTGTGTGTCTAGTGCTCTATGAATCCACTTATGTGAGCAGTCAAGGTCATAGAGGCAGAAGCAGGAGGGGGAGGAGGAGCCAGGAGCTGAGTGATTAAGGGCGGAGCTCCGGTGTAGGAAGACGAGAAAGTTCTGGAGCTGGATGCTGGTGATGGACACACAATACTGTGAATGACTGAGCACCACAACCTCACACTTAAAAGTGGTTTAAAGGGGGGCCGGCGCCATGGCTCACTTGGTTAATCTTCTGCGTGTGGCGCCGGCATCCCATATGGGCGCCGGGTTCTGTCCCGGTTGCCCCTCTTCCAGTCCAGCTCTCTGCTGTGGCCCGGGAGGGCAGTGGAGGATGGCCCAAGTGCTTGGGCGCCTGCACCTGCATGGGAGACCAGGAGGAAGCACCTGGATCCTGGCTTCGGGTTGGTGTAGTTCTGGCCGTAGTGGCCATTTGGGGAGTGAACCAACGGAAGGAAGACCTTTCTCTCTGTCTCTTTCTATGTCTAACTCTATCTGTTAAAAAAAAAAAAAACATACAGGTACACAGACATATATGTGGATATATACACACAGACACACACAGGTACTCACTAATATGCACACAGACACAGTGATATGCACACACTGTTTAGTGGTTTAAAGGGTAATTTTATGTATATCTTACCACAATTTTATATAATATGTTTATATATAACACATAATAATATATTAGTGATATGTATACTACTTATATAATATACATGCATGTACCAGATATATATATTTATCTCATACACGCACACACATTGGAACTGGATACAGTTAGAAGCCGTAAGAGAGCGAGCTACAGGGACAGAGGTTCTGGCCGCAGGGCAGTCCAGGGCGTGGGCCTGGGGGGCGGGGTGTGTGAGGATGAGCAGGGAGGCCGTGACCGGAAGGCCAGGGAGCAGGGAGCTACGGCTCCCTGCTGTTGCTGTGCCTGAAAGGGCAATGAGGACCCCCAGGACGGCGTGGGGGGTGGGGGTGAGCTGGAGCCACGCTGGCGTTCGCACAGGGAGCCGGCGACCGTCTGCAGAGATAAGGAGCTAAGCTTGCAGTCCGTGGCTGCAGAAAATGAGCAGCCTCCCCTTCAAGGAGTGGAGGGAAAGTGGGGTCCCGGGAGAGGACCAGGGTGCCCCTCGCAGGAGGGGGAAATTGGACAGGGCAGAGGAGAGGCTGCCTGGCCATCCTAGGGGACACTTCTGACGGGTCTACACTGGCCTTGAGACTGGTGTCCCCCTTCCTCCACGGTGCCGGTTTTCAATTTTCAATTTCATGCATTCCATGAAATCGTACATGCCAAGAATTTGTGCCGAGTGCCTGCCCCGTGAGTGCCGGGAGCACACTTCACAACCAACGATCAGGACGCCAGCACAGCAAAAATCTTGGCAGAGCTCCGGCCAATTCGAGATCAACACATCTGGCCCCGGAGGCCACGCTGCGCTTCTCCCGCGGGTGTGAGCGGAGCCACTGCGGAGGCCCGCAGAGGTGGGGGCCTGGAAGTCCGAGGCAAGGCAGGACGGAACGAAGCCTCCGCCCCGGCAGGCACCGAGTCATTAAGGAGACAGTAGGTGCCGTTTCCTGTGCCAAACGCTGTTCCCATGGCTCTTGTTTTACTGGTAAACCCAACGACACACACACTAATTTATCCACTTGAATAATTAATCCAGGCCCTATGAATAATTAAGGTTCAGCTGAGACCTATAGCTGAGGAGTCCTACAGCAGTTTGACTTTTTCACCCAGCATGAAGGAAGGAGCCCACGGTTCTCTTAGAGGCAGACGACGAGAGCAGAAAGTCTCCCCTGGGGAGCTGCTGCCCCGGGAGCCACCTGTCCCACCCACTCACTGTAACTCACACAAGCCCAGCCCTTTGTCAAGACTTTACAGCCCAGGCCCGGAGCTGCCAGGCCCTCCCACCGTGTGGAGTTCCCGGCTTCCTGGATGCTACACGCAGCAAAAGCGTCTGAATTCCGGAACATTCACTCTGTGTGGGGTGGAGCAACATTTGCTAGGGCTCTCCTACGAAGAGGGCGCTCAGTCCTGGGAAGAGAGGACCTGCTGCGTGCCGGCGCTGAGCAAGGTGCTTCCCGCTCGCTGCTTGCTGCCTTCAGCTGGCCTTCTTGAACCGTTTTGGAAGGAGATGGAAAGCCGAAGGCTGCTCACACCCAGGGCCGAGCTGTGTCTTGCTCAGGGCCTTTGCACGTGCTGCTTTGTTTCTCGGAATGGCCTTCCCTACCCCCCGGCCCCTCACCATCCTCTCTGCACATTTCAGTGTGATGGTCACAGACTCAGACCCCCCCCCCCCCAGGCCACCTCCATTGCCCAGGTTCCTACCCACACACAAGACTCAGAGGTAGTTAACCCCTACACGGTGCGTTCTGCTGCCTAGGACACAAGCTCCCTCCACGCCAGGGTCTTCATCTGCCTCTTTGTGTAAGCCCAGAGCCCGAGACAGAGCAGCTGCCCTACACACAGTGGAGACGAACGGCTGAATGCAGGCAGGAATAAGGATTTAAATCCACGTCTCTCAGACTCCAAAGCCCAAGTGAACTGCAGCAGAAAGGAGAGAGGGAGAAGGAGAGGGAGAGGGAGAGACAGAGAGGCAGAGAGGGAGAGGGAGGGGGGAGGGGGAGGGAGAGAGGGAGAGGGGGAGGGGGAGGGGGAGGGGAGGGAGAGAGGGAGAGACGGAGAGGCAGGGAGGGAGAGGGAGAGAAGGGGAGGGGGAGGGAGAGGGGGAGAGAGGGAGGGGGGAGAGGGGGAGAGGAAGAGGGAGAGAGGGAGAAGGAGAAAAGGAGAAAAGGAGGAGGAAGGATTTTTGAGGTCATGACCACAACTCTAGGATGACTTCATAGAAACTAAAATTTCAGAGTCTTCCAGAACACTCTGGGCGGCAGCTGGTGTGATAGAGCAGGCTTTCCCAGGTGCTTGCAATCACGGTCGAGTGCCATCTTCAGGGAGATTGGTTTCTAACAAGTCCGCTTAGTCCCGAGGCCAAGCTTGTCACTTCAGGACCCCGGGTCCACGCTCAGCACCGTGCTCCAGGGACAAGCTGTGGGTAGGACGAGGCGCTCACCCTCATGGCGGCACGGGCCGCCCAGTCCCTCCTCTGCCCGCAGGCTGAGCCCTGAAGTCCCAGCGCCACCGCTGCTTCCCTGTGGCTTGAGATCTTGATCCCTGACAAAGCCTTCGATTCCCGGGAAGGGACGAGTCCTTGTCTGTACCCAGGCTCTCAGAGCGCCAGGTAAATACGCAGTGGAAGAGCAGGCTCGGGGCGGGCAGAGGAAGCGGGAGGCCTGGACGTGAGGGTGCGACCGTGCAGGAGGATGCGGGGTGGACGACGGCGCTGCCTGCACCTGTGATGGCTCAGAGTCCACCCGCGTCCCAGGGCCACTATCCCAGGGGTCTGAGCAGCTGGTTGAAAGTGGAGAAAACTGTCTTTCACCTGCTTTCTCTCCACACTGCTCCTCTGGGCGTATGGGTGTAATCCACAAGCCCGGTGCTTGACAGGTGCAGAGTGTTTTAAGGTGGACTGTGCAAGGGAACACAAGAAGAGCCTGCTGCGTCCAGCCCGTGACCCGCCCAGCTCCCAGCCACCCACACAGCACCCAGCGTGGCCCGAGGGCTGAGCCTGTTGGAACCTCAGAAGCACCCAGGTCCTTGGACTCTTGTTCTCGGCTTCCTTGGGAAAGCGGCCGTGGATACACAGGCTGTGACTCACTCTGAGTCTCCCGGTTCTCTTTAGAAACATAAACTCGTATTTATAAATATAAACTTCTCACTTCATCTTCAAGGAAATAAATATAGGTTGTTCCAGACCAAACTCCGATACAAATATCTCCCAAAGTAGCTATCTGGTAGTAGAATCTGTCACTTACAGGGCACATTTTCTAGATGTTCTGTTAAGAATTTTGTATCTCTTATTTCATTCTCATCGCAATCTCGAGAGAGTGAGCACTTGACCCAGCAGCCAAGATGCCTCTTGGGAGGGCCACATCTCATATCGGAGCACTTGGGTTCGAATCCTGGTTCTGCGTCCGCTTCCAGCTTCCTGCTAATGTGCAGCCTTGGCGATAACGGGTGACGGCTCAAGTAGGTGGGTCCCTGCCACTCGTAGGGGAGACCAAAGTTGAGTTACCAGCTCCTGGCTTCAGCCTGGTGCCTGGTGCAGCCCTGGCTGGTGTGGGCTTTTGGGGGAATGAACTAGAGGATGGAGATCTCTCTCTCTCTCTCTCTGACTTTCAAATAAACCTTTTTTTAAAAAAAGATAGGAAGTGTTCAAGCGCCCCAGCAGGTAGTCACCTCTCACCACCTCGCTCTCCCCTCTTACTGCACTTCCTTTCTTCTGTGTTACCTCCTCTGCCGTCTCCTCTTCCCCCTCTGCACTGTGTGCCCGCGGGTCCTTTCTTTCGCATGCTAGCTGATGTCTATCGAGGACTGAAGCAGCGTCTTGCACACTTTTAGCCCAGTGCTCTGTGCGATGCGTGGGATACACTCACTGCCACTTTTTCCTCCCCCTTGGCTTTCTTCCCTCTGCCTCCCTGGTTTCTCGGGCCTGGGCGTGGGACGCAGCAGTCACATCACAGAGTCACATCCTGCCTCTGAGCCGCAAAGCCCTTGTCACCTGTCAGTCTAAACTCTCACAGGACTAATTTCATGAATTTTATGACAGACTTTGCTACCGAAAACAGCAGGCTCCTGAGCTGGCTCTGTCAACTCCACTCAGAGAACGAAAACAACTGGATGAGGTCAAGGCTATCTCAGTGATCAAAATTCCAAGTCACTGGGGAAGTTTTTAATCCAATCCCCTGACTCTTCCGGAAGCCCTGGTTGGGATGTGGACCGTTCCCATTGAACCCTATTTGCAGCTGCAATCAGCCAAGATCAAACCTATCCTGCTGGTTTGTGTGTGAAATGTCAGAGGGATGCCTGATCATTAAGGCCCACCTGAGTGAGAAAAAAAAAAGAAAACTGCTTTGGAAAACAAAAATCTATTTTTAAAGCCACGACAATGAGGTACAGCGGCAGCGCTGCCCCGGCACTCACGGGCTCTGCTGCTGTCCCTGGTGCTGCCTCTCTTCAGGCGCCAGCAGCAAAGAAGTGCATGTTCTGCGATGGCTTTAAGGGGCATCTCCTGTCCTGGCACAGCGCCTTGTGTCGGGATGAAAGGAGACGAGCGTGGTCACGAGGAAGGCTCCCCACAGAGCCGAGATGCGGCCAGAGGGCTGCCGAGCGTTGATTCGTCTGCACCTCCCTGTGTCCGTGCCCTTGGACAGTGCCTTACCACACTGACACTGGCCCTGGCCATGGGACTTGTTGAAGCCAATGGGCTGGTGCCAACGGGGGTGCCAACAGAGACTCGAAAGGCACCTGCACATTGGGATTTGATCTCTAACTGCTCCAGGAACCATCAGTTGTCTGGGACAGCCAGACTGGGGGATGAGAGATCACCTGGGGAGGAGAGGATGAGGCAGTCCAGTGAGCTCTCCTAAGCTGGTGGTCCCTCAGTGAGTCCAGCCTGGGCCAGTCTAGCCTGGCCCCACATCGCAGAACCACCCAGTTAAGTCTGGGTGTGGGGCCATAGAGCAGGGTGTCAAACAGTTCTTCAGGCACCCAACTTGGAGCTCGTGTTAATGAAGCAAGAGCTAGCGGGGATGCTACATGGCTACGATCCCTCCTGTATGAGGTTCTTCTGAAGATCTGTGAACCCTGTGTTGTGACTCAGTGGGCCAAGCTGCTGCCTTCAGCACCAGCATCCGGTATCCAAGTACTGGTATGAGCTCCCAGCTGATCCTCTTCTGATAGCTCCCTGCTAATGTCCCTGGCAAGGCAACGGATGACGGCCCAAGAGCTTGGGCTACTTCTACCCAAGTGGGAGACCCATATGGAGTTCTGGGCTCCTGGCTTCAGCCTAGCCCAGCCCTGCCTGCTGTGGCCATTTGAGGAGTGAACCAGTAGATAGAAGATTTCTCTCTTTGTGTCTCTTCCTCTCTCTGTGTGTGTCATTCTGCCTTTCAAATAAATAAATAGAATTTTAAAAAAGGTTTGTGAAAATGGATTTACATGATTAAGTTTACTTTGGTGCCAAAAAAGGCAGTTTGAAATCTGTGCATGTGAGAGCATCTTCAAAATGTTCATAAAAATGTATACTATGAAAAAACTATGCATGCACTCCAAAGGCTTTTGAAAAAAGAATTTTTTAAAGATGCATTTACGTATTTGAAGGCAGAGTTACAGAGAGAGGGAGACACATGGGGAGGTGGGGAGAATTCTTCCATCCAAGGGTTCATCCCCATGGCCCCAGTGGCCAGGGCTGGACCAGGTTGAAGCCAGAGCCAGGAGCTTCACTGGGGTCTCCCATGGGGGTGACAGGAGCCCCACCCACTTGGGCCATCTTCTGCTGCTTTCCCAGGTGCATTAGCGGGGAGGTGGATAGGAAGTGGAGCAGCCAGGACACAAACTGGCGCCGACATGGGATGCTGGTGTCACAAACCGGCTACACCACAACACCAGCACCCCCCCCCATCAACTTTCAATTCCGTCATCCATGAGTTTTTGAGGCTCCCTCATACCAAGAACGACTGTCTTTGTAACACAAAGGGCCCCTGCCCATCAGAAAGGAACTTCACAAATACCTCGTCACCATAAGAAATTCTGCATGTATAGGTGTATCTTAGTTTGCAGTGGACAAAAAGAATGTTGGAAACAATCCCACCTTCCATCCATAGAGGGCTCTCCACCCACACGCATTGATGATGGGAATGCAAACTTGTATGCCTTCTGTGGAATGGTGCTTAGCAATGTCTGCCAGAACAAACACATCGGCCCTGTGACCCAGAAATCCACTGTGCTCACCGAAGCATAGCTTCTTGCATAACCAAACAGTAAGGACAAAAAGTTGGGAACAGCCCCACGTCTGCCACCAGGAGACGGGTCAGGGTAACCCACCATGGGAGCACTGTGCAGGCGCCAGCCCACAATGTCAAGAATGGGTGTAGCAGAGCGTGATCTTCCAGGAAAAAATAGAGGCCAGAAAATGCCCTGATGTATTTAATGCGGTAAAAGATGTCTGAACATCTGACCCTACTTTGGAGACTTCGTTGTGCGCTGAGACAGGGGCCTTGGTGACCCAGACTAGGGTCACCGCAGCACCGCCCAGCCGAGCCCGTGGACGAGCCGAGGTATCCCTGTCGGCGTGGCCGAGCAGCTGGAGGGAAGCACGGGCAGTGCACAGAGGACGAGAGTAACCCGGGAGCAATCCCGGGCAGTCAGGTGGAGATGAACTGAACCTGTCGACCGATTCCTGCTGTAACTGCCAGGCCACAGTCCCTACCCTTGAACCTGACACAGCAAGAAAAGAAAGACAACGGGTGGGCCGGCGCCATGGCTCAACAGGCTAATCCTCCACCTTGCGGCGCCGGCACACAGGGTTCTAGTCCTGGTCAGGGCGCCGGATTCTGTCCCAGTTGCCCCTCTTCCAGGCCAGCTCTCTGCTGTGGCCAGGGAGTGCAGTGGAGGATGGCCCAGGTGCTTGGGCCCTGCACCCCATGGGAGACCAGGAAAAGCACCTGGCTCCTGGCTCCTGCCATCGGATCAGCGCAGCGCGCCGGCCGCGGCGGCCATTGGAGGGTGAACCAGCGGCAAAGGAAGACCTTTCTCTCTGTCTCTCTCTCTCACTGTCCACTCTGCCTGTCAAAAAAAAAAAAAAAAAACACCACTCAGGGCAGCCAGCCCCAGGGGATCCAGGCTGGGCGCCCCCCACCCCCCCCACCCTGGGCAGAGACCAAAAGTACCCCACCTTCATACACAAACACCTGACTCAGATCAGAGTAGAATAACAGATTTTATTTCATTAAAATAGATTAAAAACAGACTGTGTAAAAGAATTAGAAATCTCAATAATTTACTATTATTTACACTAGCAGGTGCTGGTCGTTAGTAGACTTGGGAGAAGAGAAACTCACAGCCCAGCCCTCCCAGCGCCGTCACGGCCGTCACCTGGCTGTGTGCCGGGGAGGGCGCGCCCGTGAGCAGAGACGCTGGAAGGCAGCGGAATCCTTCACTCCCAGTCCAAGCGCCCGCGGTCAGCGCCGTCTCCCGGGAGCCCGCACTCCCGACGCCAGCTCCACCCTGGGACCAGGACTCAGTCTCCAGGGAGATGAAAACCAGATACAAGAGCTTCCCCTGCCGGCTCCCGGGGACCCTGGGGGACTGTGCGGCCCTGCCTGTGGTGCCCAGAGCTTGGTCACCGTCAGAACCTCTTCTGAAATGCCCTGTGCCCTGGACCCGGAGGCAGGGTGGGCACCTGAGCAGCTCTCCTTCAGAGAAAGTAGCGACAGCCGGCGGAGCCCACAGGCCCGGGGTCCCTGTGCTGGACAGTGAGCCCCCCGGAAGGGCGGGGCAGCTGGTGGCGTCCTGGAGAGAAGACCTAGGGCGGCAGGCCGCATGGCCTTGGCCACCCGGAACCGCGGCAGATCCACACACAGGCCCCCCGGCGTCACAGGCGGGGAGCGGCAGCTCTGGCCAGTGGAGCGGCCCCGGCACTGAGGGTCGCGGGCCGAGGCCGGGGAGGCTCAGTCCAGAATGTCTGTCTCAAAGGGGACCAGGTGGTAATAGGACAGGTTGGTGACATACGCCGCGGGGTCATCGCCCTCCTCCAGCTCCGAGGTGAACTCACTGCCGTTCTCAAACCTGCAAGAGGAGGCAGAGGGGTGAGGGCCAGCCGCAGAGCCCCAGCCAAGGCAGACGGCCATGGAGGGAAGGCGTGAGCGAGCCGCGCCCTGTGTGCTAGGCACACAAGGCCGCAGGGGTCAGCGCACAGGGCCCTCCCACGCGCAGTGAGGTTGTGTACAAGGAACCAGGGTTACAGACCGATCGGGGGAGACCATCAGGGCCTCTGGCTGGCACCACCCCGTGACTGCCATGCACGCGTGTCGAACCAGCGGGGGGTCCTTGGCGCCTTCCTACACTTCCTGTGATCTCTGCATCTCAGCACCAGGCTCGGGGCCATGGCCAGCAACGGACACAGCAGGCACAGCCTGTCCTTGGGCAGCGTGGCCACGCTGGGTCACCCTGGGCACCCACCCACCCTGGGCACTGCACACGAGCCTCACTGAGCACCCACTGGCCAGGGGCTGGCAGGCGGCTGCCTGGCGTGTTAAGGGAGGGCTCTGCAGGGTGGGCATGGCCCCATGGACACGTGCACGGGGCGAGGGACAAACAGCCTCCCAGCCGAAGGGAGCACAAAGACCCTCTGGTGGTGACCGCCCAGGAATCCGCCTGCTCCTACTCCTTGCCCAACTCAGTCCGGGCCTCGCAAGCCAGAAAGAGATTTCTGATGCGACCCCAAGGCTGAGTGTGCAGCAGGGGCTGCTTGTGGGATTTCTTCTCCCTGCTCAAAGTCCACAGTCGGCCCTGTCTGGGGCTCCGTAGACAGCGTGCTCGGCCCCACAGAACAAGGCCACGGAACAGGCTCCACCCCATGGGCCTGCAGGGACACAAGGTTCCAGGAGACCCGGCCCTGAGAGACGGAGGTGCCGTCGCTTCCCAGGCCCGGGGCCTGAGCCAGCGCTCGGCAGGAAGCAGAGGGCGGGGCCCTGCACATGCCCCTCACAGCCGCCCACCTGGCCTCCCCCAAGGTGCAGGCAACAAGGTCTGAGCCAGCTGATGCGGGTGTTCTGGCCACGCCCACAAACCACCTGGCGGGCGGGCCCTGCCCCTCCCCCAAGCCAAGGCCCGGGGACCCCCGTAGATGGAACTGTACTCACAGGTGCTCTGCCGGGTCCACGCCCAGGTGCTGGTCTTTTCCGTTGGATATACTGTGGTCAATGACTATTGTCTCCGTGTTGGCTAAACAGAATCCGTTGGACCTCATGATCTCTGAAAACCAAAGACACTAAGTGTTCACGAGGGGTCAGGGTTTAGGCCTAGAAGTTTGGGGGTGTCCACCAATCTCCCCACTCTCCCCCTGTGCACCCCGGTGTTTCCATGAGATCAACGTGCATTTGAAACCAGTGGGGTGGCTGTTGGTGTTTTCTCCCCCCATCTACATAGTTCTGTGTGTTTTTTCCAAAAAGCATCGATTTGGGGAATTTAGAGACGCCAACAAGGAAGAATGACTTCCCGTGTGTTTTGCTTGTGAGCCAGGAATCTGCTGCAGGTCCAGCCTGAGTGGGGGATGGGCGACCTCAGCTCAGCCCGGCCAGGAGCCCTTGGCCTTGGGACTCCACTGGAAAATGTCCAAACTGTACTGGACAGTCTCCTGGGGTTCCTCCAGCTCTGAGCTCCCCGGGGCTCCTGGATTCCCTCTCCTCTGGCCCATTCACGTGCAGCCATCTGGAGGGCTTCCGGAATCTGCCGGTGCTCAGGTGCCTCCTGTGAGCAGGTGCAGTGTCTGCACAGAACCTGCACACTTGCCCCTGCGCACCTTAAACCGCGTCTGGGTGACTCCGAATACCTAGTGCGAGACGGAAATGCTGTGGGCACAGCTGTCTTGGTATTCCGTAGTGGACCCACGGCAATGGTAACAACTAGAGGAGTCTCGCACGCTTGTGCAGTCACAGGATTTTTCTCCAGGATGTCTTCCACCTGCAGTTGGCTGAACCCAAGGACACAGAGGCCGGCTGTACAAGCACCAACTATGGCTGCACCCTCTTCTTCCTGCCTTCTGCCGCGGCCTTTCTGTTTCCCGAGGGACCCGGGGGGCCGCTGCGGGCTCTCCGTGGCCAGGATGCCCTCCGTGGCCCTGCCCTCACAGCAGCCCACGCTCGGGACCGCCTTGGTGGGTCTGTGCAAAGCAGGCCTTCTGCTAACCTCAATCTCACAGCCAGGCTCGACACGTGCTCCAAACTCCCGGACGCCCTCCCATGCCAGGGACGGGAGTGCTCCCTCCCAGGCCTAGCCCAGGAAAACACGGGGCTCCGTCACGCTCTGACATCACGGTCGAGAGGGGCAATGGTTCTGTGGATGGCTTGGTTTTTTTTATAACTGAAATGGTCACCTCTGGCTTATTTTTAGTCTGTCTGGGTATTTATTCTTCTGTTCTTGGAACTTCCCTCCCTAAGAGAGGAATTAGGGAACCATAAAAGTGAAGAAAACAGAAGGTCTCTTCCTCATCCCCGAAAGAGCAAAATGATGACTCAGCACTCCAATCTGCTGAGTCATCGCTAAAACGCCTTCCGGCTGTTCCTCTTGTGATTGACAGGTCTGTTACGACAGTGTCCCCTCAGTCACCACCCCCCCAACCCCGGGACGTCTCTCCCTGCCTTCCTCCCCACCCCACCGCGCTGGGGTCGGCAGTGCTGAGAAGGACCACCTGGGACACAGGGCTGGGAACTCGGAGGTCGGTGGCCTTCCCGGGAGCGAGGAAGACAGGCGGATGCTTAGCCGAGCCAGGCCCAGCAGGCAGGCAGACTCTGAGAGTGACCGGACGCTCACCAGCCACATACAGATTCGCTCATCTCTGCAGCCAAAGGAGGTGGGAGCACAGAACCACGTTCTTCATTGTTTTTACCAACTCTGACCCGAGTCTGCCTGTCCCAGCTGGACTGACAGCCCGGGTCCCCGTCTCCCCTTTGCCAAGGCAATGAGGGGTGGGGTGGGGCTGGGGGCTGGGACTGGGACTGGGGGGCCCCTTACTGGTGATGCTGGCCTGTGTGTGTGTGTGTGTCTGAGTGTGTGTGTGTATGTGTGTCTGTGTGTGTGTGTGAGTGATGCCAATAGGCCCATTCCTGCTGATGCTGGCCTGTGTGTGTGAGTGTGAGTGTGTGTGTGAGTGAGTGATGTCACGGGCCCCATTACTGGTGATGCTGGCCTGTGTGTGTGTGTGTCTGAATGTGTGTGTGTATGTGTGTGTGTGAGTGATGGCAACAGGCCCCATTACTGGTGATGCTGGTTTGCGGGTGTGTGTGTATGTGAGTGTGTGAGTGATAGTAACGGGCCCCATTACTGGTGATGCTGGCCTGTGTGTGTGTGTGTCTGAGTGTGTGTGTGTATGTGTGTGTGTGTGTGTGAGTGATGGCAACGGGCCCCGTTACTGGTGATGCTGGCCTGTGTGTGTGTGTGTCTGAGTGTGTGTGTGTATGTGTGTGTGTGTGTGAGTGAGTGATGGCAACGGGCCCCATTACTGGTGAAGCTGGCCTGTGTGTGTGTCTGAATATGTGTGTATGTGTGTGTGTTAGTGATGGCAACAGGCCCCATTACTGGTGATGCTGGTTTGCGGGTGTGTGTGTGTGTGTCTATGTGTGAGTGAGTGATGGCAACAGGCCCCGTTACTGGTGATGCTGGTTTGTGGGTGTGTGTGTGTGTCTATGTGTGTGAGTGATGGCAACAGGCCCCATTACTGGTGATGCTGGCCTGTGTGTATGTGTCTGAGTGTGTGTGTGTCTGTGTGTGTGTGAGTGATAGCAACGGGCCCCATTACTGGTGATGCTGGCCTGTGTGTGCGTGTGTCAGTGTGTGTGTGTGTGTCTGTGTGTGTGTGAATGATGGCAACGGGCCCCATTACTGGTGATGCTGGCTTGTGTGTGCGTGTGTGTGCGTGTGCCCATGTGCCCATGTGTGACGGAGCAGGTGTGCTTCATCCACTCCTTCCTCCCAGCTCGCGTCTGTCTCAGCCTCACAAGCACTCACGGCCCGGCCCCTGCCCCCCAAGTCTGTGCTGCCATATTTCCAGCGCACTCTGGCAGCAGAACAAACCCAAAGCCATGAGTTCCAGTCTGTTCACTGCGTAACGGAACCAAGGCTGGGGGGAGAGACGCCGACTAAGGAAGGGCGGCATCAGGACCCAGACCTGCCAGAGGACATTGGGGTGGACACTGATCAGTCCCAGCGGCCAGGCCGCGGCCGAGGCTCACGGTTCATCCAAGCCTTCTTTCTTGCAGGTCAGCCTTTCCCAGAACCGGCTCCCCTTCTCACCACTGCTGGCACCTGGCGCCATCTAGTGGAGCCCCGGACACCAACCAGTCTTACATTGAAAGAAATCGGAGGCCTTGGGGGCAGCGATACAACCCACCCCACGCACAGCGTCCCTAAATGCCACCCTTGGGGCCACACGAAGGCAGTGCCAAACCCAAGAGGGGAGAGAGGAGGAGGGGCGGGGTCTCTGGGCATTGCTACGAATGAATGGACTTGACCAGGGACAGCAAGGCCAGCCAGCGGCCAGTGGAGAAATCCCAGCAGGCCTCTTGGCACTCACACACAGGAGCCGACACCTGGGATTCTAGAGCCTTCTATAAACCCCGCGAGGGCCCACAGACGCCCAGCCAGGACACACTGCCTCGCCAGCGTCACTCTGCTACAGAGAAGGCGCTGCAGACCGGGCGCCGGCTGAGGCGGGGCAGACACCGGCGGCAGCAGGTGTAATGCCCGCCCCGCACCCGCACAGCACATCTACAAACACAGCCTCCACCGCTGGCCCAGCCTGGTCACACATTCCTGGGGGTCCCGCATGGACAGGCACAGTCCCGTGTTAACGCTGACCACGCCTACAGTGGGCGTCCCTCTCCGTCCTGGCTGCCCTAACACCAAGAGCAAGCTCAAGGCCGCAGACCGTCTTACGTGCAGGTTCACTGACTACAGCAGGTGCATCCAAGGGCGTCTCCCTGCTAAGCCCGGACTCACACTGAGTGAGGAGGGGGAACAGGGCAAACGCAGAGCCAGGGGAGAGATCGGGCACAGCCTCGCCGCTGCCTTCACAGCTGGGTGGAGCCCGTGCTGTCCCCGCGGTCTCCTACCTGATATTTTGACCGGACTCTGAAAGCTGGGTTGAATTTTGTGCACGTTATCATTTTTCAACACCTGATCCAGAGGCGATCTCTCGAAGAAGGTGAGCACGACTTCCGACCTGGAATACTGAGAGGAGACCCAATCGTCACGGCTGGAATACTGGGAGGAGACCTGATCATCACAGCACACCCACGGCTGGAATACTGGGAGGAGACCCGACCGTCACGGCCGGAATACTGGGAGGAGACCCGATCGTCACGGCTGGGATACTGGGAGGAGACCCTGATCGTCACGGCACACCCACGGCCGGAATACTGGGAGGAGACCCGATTGTCACGGCACACACACGGCTCCTGCCGGTCACCAGGCTGCTGACTGTGCCCGGGAAGGCTACACGGCCTGCACAGCACACTTCTCATCTGGCCGCTGGCGGGCATGCAAGGCCCCAGGGTGCAGTCAGTGGGATTCTAAGTGCTGTGTGTGCTGCCTGTGGCACACGCCACCCTCCCTCTGTACGTGAGCTGGGCCTGCTTCCTGTTGGCCAGATGGGCCAGAGGCTGCCAGCACCAACCCTGATGCTCCCCTGGCTTCCGCCTGCTGGACCCCAAATCCCACCCACGCCCCAACAACAAGGACCGGCCACTGAGAGCGGAGGCGAGAGAGCCCTGGCTCCGCGGCTGGGAAGCAGTCCCTGACCCTGACCCTTCTCCCCCGTAATACCCCTCGGATCCAGCACCTCCACTGACTCCCCAGGGGGGCAGACAAAGCTCCTCCCTCTTGACTCTGTCTCCTCCCCCTCCCCAGCCTGCGGGGCTGCCGGGGAGGGAAGGCAGGGGCTGGGGACGCAGAGACAGGGACGGGGAACAGGGCACAGCCGGCCGGGCACTCACCTTGCAAGGCATGCCAATCACTGTCTTGAGCAGCTTCTCCACCTCGTCCAGTCGGCTCTCTATGTCCTGGGCATTCTTGATGGCGAGCAGTCCTGGGAGGCAGAGGGAGACGCATGGTCAGCACAGCGGACAGCACGTGTCCCTCATGGAACCGCTGGCAGCGGCCACCCGGCACCAGGCCGCCAGGAAAGGAGGCGCCTCCACTCCCCCAGGGGGGTGCGTGTACCCCCAGACCTCCCCGGCCACCCGGCACCAGGCCGGCAGGAGAGGAGGCACCTCCACTTCCCCCAGGGGGTGCGCATACCCCCAGACCTCCCCACCCTGGGAACACGCCTGGAACCACAGACGATGCCACAACCCACCACCAAACGCCGGTTCCACCTTCACGCAGCCCATGGGCACCGGGACCCCTGACTATGGCCGTCTGGGCAA
The DNA here is from genome assembly GCF_051225735.1 of Oryctolagus cuniculus. NCBI lineage: Eukaryota > Metazoa > Chordata > Mammalia > Lagomorpha > Leporidae > Oryctolagus > Oryctolagus cuniculus. The sequence continues at coordinate 166,597,397 of NC_142871.1, read as the reverse complement.
AGCTAGCTCCCATCCCTCCTCCACGAGTTCACACAGAGTCCAGGGTCAGTTCCTTCCGCCCGTCCCAGCAACCTCAGCGTCCGGCTGCCTCCCCTTCCGTGCTAGGTCCGAGTGTTCACCTTGCACTTGCAGGGGTGGGCACTCCTCTTCCCCGCCCAGGGTCCTCTGCAGGTTTACAACATCATCGCAGGCCATACAAAACTCTCAACTTAATATTCAGCCTGCTGCACACCTACTGGACTCCGAGTCCCGCCTGTGGTTGCTCGGGCAGGGCCAGAACCAATGATCTCATGGCACGGCAAACACCACACCTCTGGCACTCTGGGGCCACTGCCGAGCGAGGACTGTCTGAACATAGCAGCGCCATCCTTCAACAACGGGCCTGGTGACAAGGGCAGCCACCAAGTGAGGAACAGGAGGGTAGTGTACACCGCGTGGACACGCTGCACAGACGGTCCACACCCAGGACAGCGGCATCCAAAGCTGGGCACAGCTGACCACTCGGGATCATGTATTTCTGCCACGGAACGTTATCGGACCGAGGCCGACTGTGGCAAACAGAAAGTTTGGGAAAGGGAACCATGGCCCGGGCTGTGGTGCAGTGGGGTAGGCTGCCGTGGGCAACACAGCATCCCCTATCAGAGCGTGGGTTCAAGTCTCGGCTGCTCTGCTTCCAACCCGGCTCCCCACTGGTGCACCTGTGGAAGCAGCAGGTGAGGACCCAAGTACTCGGGTCCCTGTCACCCACATGGGAGACCTGCACGGGGTTCCTGGATCCTGGCTTCGGGTCCCTGTCACCCACACGGGAGACCTGCACGGGGTTCCTGGATCCTGGCTTCGGGTCCCTGTCACCCACACGGGAGACCTGCACGGGGTTCCTGGATCCTGGCTTCGGGTCCCTGTCACCCACACGGGAGACCTGCACGGGGTTCCTGGATCCTGGCTTCGGGTCCCTGTCACCCACACGGGAGACCTGGATGGAGTTCCTGGATCCTGGCTTCGGGTCCCTGTCACCCACACGGGAGACCTGCACGGGGTTCCTGGATCCTGGCTTCGGGTCCCTGCCACCCACACGGGAGACCTGCACGGAGTTCCTGGATCCTGGCTTTGGGCTGGCCTGTCTTTGGCTGTTGTAGCCATTTGGGGAATGAACTAGTGGATGCAAGACCTCTCCCTCCAACCTATCAGTCTGCCTTTCAATTATATAAATAAATATTTTTTATAAAAGGGGGGAACCCACAGATCAGAGGGGGCTTCGGAGCTCACTCAGCCTCATGTACCTGGATCTCTGTTCTGAAAGTCTCTCTGAGCCAGGAGTGACTCACGTTTGTGCCAGTGTCAATGCCACCGACGGTGGGGTGAGAGGGCAGGGAGGTGTAAGACCCTCCCCCCAAGAAGGGACATCTGGGGCATAAGCCCCCAGGCCCCCGCGCACCCCCAACAACACAGGGGAAGGCTCACGCTGCCGGCCACAGCCGCCCAGATTCCCGAGGGCCCTGGAAGCAGAACCCGTGCTGAGATGAGTCATGGAAATGCCACGTGTGGGAGGGAAACCGCCGGACCCCTGCCTGGAGAAAAGCCGAGTGGCCATGACCATGACTCATCGCACATCCAGGCACCTGAGCAGCGCGGGAGCCCGGAGTGCACGCGGCCAGTGCAGTCGTCCACTTTTAACATCCGCCAGGCAGGACACGCCTCCCCCAGCACAGCTTCCGACGGGTCAGGGACTCCCTCACCCGCCCTGCGAGCCGCAGTCGCACCCGCACGGGCCCAAACCCCAGAACCGCTGTCCGTCACGGCGTCTTAGGTTCTGCACGCGTTCTCATCTCGCTCTGGTCTGCAAACAGCAAAGAGGTGCTCAGTCTTCCGGGAACACACGGACTGCGTCCACGAGAGGCAAAAATAATTTCCTCCACTGACTGCTGGAAGTGAGCCCAGAAGGCAGGCTCATGCGAACTCCCTGCGGGGGCTCCTCAGACACGGGCTGGGGTACAGCTGAAAGCCTGGGCCGCAGCAGGGGACTCCCTCATAGCCGAATCAAGGCCCTGCCGCCCCCTCTTCGCCTGGCCACCAGCTGGGCAGGTGTCTCTGCCTGTCAGAGGGACTCTCTGGTCCTGCTCAGCCCCCTCTCAAGCCACCCAGGCCATGGCAACCAAGTGACAGGAGTGAGAGCCCCAAGAGGTGGCAGGTGGGCTGTGATCCACCCACCGAGAAGCCCTGGCCCTCACGAGAGGAGGGGACTGGACCACCCTGCCCGGTGCAGCCATCACCCAGTCACTCCGGTTGCCATGGCCCAAGCCCCAGTCTCCTTGCGTAGTATTTCAAACATATATGTGCTGCTGTGCACATGTGTGCGTGTCACGTACACGTGTGTGCCTTGTACATGTGGGCCACATACGCACGAGCGCCATGCGTGTGTAGCATATGCACACGTGTCCTGTGCATGCATGAAATACATGCGTGTTGTATACGTGTATACATCTGGCCATTTGGAGACTGAACCAGTGGATGGAAACTTCTCTCTCTCTATCTCCTTCTCTCTAACTCTGCCTTTCAAATAAATAAATAAATCTTTTTCAAAAATAAGTTGAATTTACTGTCAAAAAATTTCAAAATCTGTTTTTTCCATAATATGCTTTTTCCAAGAACATTTTTTAAAGATTAATTTATTTATTTGAAAAGACAGAGTTACAGAGAGGCAAAGGCAGAGTCTGAGGGAGAGAGAGTCTTCTATCTGCTATTTTGCTATTTTACTCCCCAAATGGCTGCAACGGTTGGAGCTGGGCCGATCTGAAGCCAGAAGCCAGGAGCTACTTCTGGGCCTCCCATGTGGGTGCAGGAACCCAAGGACCTGGGCCATCTTCCACTGCTTTCCCAGGCCACAGCAGAGAGCTGGATAGGAAGTGGAGCAGCCGGGACTAGAACCAGCGCCCATATGGGATGCTGGCACACAGGCAGTGGCTTTACCTGCTACACCACAGCGCCGGGCCCCTCCAGGAACATTCTGAACACTGCACAAAGTGCTTCTTTATTCTAAGCCAAATAAAACTGTTAGATTTCAACTCTTCTGGCGGCTGGAACACTGGTTTTTAACTTGCACAGTCCACAGTGCATTTACATCCGCTGTATGGGACCCAAGGCAGAAATTTAAAATCCCAAAACACGGCACGGGGATACAGCTGTGTCTGCTCTGACGAGCCAGCTGCTGGTGGCTGTGACTGGACGCCCGACCAGGCCTTGTCAATGATGCGTCCTGCCCGCGTGTGATCTTGTCTGGGGGGCGGCCAGTGAAACCTGGATTCACACCCACGACGCTAATGCGACGGTAGAGGCAGATTTGCTCCAAAACTTGGGGCTTATCTGCAACGCAGGTTCAGCTGCGGGTCCCGTGCTGCGTCTGGCAGAGGCTAGGACCCCGTGACCATTTCCCAGATCCAAGCAGAGAAAAGCGAGAAACAGGGGCAGGCTGGAAACAGAGCCCTCCCTCCCCACAACGCCCAGCTGACTCCAACACCAGGAAACGGGTCCCCGCGCCCTCCGAGTGCTGCCTCTGGGAAGCCTGTCCCCTCCAGGCCCACCAGACCGTGACAACGGGGCCTGGTCCTGCACGGGGCTTCCGGGGAACTCCAGAATCCTGCATGGCAGCCCCCTCATGTAGCCCGTGGGAACCTGCAAGTAGCTGGCGCCTTTGGTCTACCTCCTCGTGCCTGGCACACACAGAGGGCCCAGTGCTCGCCTCTGTCGACTGAACGCATTTGCACAAGAGGAAAGCGGAGGGCAGGAGCATCAGCCCAGGAGCCGGCCGGGCGCAGCAGCTGTCGGGCCACAGGCAGAGCAGAGCAGGTGTGAAGCCCGGAGCTGCTCTGGGCCGGGGCTCCGTGCAGAACCTGCTGGCCACGCGGTTCACATGCCTCTCGGGAGCCCCCCACCCCGACCCGGGCTTCGAGCCCTGCTCTGCTTCTGATGCCAGCACCCTGCTGATGCAGAGCCTGGGGGGCAGCAGGTGGTGGTTCCAAGAGCCTGGCTCCTGCCCCCTACATGGGGGGACCCGGATGGAGTTCCTGGCTCCTGGCTTCAGCCTGGCCCAACTGCCACTGATGTAAGGCACTTGGGGAGTGAACCCGCCAACGGCTGATCTGTCTCCTTCTTTCTCTCTGCCTTTCAAACAAAACAATCAAACGCACAAGTCACTCAAGGAAGCTGGGAACATTGAAATGGGGACATGGAAGATTCTAGAATCCCACGCGGCAAGCCCAGAAACTCTCACGTGGGAGCCGGGAAGGGCAGCTAAGCCCTGGGCTTCCAGCTGGGGGCGCTTTATCATCAGCCAAGCGCTGCACGCGCTGTCAGGAGACGCAGTCGCATTCGCCTTCTCCGCGGACCCTGTCCCCTTCCCCAGCGGGGTCGCATGTGGCTGAACGCACTGAAGCCCCCCTGGCTAACAGCACCACGACCACGGGAGCCACGGAGAACAGCGGCATGAACGGCCGGGACCTGCGGGCTACCCCGACCCCACACAGGCGGCCTTGACCCCTGCGCCCCCACCAGGCATCACCACTCCCCTACAGTCGTCTGAAGATCATTCCCCACCAGACCATGGGAGCATTTGGTGTGGGAGGAAACGGCTTTTAAAACACCCTGTACAGCTGGTGCCGCGGCTCACTAGGCTAATCCTCTGCCTTGCAGCGCCGGCACACCAGGTTCTAGTCCCAGTCAGGGCACCAAATTCTGTCTCGGTTGCCCCTCTTCCAGGCCAGCTCTCTGCTGTGGCCCGGGAGTGCAGTGGAGGATGGTCCAAGTGCTTGGGCCCTGTACCCCATGGGAGACCAGGAGAAGCACCCTGGCTCCTGCCATTGGATCAGCACGGTGCGCTGGCCGCAGCGCGGTGGCCATTGGAGGGTGAACCAACGGCAAAGGAAGACCTTTCTCTCTGTCTCTCTCTCTCTCTCACTGTCCACTCTGCCTGAAAAAAAAAAAAAAAAACCCACCCTGTACTCCGCTTCGCTGTGCAGAACAGGACGAAATCTTCGTTCTGAAATTCCTAACACGCTCACTGCCGTGTCTCAATCTCACAGCTGGTGGGAACCCCAGACACCTGCTACCTAGACCCCAAATTATTAGAAATTCTCTAAGGGGTGCAGTGCTCCAGGGCAAAGCCCTCGGCAGAATCCTCGTGCACGATGCTCTCTCGTCTTTGGTACTTTGTCCCGGGGCGACTCGGTCCTTGTCTTAGAGGTTCCTAAATGCTTCCTTGCAACCATTTACATCCTATTTTTTCAACAGTATTTTAGGAACACCAGGGATTTTCGTTTTTGCATTTAAACACTGTTGAAGGCTTGAGGATGCTGTTGGGTTCTTATCTCGGTTTTGCTGCCTGAGTTCCCAGCAGCAAGACAAGATGATGGTGATTTTGAAGACCGCACAGAATCAAAATCCACCTCTTAATTAGGGTGCTGCTCCGGAGCTGGACAGCAGGGGGAGCCAGCACTCCGCAGAAGCCGCAAGATTTGGGTCACTGAAGAACTTGAGACAGGAGGGGAGGACTGTCCACTACCCACCCACGGTGAAGAAAGTTAATCACCAGCCCCCTGAAATTCTCCAGTCTCTGGTGAGGGCTAATCACTAACATAACCGCGACCTTTTAAAACGCCACCCTGCACAGCTGGTGACATGGGCACTCTATGCAGAATCAGCCCAAACAGCCTGAGAATTTGAGACTGACAGTCGGGCAAGGGCCAGGCCCAGCGGCCAGGGTGCCCTGTGTCCCCAGGCGAGCCTGGTCCTGAACCTGGAGGACACAGGATGCTGGAGGTCCCCTCCAGTCCAGGGAGGGCTGCTTGCTGCGAACCCAGACAGCTGACTCATTCCCAGCACCAAGCAGCGTTGGCGTCGGCGCAGGCACAGAGCCCCGTCCATGACAGCAAACAGAAACCACACGGCCTCCTCGTGTCACAGTCCAGGGTCCAAAGTCCCACGCCCTGCGGACGTGGAGGCTCAGGCTCCCTCCACGGGGACCTCGTTCTGGGATGGAAGCTGCCCTGGTCAGCTGGGAGGGGAGCACGTCGGGGACGTCCATGACCCACGCCATCGGCCTCCTGTGGGCGGGGGACGCATTCCGCCCCCCACACAGCCAACAGCCCAGGGAGGCGAGCTTTGACTGGGTCACACACTACATCACGTCTCGTGGCCGCTTCCCCACCTGACAAGTGTGTCCGTGCATCTCCTGGACACAGAGACCCCCGCGTGGGTGAAGCGTGGACACTGAGTCACCTGGTGTGCCGAAAGGACATGCGTGTTACTGCAGGGAACATGCGTGTTCACTGCATGGGTCAGACGTGTTACCGCACAAAACATGTGTTACTGCATGGGTCATGCGTGTCATTGCAAAACGTGTATGTTACTGCATGGGTCATGTGTGAGACTGTACGGGTCACGTGTTTACTGCACAAACATGTGTTACTGCATGGGCCACGCGTGCTATTGGAAGGCTGGGTGCAATGGGAGTCCTGGGAACCGAGTTTCTGCCTACTTCTTCAGTACTGTTTTCTAACTACACCACCAACATTCAGGAAGTGGAGAATCGGGCCCGCGTTGTGGTGCACAAGCTGAGCTGACACCTTCAACGCCAGCACCCCATGTGGGCGCTGGTTCAAGTCCCGGCTGCTCCACTTCCATCCAATCCAGCTCCCTGCCAAAGCACCTGGGAAAGCAGTGGGAGACCCAGAGGAGGCTCCTGACGTTGGCCTGGCCCAGCCCCCGCTGTTTCAGTGTGAACCAGCATACAAATGATCTCTCTCTCTCTCTCTCTCTCTCTCCCTCTTTGCCTTTTAAATAATTCTTTAAAAACACAAAGTGGAGAATAACAGAGCACTGGCACATTGGTCTACACAGCCAAGCAGCCCAGTGGGGATGTGGGTGAGCAGAACCGGGCCTGTGCGGTGGACAGAGCCCCTCACCCTGGGCCCGGGAGGCAGGATGGTCACGGTCACGGGGGGACACAACAGTGTCTGTATCAACGTCAGAACTGCCCCGCCCTCCCCACTCGCTGCCCACAGCCTCGGCTGTCCCTTGAGATCCCCCGGTCTCCCCTGCTTCGGTCAGGTCACCCAGCAGCCGGGCATAAATGAAGGCTCTTGTTCTTAAGACAAACGGCAGAAAACCGTGCCAGCATCAGCGCTGTGGCTGTGTCCACCCTCGTCACTCGATCCCGGGGCCAGTGACGCCACCGAGAGCCTCAGGCACCTGGGCAGGTGGCTCCCGCCCGGCGGGACACGGCTGCCAGTGTTCAGGGAGCCTGCAGGGAGGCACGGAGCGGGAGCGACCCGAGCCGCACACAGCAGGGAGAACAGGCTCCAGGCCAAGACCTGCTCCACAGCAAGGAGCCATCTTACAGAGGACCCGTGGGCGCCTACTGTCACCCACGGGAGTGGGGTGGCGGAACCAAGGATGGATATGGACAAGGATCCAGCCCCCCGCTCAGCAGGGCCTGCCCCAGAGGCCAGGGGGTCAGTCCCGGACGCAGCTCGGGCAGGATGCACGCTAACAGCCTCTGCCGGTCCCCCCAAGTCCCAACCCCCCCAGACACAAGTGGACCCCAAGCTGACCCGGTCCCTGACTGTGGACCAGCCCTGCCTGGCACTCTGAATGCACCCTGCTCACAAGGTTCACACACAGCCCGGGGCAGGAGCCTCCATGGGTCTGGGAGTCGGGAAAGTCCCCCAGACCCTCAGAGAGGGGAAAGTGGCCCAGCAAGCAGGGGCAGGATGCCCGAGGGACGCCCTGCCGGGTCAGAGGCTAGGGCAGCCCCACCCCAGCACCCCAACCACGGGGCCCCCCGCCAGGGCTGGGCAGAGCCGCCCCTTGCTGTGCTGCCCAAACCCAGCCAGCGTGACCGCTGTGCTGTATTTTAGTGCTCAGTGGCTCTGGGCTGGACCCTCCCTCAGGTGGGACTGTCCCCTGGCATCCACACAGGAACAGTGTGGGCAGGTCCAGCCCCTGGGCACAGAGCCCAGATGCCCCGGAGCAGGGTGGGTTCCGGCCGTCATCTCTGTGTGCAGCCCTGTCTCGGGCCAGCTGGACGTGGACGCCCCCACGCCCCATGGGAGAGCTAATCTCAAGCCCGGGCCATCATCTCCCCCAGCTGTGACAGACAGGCAGAGAGCACCGGGAAAAGGCTCACCTACAGACCTGCTTCCCGAGGGTCCCCGGAACCACGCCCTCCCCACGCCAGCTGTTCCCACTGTCTCCTCACAGCACCCAGAGTCCCACCTCTCTGGCCAAACCCTCGGCTCTCCCGCCTCCCCATCAAGACTCCCAGGGCCTCCTGTGGCCCCGCCTTCAAGACCCAGCATGGCTTAGCCATTTCTCACACCTGCTCCCAGGCACCCGGCCCCGAGCCCCAGCAGCTGCCACCTGCCTGCCTGCCCCCTCCCTGTTCCACTCACGCACCCCAGCCCAGCAGTCGGAGTCAGATCAGAGAGCTCAGGGCTCTCCAGGGACCATGGCCATCCCTGAAGGACAGCCTGACTGTGACCTCCCTGACCTGCACCCCTCCCCCATCCTGGCCTCCTCACCACCCACACCCACTGGCACACTCTGGCCTCAGGCCCTTGCACTTGCTCCCCCCGCCCCGGACCCCCCGAGCTGGCTCCCTGCTTTTCTTCCAGCTTCCAAAGGTCACTCATCAGCAAGCCTGCCCCTGCCCCTGCCCCTGTCCCTGTCCCTGCCCCATCCCTGTCCCTGTCCCGTCCCTGTCCCTGCCCCATCCCTGTCCCTGTCCATGCCCCTGTCCCTGTCCCGTCCCTGTCCCTGCCCCATCCCTGTCCCTGTCCCTGCCCCTGTCCCATCCCTGTCCCTGCCCCATCCCTGTCCCTGTCCCTGCCCCTGTCCCGTCCCTGTCCCTGCCCCATCCCTGTCCCTGTCCATGCCCCTGTCCCATCCCTATCCCTGTCCCTGTTCCATCCCTGTCCCTGCCCCTGCCCTGTCCCTGCCCCTGCCCCTGCCCCGTCCCTGTCCCCATCCCTGTCTACAAGCAAAACTCTCCCTCTCCCTAAAGCCACAACTCCTTTCTCGCCTTCTTTGCTTCTGACATTTCTCACTCACAGAGTTTTCCACCTGTTGGTTCTATTACTGGGTTTCTCCCAAGCAGAACTTAAGAATCATGAGGGCAAGGATTTGGGGGGGTGTCCCCAAAGCCTGGAACCCGCCTGGTGCACGGTGGACACTCAGCGGGTCCTTGATTAAAGGCACGATGCACAAAGTGCTGATTTTACAGAACGGAGACTCCAAGACCACCTGAGTACTGGGAAGCCACCTGTTGTGGCTGGCTGATGTCACCAGGCCTGAAATGGGGGCCCTTTAGAAAGAATCAAATTAGTCCAGGTGGGGCTGGCACTGGAGCCGAGTGGGTGGAGCCACCGCCCCCCATCACAGTGCCTGGCTCGAGTCCTGGCTGTTCAGTTCTGACCCAGCTTCCTGCCAACGCACCCCAGAGGCCGCAGAGGATGCCCAAGTGCCCGGGGCCCTGCACCCACGTGGGAGACCCAGACTGAGTTCCAGGCTCTTGGCTTCAGCCTGGCCCAGCCAGACATTTGGGGAATGAAAGCGGAAGATCTCTCTCTCTCTCTTTCTTTCTCTCTCTCTGGCTCTCCCTCTCTCTGTGTCACTCTGCCTTTTAAAGAAATAAAAAAATCTTAAGAAAGAATAGTCCAAGAGCCTCAAACAGTTGACGGGGAAATTCTGTGAGTTTATGTCTTAAGGCATCCAAGGGGTATTCAGAAAGTTCATGGAAATTATGCACAAATTTCAATATTTTTTTCCACCAAAATAAACGTATCTTTCAATGCCGTCTTCCCACTGTTTGAAGTACTCTCACTGATCTTTCTAGACGGGAGAGGTTAGAAACAAGGCAACAGACCCTGGTCGTGGGCTGGGGCAGGAAACCCTGGGTGGCCCCAGGAGTTGCAGGGACCCCAGGGGTGTTCCAGTGCACAAAGAGCAGACGGTGGAAACATCTCGCACAGCCCAGAAATGATTTTTAAAAAATGAAACCCCAGGAGTCTGGTGGGAAAAGACACCCCACGGGGAGAAGCTGGCATTGCCAAACACCACCCACACCTGGGTGCCTTCTGTGTTTCCAGCCTGTAGACCCGGGCGGGATTTTTATGCAAATAATAAATCTGCAAAGAAGGTGGAATCTGCTTTTGCAGGCCTGGGAGGTACCCGACTTAGCAAACTCTGTCCCTGGACTTAAAAGCATCAGAAGCAGGAAGACGACTCCCCCGGCTTTGCACAAGGAAACTGGAGCTGGGGAGGGGCCCGCCTCCAGGCACAGAGCCCGCGGGGCTTTGCGTCCTCTGCATCTGTCCCGGGGGCACTGGGCTGACCCAGGAGGGACAGGACCCTGCACCAGCCAGGCGCCCTGCCGACAGTTCTGTCCATGCCGTACGGTCCTCGCTCCAACCACACCTGGCAGCCCCCATCATTATTTCCAAGTTCTGTTCCCCTTGAAAGGCGGCCATCAGACCCCTGCCAAGTCTTCTTTCTCCATAGAAACCACCCGCTTCCCACACCAGGGCACCCCCTCCCTCCGTGCACACACCTCAACACTGCGGCACTGTCCCCACCAGCGGGTGTGACAGCCACGGAGCCAGGGCCAGCCCCTCCCACTCCTGTCCCAGGTGACGCATTTTCACCTGTGCAGGCCAAGGCCGTGGATACAGCCTGCTTCTCTCCCCGTGGTCCAGCAACCTTAGGCAAGCAGCCGATGCCACGGTAATAAGAATCGGTGCTTATGGAGAGATTACTCTCTGAGAGTACTTCTACCTTATTGTTAGTGCTCATGAGCCAGACATGGGCGGTTGGCACCTCGATACAGGTGAGGCCGGGACTCCAGCCACCTGCCCAGAGGGAGGCTCTGGCACCCCCATCTCTGTGTGGCCTGCCTTGCCATCGGGTCTGTCTCTGTTCCCTCACGAGGTGGTCTTGATTTGGGCGCTCGCTTGCTACATTAGAACACGCGACTCCAAGGCGGACTTGCACGCCTGGGGCAAAGCTGTAGCTGTGAAACTCCAGGAGCCCAGGGCAGGATCCCTCCCCCGGCCGGGCCTCCAAAGTCGCTGGCTTCCGGCAGCTTCTGCAAAGGCCGCGGCTGGCTGCGGGAGGATGTGTCATGAGAACCCAGCTAATCACCCACACGCCACACACAGGGGTGGGGACCAACGCCGGGGGGAACACAGCGCTTCTCCCAAGGCCCCAGCCAGGGGCTGCACGGGGTCTTGTGCGCCGGCCACCCTCGGCTTGGGTCACTGCGCCCCAAGTCTCCAAGCTGTGTTCTCTGCTCCTAGGAGCGCTGCCCGAGGAAAGCCCACAGGGGCAGGTGGCCACCCGGGGCAGGGACGAGGGGGGCTTCCCCGCGGCCCTCTTCCCGCCCCCACTTCCTCCCCTCCCACTCCCCGCCCTCTCCCGGCCTGGCCTCGAAGCGCGCACAGCGGCGGCCAGGACCAGAAGGGAAACCACCGCAGTTTTAAAAAACAGGAGTCCCAAGGCCAAGGCGGGCGGCGGCCGTCACTAATCCAACCCGAATGCGGCTGGGGCCCTGGGCGGAGGCGCTGGGCTGGGCGGCGCGGCCGCGGGCGGGGCGGCCCCCGCCGGGACAGGCCGCGTGGCACCTCGCACTCAGCCGCCCCTCCCAGCCAGGACTCTCAAGGGCGGGGGGGTGGGGGTAGAGGGTAGGAGGCTGCCAGGCCCGACGCGACCCCCAACTCGGACGCTGTGGTCGCGGGTCCCGAACGCTGCCCCCAGCACCTTCCTGCCGCCGTCCCGGGGTCCCGCGGACCCTGGACAGCCCCGGGGGCGCGCGCGAGCCGGCCTCGCAGATTTGAGCCTGGGGCAGCGGCAGGGCGCGCGTCCGGTCGGCGATGGCCCCTTTCCCGCCCCCGTGCCCGTCCCCGGAGCGCAGCTCCCCCGGGCGTGCCCCCCGGACCCCGCACCTTGGCGCAGCGGCGCGCGCGCCAGCTCCGGCCGGTCCTCCGGGAAGGCGTCGCGGAGTCGCTGCCACAGGCGGCCCAGGTCGGCGAGGCTGCGGTTCAGGTAGAGCACGCTGCGGTCCGACCACTCGGTGCGGATCTCGAAGAACTCCTCCTCGTCGCCGCGCCGGCTGACGATGAGCCTGCGGATGCCGTTCACCCAGCAGCCGCGCACGAACATGTTCACGAGAGACGTGCCCTCAAACACCGCCGAGGCCATGCCGCGGGCCGCGCATGCCCCCCGACGCCCGCCCGGGCTGCGGTCCGTGCGGGGCCGGGATCGCGCTGCGGTCCGTCCCGGCCTGCGCGCAAAGCCGGCGGCGCGCGGAGACGAGTGCGTCGGCCCGGCCGGGAGGCCGCTTTATAAGGCACTTCCCATCGCCGGCGGCGCGGTGGCCGACGTCGAGGCCGGGCCGCGTCCGCCTCCCGCCCGCCTCCCGGGACCGGCCGCGCCCCGGAGCCCGCGCTGCAGCGGCCGCAGCGACCCCGGCGCCGGGCGAGCCTCCGACACCCGAGCGCGCCCCCGCCGCCGCCGCCAGAGGGGACTGGACGCGCCGCGGGGCGGGGCGGGCCCAGCGCGCACGGGGGCGCTCGGGGGAGACTTTTTTTTTCTCTTTCCGTTTCTCGTCCCGCCGGACCGCCGGCGTCTGGGAGCTGCGCGCCGCGCCCGGCCCGCTAGCGGCGGTGCTGCGAGCTGCGGGTCGCTGGCTGTGGCCGGGGGTCCCGCGGTGTCCCCCGCGATGCACCAGGCCTCCTGGCCCCGCGCCCTCCCGCGCATTCCGGACGTGCCTCCCGCAGGCCGAGGCCCGAGAAGCCGCGGGACCCGTGGAGCCTGGCGGGACGGGGAGGGCGCCCCCGGCCGCACAGTCCGCCCGCCCGCCCGGCGGAGGGGGCCCCGGGACGGCGAGGAGAAAGGGGTGTCCTCGGCGGAGCCCGTGGCGCTTTGGGGTCGCGCTGGAGCCGCCCGTGGCCGGGCCGGGCCGGGCCCGGCTGGGAGATGCTGTCCGGCTACAGCCAAAGCCTAGGACGCGGGGTCGCACCAGCGGCGGCCGGAGGGTCGGCACCGCGCCGCGGGCAGCGGAGAGAGCGGAGAGCGAGGCTGCAGCCCCCGCGGAGCTCCGGGCAGGCCCCGCGCAGACCCGGGGTGTGGCCCGGCGGCCCGGCGGCACCCCCGATCCACAGGTGTCCCCCGCAGTGGCCATCTGGTTTACCTCTACTTCCCTTTACCTCTGGTGCTGCCCACCCCCCACCCCCCGGGTGGGCAACCTTAAGGAGACTGGGTGACAAACACTGGCCCCTGACCAGCGAAGTCTGGCCGATGCCTCCAGGGAAGGCGCCTGCGACAGAGATGAGCTTCATCTTTCAGCTGCAAGGCCCCAGGGAGCACAGCCTGGTCCTCCCTGGCCGGCGCCGCCAGGCCCCCTTGGCTGTGTGCTGTCCTCGGGCCTTCATTCCCTACTGCCCCGAGCCCTAACTTGGTGAAGCTGCCCTTCAGCCTGCACACTTGAGGGTTAACAACACTGTTGACGAGAGGACGATACTTTCCTAGAACTGATGTTGGCTTAAAGAGCCCTGGGGCCGGGGCCATGTGGAAGCAACCCATCAAAGCCCCGTTTAAAACTGTGGGGTTGATACTGTTTTAAAGAAAAATCACCCAAAATCTGGCAATAGGGAGAATGGATGTAGTCATCTCTTTTTAAAAAAAGATTTATTTATCTGAGAGGCAGAAATACAGAGAGAGGGGGGCAGAGGCAGAGAAAGAGAGAAGTCTTCCATCCTCCCAAATGGCCACATGGCCAGGCCGAAGCCAGGAGCCAGGAGCTTCCTCTGGGTCTCCCGCGTGAGTGCAGGGGCCCGAGGACTTGCGCCATCTTTTGCTGCTTTCCCAGGTGCATTAGCAGGGAGTGGCTTGGAAACGGAGCAGCAGGGACTCGAACCGCACCCCTGTTGGATGCGGGCACTGCAGGTGACGGCTTCACCTGCTGTACCACAGCGCGGGCCCCTGTAGCCATCTTCTCCGCGCCGTGGTGAAGGAAGGGTAACCTTCAGAATGCCGTGCTGCTGTGCAGTGTCGCTGTTCACTATCGATTAGGGGCTGAGGCTCTCTGAAGTCATTTTGTAGATCTGTGCCTGGCAGAGATGCAGGTGTTATCAGTTCAGAGAGAAGATAACCTCAGATAGTTAGAATGCATTGCTGTGTAGGACATTAGCAATTTTTGATATGGCCTCTCTTCTAACACTGTTTTCAAAAGGGCTATATAAACCCAGTTTCCCCAATAGCCTTTTTTTTTTTTTTTTTTTTTGACAGGCAGAGTGGACAGTGAGAGAGAGAGAGACAGAGAGAAAGGTCTTCCTTTGCCATTGGTTCACCCTCCAATGGCTGCTGCGGCCAGTGCACTGCGCCGATCCGAAGCCAGGAGCCAGGTGCTTCTCCTGGTCTCCCATGTGGGTACAGGGCCCAAGGACTTGGGCCATCCTCCACTGCCCTCCCGGGCCACAGCAGAGAGCTGGCCTGGAAGAGGGGCAACCGGGACAGAATCTGGTGCCCCGACCAGGACTAGAACCCGGTGTGCCGGCGCCACAAGGTGGAGGATTAGCCTAGTGAGCTGTGGTGCCAGCCCCCAATAGCCTTTGATCAGCTTTCTTATCTTACACATGTTCTCATTAACTGAGGTGAATGTGTTGTGCTACACAGGCAGTCACTGTTTATAAAAACAACTAGTCCACACACACACACACACACACACACACTTTGAAAGGCAGAGGGATACAGACATAGATCTGCCATATACTGGCTCACTCCCCCAGTTTCCCTCAACAGCTATGGCTGGGCCAGGCCGGAGCGAGAAACCGGAGACGTTGTGTGGGGCAGGGACCCAGGTACTTGAGCCATCATCTGCTGCCTTCCCAGGGCGTGCATTGGCAGGAAGCTAGAATTTGGACCAGGTCCTCCAATACATGCATCCCATCAACCTCTTATGCTAACACGTGGCCTGGGAGTCAGAGTGTTAACCCACGAGTGTCACCATTGGCAAGTTCGACAAGAGCAAGGATTTTTTTTTTTTTTCAAAGTTGTAGAGAGGCACATGCCTTCGTAGACTGGTTCTGGTTCTATCAACTCGAACAGGTTCTTTGGAAGGCAGGTCAGCCGTTGTTAACTCAAACAATTCCCTCGTGTGGGATCCAGTCCTAGTTTCCCCATATGCGCTCGGAGAAATGGACACGGACATCCGTTTGCAGGAGTGGAAAATTGGAAATAAATGTTCCTCCAGAGGAGGAGAAGTGCATTTGTGATGCACAAATACTCCTCAGCCACAGGCCAGAGGCAGTCGTGGAAGCGTGGGTACATCTCAGACACAAGCTGTGTCGGTGGAAGTGGCTGATGGGGATGGCGTGTAACAGGTGACACGCACACGTCAAAACAGTACATTTGAGGGTGGGCATTGTGCAGTCATTAAGAAGCCGCTTAGAAGCCGGCGCCGCGGCTCAATAAGCTAATCCTCTGCCTTGCGGCGCCAGCACACCGGGTTCTAGTCCCAGTCGGGGCACGGGATTCTGTCCCGGTTGCCCCTCTTCCAGGCCAGCTCTCTGCTGTGGCCAGGGAGTGCAGTGGAGGATGGCCCAAGTGCTTGGGCCCTGCACCCTATGGGAGACCAGGAGAAGCACCTGGCTCCTGCCATTGGATCAGCGCGGTGCACTGGCTGCAGCGTGCTGGCCGCGGCAGCCATTGGAGGGTAAACCAATGGCAAAAGGAAGACCTTTCTCTCTGTCTCTCTCTCTCACTGTCTACTCTGCCTGTCAAAAAAAAAAAAAAAAAAAAGCTGCTTAGGGCGCCGGCGCTGTGGATCATGGGTAAAGTCACAACCCACAGCGGCTGGCATCCTATAGGGCCTCCTACTTCCAATCCAGCTTCCTGCTAATGCACCTGGGAAAGCAGCAGAGGACGGCCAAGTACTTGGGCCCCCGCACCCATGTGGGAGACCCAGAAGAAGCTCCTGGCTCCAGACATCAGCCTGGCTCAGTCTATCTGGGGCATGAACCAGTGAATGAAAGATTCTCTCTCTCTCTCTCTCTCGTCCTCTCCTCTCTCCCTCTCCTCCCGCCCCACACCTCTGCCTCTCTGGAACTCTTCATTTCAAATAAATAAACAAAGAAATCTTCACAAAAAGCTGCTTGGGATGCCTGCAGCCCATATAGGAGTGTCTGGGTTTGAGTCCCGGCCCCACTTCCGATTCTAGCTTCCTGATGATGTGCACTGGGGAAGGCAGCAGAGGATGGCTCAAGTCCTGGGATCCCTGCCACGCACGTGGGAGCCCCGGCTTCTGTCCCAGGCTCCTGGCTTCAGCCTGGCCCACCCCTGGCTCTTGCAAGCATTTGGGGAGTGACCTGCAAGAGAAGATATCTGTCTGTCTCTGTCTCTCTGCCATTCAAAAAAAAAAAAAAAAAGGTATCCTTGGAAAGATGCCTAGCGAACCCATAAGGTACTTCTGGGGTGGTGAGTTGGTCAGTGAGAAGGGGTGTGAAGAGGCACTTAGTGTTTACCTGTGATCTGTGATGTCCTTAATCCGTTTTGGAGTTAAGTGAGTGCGTCTTTACTTGCGTGATGTGTTTCGGTGCTCTGAGCATTCTGGCCGTGCTTGGCGCACTGATGGGAACAAGGACTCTGAATTTTCTCTTTGATTCACCTATTTCCTGCTGCTAACAGATCTGCCCGGCCACAGACAGCGCCAACCCTATCAACCCAAACTGCTCGCCTGAACTTTTGGGGCTTTGGTTTGCCTCTCGTTGCATTGCAAATTTAACAGTAGAATAAAAGCCAATCTCATGACTGCGGGGAGGACAAATAAAACAGGGCACGATGGGACAGTAAATGAGCTGTGAACACCTCCAAGGACCCGTGTTACATAAATGTTGGGCGCAGAGGCCCAGGAGCGAGTGGTTTCGGGTGGTAAGTCAAGCTGATGAGCTGGTCCCAGGCCAGGGCCTGCATAATAGAACGGGACAGCGGAGAACAAAGCCGTCTCTGGGTCACCTGTCTGTCTTCCAGGCCCAGGGTAGAATTACACAGGTGTGTGCCAGGATGAGGCCTGGTGGCAGCTGAGAGCTCTGGAAACCAGATCCTTGATTAATCTGAGTAAATAGTGGGAGTTCAGGAAATTCAAGGGCTTTACCTTGAAGGGGGGATGTCTGGGTGCCCTGTTTGCTTTTCAACTGTGGTTGTTTTGTTTGGGTTTCGATCTGTCTCCTTTGCAAAGCCCTCTCCTGGCTCAGAGTTGAAAGACAGCACTAGCGTAGTTATTCCTCCTGGTAGCTGTCTGCCACCCACCTTCTCTGGACATCCCGTCACACAATCGGGAGCCCGGAGCTGCTGGATTCTGAAAATTAAAATGCAAAACGGCCCACGGCCCAGAGCCAGGAGGTGGGGAGTGGCCCTGGCGCCCAGGGGCCACTGTCTGTGACCTGGCCATCCGCCCACCCCACGCTGCTTCCCCTAGTGTCCTGGCAAAGCTGCAGCTAAAGGTGGTCTGGTCGCATCAGCACCCGTGCTTGTCCAGAGCATGATGGCCGTATTGTTGTCCAGGACACCGCCAGGTCCTCCGGCGAGTGTCCTGCCAACCGTGGCTCTGGTCTGTTCTTCAAAGCAAGGGCAGGGACCTCCCGCTTGTCCACGTAGCTGGACCTCACAGCAGCCCCAGGAGATGGGGAGAGGAAGGCGATGGCTCCCGGATGGGGAAGGAGAGGAGGGAGGCTCCGGTGGGGTCTGGGCTGTCCTGAGCCATGGGCTGGCCCCGAACAGAGGGCCTCCAAGGCCGTGCTTAATCCGGGCCCAGCCGATGCCCCAGTGTCACCTGACACGGTCCCAGCGCACTGGCCACCCTTCACTGCTCAAGTACCACGCGTCTCCCACCCCGCGCTGCTCCTGCCCACCCGCCACCCCTGCTTCCCGGCCCGCCCTTCAGCCCAGCGCTCCTCAAGCCCTAATGAGCCTGTGACTCCTCTGGGGTCTCGTTAAGAAGCAGATTCTGGGGGACCAGTGCTGTGGTGCAGTGGGTTAAGCCCCCACCTATAGTGCCAGCATCTATGTTGGGCACTGGTTCGAGTCCTGGCTGCTCCACTTCCAATCCAGCTCCCAGCTAATGCCCTGGGAAAGCAGCAGCAGATGACTCAAGAGCTTGGGCCCCTGCACCCACGTGGGAGGCCCAGAAGAAGCTCCTGGCTCCTGGCTTCAGATCGGCCCAGCTCTGGCTATTGTGACCATTTGCAAAGTGAATCAGTGGATGGAAGTCCTGTCTCTCTCTCTCTCTCTGGCCCATCCCACCCCGTAACTCTGCCTTTCAAATATTTAAATAAATCTTTAAAAAAAATGGAAAACGCAGATGTTGAATCGACAGCTCTGGGCAGGGCCTGAGACTGCATTTTGAGCACCACCCAGGCCCCGATGTCCAGCTGCAGCCCTGCTGAGTAGCAAAGCCGACACTTCAACCTCAACACCCGTCTTGGTTCAGAATTGTAATGAAGCAGTCACCACACCCTCCCAGCTGTAGTGTGACCCCCCAAGGACGGGGACTACCGCTCTCACCGCCTCCGTATTCGCGTTCTCAATACCATGCACAGGGCCTGGGGCGCGCTAAGTACTCACTAAATACCGCCTGGACGAATGAGTGAATGAGTGACAAGAGTGAGACTCAGTGAGCCACAGAGCCGTAAGCCGTGTCGTCCCTCGTACCCAATAGTGGGGCATTTGGGAACATTTCACAGTGCATCATCAAATCCAGATTTTACTGGTAACCTGAATGCCAGACACTGAGTCATCTTGAAAGGAGACAGATCAAGAATGGGATTAGACATTGAGCTTTCTTACATACTTTCTAGGCTTTCCAACTTTGATGCACGAGGAAGAGGGCTGTCACATAACCCTTAGTCACGTACGCACTGTCTCTGTAGGTTCTCTCCCGCACCGGCGGTCTGATCACGCCTCTCCCGCCGCGGCGGGGGCTGAATGAGCTCTATGGCCACGGTGCCTCCCTCGCGCTCACACTGGCTCCCTTCCTTCACCCACAGATAATCGCCAGGACTCAAGGCAAATGCGCAGTGAGTCTGTTTCCATCTGTGATTCCTTCTCAGCCTTGCCCCGCTCCAGGAATTCCAAGCCCACTCCCAGCTGCTTTCGGCAGCCCCCAGCCACGCTGGCTTGGTTTCAGGAGTCCCCTTTCCTGAGGATGGACTTTCCTGACTTCAGGCCTGAGCACCAGACTCCATGCACCCTTGGCTGCTTGTGAAGTGTTTGCATCAGTTTTAGTCACCATCTGTGCATGCGGGGCCTCCTAGAATCAATGACAACTCAAGGCCTGCTAAGACCATCAGCACGAGCCAGGGCGCCAACACATCCAAGGTCTGGAAGGGCTGCTGGAGGTGTATGCTTTTCATAGACTGGAACCCCAGGAAGTGCTCTAGAAATAAATGTACAATAAATAACCACCCAGGAGAGTCTTCAGCAAACAGCCACCGAGGGACAGAACTTCCGGTGTGAATCTTTCCGTATCAACTCTGTTTTCCCTGATGGTGCAGATGCGAGGATATAGTGCCTGCTTTAACCTGGTATCTTGGTTTGAAGCTGAAGTTTTCCGCACTTGGTAGCTCACTGAAACAGTCACTCAGCCTCCAGGTGGCCACAGGCAGAGCGCTATGGTCCCCCGGAACTGAAGGGCTGGTCCTGGGTGTGGTGGTGGGACCTGTGTGGGGCGGGTTCCTAAGCCAGGTGTTGCCCTGGGGAGGAGCCGTGAGGCCCCGGCCGCTCCAGCTTCCTGCCTCTCACAGGTGCCCCTGCTGTCCCCGCAGGGTCCTTGACCGTGCCCTTGAACCCCCAGAAGTGTGAGCCACATAATCTTTTTTTTTTCTTTTTAAGTGTAATCCTCTTGCCTCATAGACTTTGTTATAGTAACAGGAAATGGATGAACACACAGAGCTGGGGAGATTGTTGGAGGAACAAACAAGAAAGCTGGAAGTTGAAATCTGGAATATTTAGGAATCAACACTGAGAGAGAGGGAGCAGTGCGTGCCCATAATATTCGCCCTCAGACCATCGATTGCACTGTAAACAGTGGGTCTCTGCTCAGATGAAGTCAGAGACTGGTGTCACTATGGGGATTCTGCATTTCCTTGTAGTCACAGTAGAAATGAAAGGCCCACGCCTGAGCTTCGTTCTTACTAGTTTTGAGCTAACCCAGGTCCTCATGCTTGAGCCAGGATAATGGCCCCAAACAAGTAATACAACTTTCAAAGTTTAATCCGCACAGATGGATTGATCGATGTAGATCGAGGCATAGATACGCACACAGACCTATGGGTATAGCTATGTCGTGTCTGATTCCACTAAAGATTAACGATGACTTACCAAAATGCACGCTCTATAAAAATGCAGATGTTAACACCTAGGGAAATGTGGCAGGCAGGAAGAGTAGAAGAAAACTCGTCCAGATAATGAGACCACGGAAGCTGATTCACTTACTAACTGTGGATTGCAGATGGCTCCCTGCACAGCTTCCTGTCTCAGAGCCAGCGTCCAATACCTTAGCCTGGTCTGCAAGATGTCTACACGGCCTGCACCCGTCACTCCACCACTGGCTCCTCCTCCTCCTCCTCCTGTCACTCTCCAGGCCTCAGACCACTCCTCAGTGATGCCCGGCAGGGCTCACGCTCGGGTTCTTGTGTTGCCGCTGTGCCCACCGCAGCTCCGCCCTCGGGCCTCCCACACGGCCGCTCCCCGGTCCCTGCTTAACTCCACCGCTTTGTCACGGAGGTGACCTTGCCTGCCCGCATGAACGTGCGCACGCTGGCCCATCACGCCGGCCCATCACGCCATCTCCTTCCTGTTGTCTCCGTCCATTTTCGGCTGCTAACCTGGGTCAACACTTTGTGAATAATGGAGATTTATTTGTCACAGTTCAGGAGACCGGGAAGTCCAAGTGCCACGGGCAAAGGCTTCCGCTGAGTGGAAGGCGTCCACCACGAGGGAGCAGGGGCAGCTCAGGTCTCTCTCCCTCTAAAGCCACTGATGCCCACACATGATGCTCTAGGGGACACATTCCAACATGTCTGGCACACATGGTACAGGTATGCTAAGACCTGTTCCCCCGCCTGGTGTGGAGGCCCTGTGAGAGCAGCAAGTGCCTAAGACTGCACTCTCGGGCCAGGCCACAGGGCAGGTGCTCTGCTTTGTCCATCCAGGCCAGAGCCATGCACTTCCTACAAATACCAACGGGGGGCGGGTGTCTGGCCCAGTCCTGGCTATTTGGGGAGTGAACCAGCAGATGAAAGACCTCTTTCAGTCTCTCTGTCTCTTTGCCTTGCAAATAGAAATGAAAGTAAATTATTTTTTCTAAAAAAGGGACATGTTTTATGCAAAAATTCTTGTCTGAATCCACACCACAACGTCTGAGGAGGATTCCAGCTCTCAGCGGCCAGCCGAGTTGGGGCAGGGGGAGTCCACAGCTGACACTTGCCTTAGGCTGCGAGTTGTCCTGATGCATGAACAATGGAACAACCAAGACCTCAGTGTTGTCTGCCCTGAAGTCAGTCCACAGGGATTTGGGCTTGTGAGAATTGCAAGCTAACACTTACTAATTGTCTGCACATAAAGACCACCAGACCGACTTCTGGTGGTCCTGGCATGGCCACTTTGTGTCACAATAGGCCTCCAAGTCACAGTGGAGGCTACAAAGGACCGACCATTCTGGCGTGAGAGCAATCTCTTACGCCCTTTCCGACAATAGCTAGAATGACAGCACTGTCAGTAAAGCTGCTCCTTGCATGAAAGATCATTCTTAGATGATTTGGAAAATTTAAGTACAAAGAGGATATTGGATAATAAAGAACTTTTATTCATTTTCTTAAGCTTAATAAAGGCATTTTGTAATGGCAATGTCCATTTTTTTGGGGGGTTTCACACACTTAAGCACATAATAGATGAAAGGTTCTAAGCTGGCGTCCAACTGGCTCAGCAAAAAATCACTAAATAAATAGTAGGTAGGTAGACATGTTGAAGTAAATACAGCAAAATGTAAATTGCTAAATCCAAGTGAAGGGTTTCAGGCTTTTATTACACTCTTTTATTTTTTTTTCAACTCTTCTCAATATTTGAAAACATTCACAAGGAAAATCTGGAGAGAGAATAAATATTATTAAAGATTTATTTACTTATCTGAAAGGTAGAGTTACAGAAAGAGAGAGTGAGAGAGAGAGAGAAAGAGAGAGAGAGAGAGAGAGAGAGAGAGAGAGAGAGATTCCATCTGCTGGTTCATCCCCCAGATGGCAACAAGAGCCAGGGCTGGGCCTGGTCGAGGACAGGAGCCGGGAGCTCCATCCGGGTCTCCCACGTGGGTGCAGGGCCCAGCACTGGGCCATCCTCGCTGCTTTCCCAGCTGATTAGCAGGGAGCTGGATGGGGAGTGGAGCGCCCATGAAGGGATGCTAGCATGGCAGGTGCACCCCTGCCGCCACGTTCCCTGCCCCCACCCTGGGCGGACGATAGGCTCTTTGCTCTCTTCCCAAGCATCACTCTTGTTTCCTGGCCTCCTGTGGCTGTCCTTTGGGGGGTCTTAAGAACCTGAGTCTGAGGTGAGAATCTCTGGTTTATTTCTCTTTGTATTCCTGACACACAATTCCATTGTTCTTCAAGGTTAATGGGAGGGGGTCAGGGAAAATTTACATCAGGGTAGTGTTTGAAGACATCTTACTGCAAATCGAGAGGACTTGAGTCTTCCAGGTGATTCTCGGCCTGGAAGGAATAATCACACCCTGATTCCCTTCTGTGTGTCTAACGTCTCCTCCATCAGCAGGAGTTCTAAGACCCCTAGGAATGTCGAAAATCGTGACTAGTACGGAACCGGAATCTACCAGGTTTTTTTTTCTTGTCTGTGTGCTTTTTTCTTATTTTTGCCACTATGATAACGTTTGATGAGTGAATCAGGCACTGAAAGAGATTAGCAGCAGTAACTTAAAAGAAATCTCTGTAGTGTAATCAATTCGCCAGCAGCACTATTCTGTCCCTCCGGAGACACTGTTCAGTAAAACAGGGGCACTGGGGCAGGCGTCGTGGTGCAGCGGGTGAAGCCGCCGCTTGGGGTGCCAGCTTCCCGTATTGGAGGGTCTGGGATTGAGTCCTGCCTCCGCTTTCTACCAGCTTCCTGCTAAGGCCAGAGGCAGCAGGCAACGGCAGCAGTGATGGCCCAAGTGCTTGGGTCCCTGCTATCCATGTAAGAGAGCTAGATGCTGGCCAGGCCCAGCCTTGGGGAGTGAACCAGTGAATGAAAGATCTCCCCCTCCCCCCACTCTCTTCTAAATAAAATAAAGAAATAAATAAGCACTGAGAAACCCACATGCACGGCTATACCACAGCAGTCAATCCGATGTCGTAGACTTTGGGTGGAGACTAAGGGGCAGGCAGTGTATACAGTGCGGATGCATAGGACAAAGGAGATTCACACCCCAGGTGGCATGGCGAGAGATTTAATCTCTCTACTAGAATGGCACAATGTCTAACCCCATGAGTTATTTCTGGAGCTTTCCATTGAACAGTTTTGGACCTGTGGATGGGTCACTTAAACTGTGGAAAGCCACACCTTAGATAAGGAGAGATTACTGTTTGCATTGTCACCCCCAGGTTTGCCCACTGCAGGGTTGGTCTTATTGGTGAAAGCTCATTTTGCCCTTCTCTGCTTCTCTCTGGTTGGCCTGAATATTTATTTCCAAGACCCGGAAACTTCGAAAAGTTGGGTGGAATGTGGAATTAAAAGATAAGTTTATTTTGGTACAAACATTTTTTGAAATCCATGCGTAAGAAGGACATTCAGGGGCTGGCGCTGTGGAGTAGCAGCAGGTAAAGCCGCCACCTACAGTGCCAGCATTCCATATGGGCATCGGTTCGAGACCCGGCTGCTCCACTTCCGACCCAGCTCTCTGCTATGGCCTGGGAAAGCAGTAGAAGATGGCCCAAGTCCTTGGGTCCCTGCACCCACGTGGGAAGATCTGGAGGAAGCTCCTGGCTTCTGGATTCGGATCAGTGAATTTTTGGCCGTTGTGGCCAATTGGGGAACAACAGCAGATGGAAGACCTCTCTCTCTCTCTCTCTTTCTCTCTCTCTCTCTCTCTCTGCCTCTCCTTCTTTCTCTGTGCAACTCTGACTTTCAAATAAATAAATCTTTGGGGAGAAAAGGCCATTCAAAAACTTCATGAAAAAGAATATTATGAAATGACCACATGTAGACTTCAAAATGTTTTTGCAATAAAGTGAACCTGTCTTCCGATTCCATTTTTACACACGCATTTTGACATGCTCTCCTGTTCCTCACCAGTGGAGTCAGATAAAGAGCGTTTGGTGAAGTGAAATAAGAAACAAGCTCAGGGGCATGGCACAAATGCCGATGCCTTGGTTCCAAAAGTGACTTTTATGGAATTAAGTATGTTTGTACCGGTTATTGTGATGAATTGTTCTTTTTTTAAAAAAAAAAAATTTATTTACTTGAAAGGCAGAGTTACAGAGAGGGAGAGAGAGATTGATTTTCCATCCACTGATTCACTCCCCAAATGCCTGCAGCAGCCAGGGCTGGAACAGGCTGAAGCCAGGAGCCAGGAACTCTATCCAGGTCTCCCACGTGGGTGCAGCGGCCCAAGGGCTTGGGCCACCTTCTACTGCCTTCCCAGGTGCATCAGCAGGGAGCCAGATGGGAAGTGAAGCAGCCGGGACTTGAACCAGTGTCCGCCTGGGATGCAGGCCGTCCTACCTGCCATGCCACACCATGAGTCCTGTATAAGCATTTATTGCATTTGTTAGCATGCTCACACTGGACCTCAGAGAGGAGCACGTGTGTGTGTGTGTGCGTGTGTGTTCATGTGTGTATATGTGTGTGAAGCTTATGACTGAGGGTCTTTTTTGCCACCACTACCCCCAACAAATGAGTGTGCCTATTCTAAACAACAGTGCTGGTTCTGACGGCCCACTTCGGGCTCAACGACGCTCCAGTTCAGAAGCTAAGCAATTGCAGACTCCTCCACAGGTTTTGCTTGCAGCTAATAACCTGTGATCAAGTTCAGCAGGCCGGCACCTCTGCGGGTTCTGATTATACTCCTAAAACTCCGCTCCGAGTCCAGCCTCAGCAAAGCCCGGCCCCACAGTCAATTAGGCGGCTTTCTTGGTTGGCCAGTGCCCTGCATCTGAAAGGCAGACTCCGTGCGGTGCCCCCTCTGAGATGCGCTGGAAGATGGTCTGGCTCACAGACAAGCTGGCGGGAGAGCTGTTCTCCCCCAGGGCGGCTCTGCGGGCATGTTCTGGCACACAGCCGCGGCTCACGGGCTGCCCACATCTCTCACACCCGTCACCACACCCGCATCGCACCTAAGCCCTGTCTAGTCTGCAGAGTCTTTAGGTAATTCTATACTCAATGATGATAGCTCTGGGTGTTGCATTTTGCTGTTTTGAGACCCTTTTGGGCAAACAAGTTTTGACACGTGGTCAGTGTTTTTCAAATGGGGAAAAATGGAATCGGGGCGTGTTCTCAAATGGATTGAGCCCAGAGCTTCGGGTCCCCATACTTAGGAGAAATGCCATTCTTTCCAGGACGCAAGTGCATGTACCCTGTGCGGTCCCAGGTGTGCCTCAGGATCCCAGGGGACTGCATCCAGCCGTCCTGTGGGCGCCAGAATCCTCGAATCCTCAGGTCCCTTCTATGGAGCTATTTTTAGAAGTTCATGGAAAAATTGAATTAAAAGATAAATTTTTTGGTGCCCCAAATTTTGAAACCCATGCACATTTTTCCCCATAGTGCACATTTCCGAGGACTTTTCAAAGACTCCTTGTATTCATGGATTTCACTTTTTTTTTTTTTGCATCCTGAATGAATGTGTATCTTTTAATTCCATTTTCTACCAATTTTCTATAAGTGTCCTGGTAGAGACTCCACTGCTTGCACTGTCTTCCGGAAGGTTCCCTGCTTGCCTCTGCCTCAACAGCTGGACTTTTTCTCCAAGCTGTGAGAAGCAGGAAGGGTTTTCAAACCAAAGGCATGGGCCAGCACTGTGGCGGAGCAGGTAAGGCCACTGCCTGCAGTGCCGGCATCCCCTACAGGTGCCTTTTCGAGTCCTGGCTGCTCCACTTCTGATCCAGCTCTCTGCTATGGCCTGGGAAGGCAGTGGAAGATGACCCAAGTCCTTGGGCCCCTGCACCTGGATGGGAGACCAGGAGAAGCACCTGGCTCCTGGCTTCGGATCAGCGTAGCACCGGCTGTGGCAGCCATTTGGGAGGTGAACCAATGGAAGGAAGACCTTTCTCTCTGTCTCTCCCTCGCACTGTCTATAACTCTGTCATTAAAAAAAAAAAAAAGTCACCCATCAATGTCTTCCTCTCTGGGTGCAGTCCTTCTCTGTCCTGTTTTCCGTTCTTTTGCTACTCACTCATTCATTCGACAGATTTTTATGACCAGGTGGCAAATCAGGGGAAAGCAGTGTCCAGGGGAGTGGAGAATCCTCTGTACTTTGGCTGCTTAATGAAACACCCGGAGCCAGGTGACCGGGGTTTAGCTTTGTTAGTCTGAGAGAGCAGAGACCGCTGGGCTTGTGGGGCCCGCAGGAGGGGAAGGAGGATGTTCTAGAAGCTGATGATCTGCTGTCTCCCATAGGTTCCCGTGTCACCTTTTATTTCTGCCACGGTTTTGTTTCCACGCAGGAGAAACTGGTGTCATGATGCAAGCAATAGCCACTGTGTGGCTGACGTCCTCAGCGTGCGGGCATTAGAACGCTGCTCACCACTGACCAGGCGGCTGTGGAACCTGCCCCGTGCACCAGGCTGCCTGGACACGCCCAGACGCCAGTTCGCTGACTTCTGCTCCATTTTAAGGGATCCTTTCTCCCCAGGGTGGTGGCCCCTGGGGGGCTGAGCTCACGGTCGGAGAAGCCCTCACTCGAGAGCTTCCTGGTCTATTGCGGACGACAGACTGGGCACAGCGCACATCTCCAGCCCTCCCTATGAAATTCATTTACATGTTTATTGTCCTGGGTCTCAGTCAGTGCATAGACTGGGGGAAACCATCAGGGAGATAACCTATGGGTACGCGGCGTTACCAACGGTCCTTTTATTCTTCTGATTAAAAGAATTATCGCCACGAGACACACTTCTGCAAGAGGACTTTCTGCCGAAACAGGCTACTGGGCTCAAGCATGAAAAGCATTGTATCTGGGAGGAAGGCGGCGATGGGAAAAGGCAACGGACTGGAGCCGCAGCCTGGGAGTGCCCTGCCTAACCCAAGAGGGAAGCAATCAGCTCACTCTTTCCTTTTCGCTTTACTGAGTACAGCTGCTCATCTTGCAGCATCAGGCCTGGCCACCTGCAGCAGCCGGGGTGCAGGGGGGGTGTGGGTGGGGGTGGGGGTCATTTGCATGGCCTGCCCGCCTGTCTGTCTGTCTGTCTGTATCTGCAGAGCCAGCCAGGGCCGGGAAGGAAGCCAGGCGCCCTCCTAGGAGAGCTATTTGGAACTAACCACGCCTTTGCTTCAAGGAAGAGGGAGGTCTGGAAATTGCTTTCTATTTTCCACCAGTGCCCTACTTCTCACCACTGTGTACGCAAAGCGACTGCTGGACCCGCTTGGGAGCCCGGCCCTGCCTTCCCGAGCGGCGTCTGAATGTGCACTGTATTCCAGGAGCTGTCTGGGGGTGGAGTCCCCGCTCTCAGTTCAGCCTGCCTGCTTCCAGGGAGTTGTTCCGTGGTGTTTAGGATCATACCTCCCCTTGCTAAGCCTGGCTCACAATTACGAATGTGAAGTCCAAGAATGCGCTCGGTGATGGTTAAATCAAAGACCTCCACCTGGGCAGCCCGCGCCCCCACCTGCCCCCAAGCTGGCCTCTTCGCTCACCTAGTAGAGGGCTGTGCTGTAAAACTCCCTTTCTCTAGAACATGCATCCCCCCCCTCCCCCAGAATACCTCACAGCACGCATTATCCCCATTTACCAAATGTTGAAACTTGAGCATCCCAAAGAATAAGAACTTCCGGGCTTGGAGAGAGTGTATCTAATCGTTGAACCAGTAGACAAGTAGAATGGCATGGATCCCGGATGGGTGGGATCTATGCATAAACTGCCCAGCCCTAAAAGACAGGACGACACATCGTAGCTTCAAAAAATAATAATACTCTCACTAAGAGAGGTCAAGGCCAAGTCGCAATCTCTCTGCTGAGCTGTTCCCCACGTGGAACCTGAGAGCTGATCTCCAGGAGACAGAGTATACAGAGGCTGGGGAGGGTAGGGAGAGGTCGAGAGGGAGTTTGGTTGAGGAGACCACGATGCAGAGAGGAGGGCGAAGGTCTAGTGTCCACGGCAGGGCGGGGCGACTGGAGTTTGCCCCAGGTTGTTATGCAGCTTAGAATAACCACAAGAAAGCAGCTGGAGGATCGGCGCTGTGGCGCAGCAGGTTAAGCACTGCCTACGGCTCCCAGCATCCTGTATCAGAGTGCCAGCTTGAGTCCAGGCTACTGGGCTTCCAGTCCAGCTCCCTGTTAATGCTCCTGGGAAAGAAGCAGATGAGGGCCCAAGTGCTGCCACACATGTGGGAGACCGGATGGAACTCTGGGCTCCTGGCTTTGGCCTGCACCAGCCCTGGCTGTTTTAGCCATTCCAGGAGTAAACCAGAGGCTGGAAGTCTCTCTCTCTCTCTCCCTTTCTCTCTCTCTTGCTCTCAAATAAATAACCAAGTCTTTAAAAAGAAACTGAAAATAGAAGCAGATCCATTAGCGCTCCGTGGCAGGCACTCCCCTGGAGCAATCCCAGGAACGCGGGTGGGAGACCAAGAGGAAGGACTCGGGTCCGGGCCTCCGTGGCTCCTGCTGGGCTAGTGAGAGGCCCCTGGCCTGGAGTCTGGGGTGCTGCCAGGCCTGGGCTGTGATTCTGACAGCGGTGACCCTGATCTGTGGCCATACCAAAGGACTGCAGCAGACATGGCGGCGAGCTTGTGGGGCAGTTAAACACCGCCACAGGATTCTGGCCATCTCCCCAGGCTGGCCACCACCTCGGGTCTTCAAGGAGTCCCCCACGGTGTGGATTGGCCTCAGGAGGCCTCACGTACCCGACACCCGGTTTGCCCCAAGGAGTTTGGACTCTGTCCGCCAAGTCACTCTCAGGAGCTGGCAGCAGGTGCAGGCTTCCGAGGCTCACACTCAAACCATGGAGCAGCGCCAGGCAACAGCCCCGGCCAGAACCGGGCTGTGGCCTGGACAGCACAGCGGGAGGAGGCCTGTGGGCAGCCTGGGCTGGAGATGGAGTTGGACGTGCAGATGGAGGGGACGTGGCTCCAGCCCCTGAGGACTTGTGATTCTGCTACAGGAAGTCACGGGTTACAGCCAGTGGAAACGCAGCCGCCTCCCCTGCTGGAGGCATAAGGGCCGGATATGCAGATATGTTTCGTGTATGTGTGTGTTTTTCTGTTGTTGTCTACAGAACAGATAAACGCAGGGCCACAGTATTTCACTGGGCACTTCTTTCACTGCGACACAGTCTCCCAGTGGGTGCTCCTTGGAGCAGGGGGCCGCAGGGAGGCCCAGCTGGGGAAGTAGACCGGAGTACACCGTGAGCGTTCGCAGGCCACGATGGGCTTTGCTGATGAGGGTATCTGAGCTGACAGGAGCTTGTTAGCATTGCTGTGTTGGGTGTGTGTTATGTGTTGCATGCATATGGCTCTGTGTATGTATCGGGTGAGTGTGTGTGTGTTCTAGGTGTGTGTTGGGTACATGTATATTGTGCTATTGTGTGTGTGTGTGTTGGGAGGATGTGTGTTGTCTGTTGGATGCCTGTGTATCGTGCATGTGTTGTGTGCATGCTGAGTATGGGTTGGTTTGTGCATGGAGTGTGTGTGTTGTGTATTTGTGTGTTGGGTTGTGATGGGTGTGTAAGTGCGGGGTGTCTGTGACAAGAGCAGTCGTGTCCTGGAGGGTGATGGCCATGTGGGGGGAGGCACAGCTGGGGACAATGGCTGGCTGGGGCAGAGGGCGAGTGGCAGCTGTGGACTTGAGAGGGACAGGCGGAAACAGAAGAAAGGGACCACACGGGAAGACAGAGCAGGGGCGGATGTGAGGATCTGCACCAGCTGGGCGCAGGGAGAGGAACAGACAGCCCGGGAGGTTTGCTCCCCCCCGTGATGATTCTAGGGTACTTTGAAAACTTCATGGATAATTGAACCAAAAGATAAGTTTATTTTGGTGAAAATAATTGAAATCCATGCACATGGTGGGTATTCAGAAAGTTCATAGACAATGTGCATAATTTTAAAAACTGCATGGGGCCCGGCATTGTGTAGAACTGGTAAAACCACTGCCTGTAGCCCCAGCATCCCATGCGGGCGCTGGTTCATATGGTGGCTGCTCCATTTCCAATCCAGCTCCCAGCTAACGGCCTGGGGAAAAGCAGCAGAAATGACCCAAGTGTTTGGGAACCCACGCGGGAGACCTGGAAGAAGCTCCTGGCTCCTGGCTCCCCAGCCCCAGTCACTGCAGCCATCTGGGGAGTGAACCAGCTGATGGACGACTTCTCTCTTTCTTTCTGTCTCTCTCTTTCTCTGTAACTCTGACTTCCAAATAAGTAACTGAATCTTTTAAAAAATAATTTGAAAAGAACCATAAAACCATGCATGCATTTCAAAATGTGTTTGCACCAAAACACACTTGTCTGAATTCCGTTTCTCCACGATGGCTCCCCAGTGCGCTCACACCTGTGAACCAACGAGGCGCGCAGGGGAGATCAGGAAAAGCCGGTTTCCTGGCTGCGCTGGCATTTGCTCAAAGGAACGTGAAACTCAAGACTCTCATGGTGTTCATTTAATATCGAACAGAAACGCTGGCGAGGATGTGGTGGAAGACAGCGGAATGGGAGGAAGACACGCAGCCTCCGTGAGTGCGGTCCCTGCTGGAGAGAGTGTCTGGGGTCCCTGGGGTTGCAGGTTGGGGTCTTACTTGGCAAAGCCCTGTCTGGCACTGAGCAAGCAGGAGGTGGCACCTGCTCTCCCGGGGCCTGCGGGGGCGGAGGGGGGGTGAGCAGGGCCTCTTCCCCTGCCCCCGTTTTGTTCTCCAGCACAGGGTTCTGGAGAGAGCCTTTAGTGCCAGCTCTTCTCTCCTCCAGACCAGGAGACAGGTGAGTGGGCCTCGCAGCAAATCAGGACAAAGTCTCTGGACGCCTGCAGTGTCTCTCCCCGCCCCCCCGCTGGTTAAGAAACCCACTTCTGGTTACAGTTTTCTTTTTCCCACCACTGCGGGTGGTGTCCATGCAGCAGCGTGACGTTGCTTCCAGGAAAACACAAGGAGATGAAATCTGTAAGGATGTGCAGCGACACGCACGGCTGGCTGCCGACGGCCTGCGTGCAATGGAGCGCGGGCTCAGCTCATCCGAGGCTGCCTGCCCTTCGTCAGAGCTGGGAGCTGAGCGTGTGCACCGGTACTCGGGTCAGCCACCGGGGTCCTAACTGAAATTCCCACCTGCTTTTAAAACCCCGGTCCCATACATTCATTGCTTTTATACAAGCGGGTGAGTGTGTGAGTGTATGTGTGTGACTGTGTGAGTGTGTGTCTGTGTGTGTGTGTGTGTGTGTTGTGTCACATAGCCCTCATTCATCCCCAGGGCTGCATTGTTCTGACTTTCCCACAGCTGTGGACCCCAGCAGCCCGCACTGCCAAGCCTGCTGCCGTCTGCAGGATCCAGATAAGGTCCCCAAGTGGCATCCTCCAGGGGCACTTGTGTTGGTCACCAGGCTACCACGCCATTCCTCTGCCCCTAGCAACGGGACAGAGAGCACTGGTGCCCAGCCCCCACTGCCTCCATCATTTACAAATTGGCACAGACGGCAATATCGCCAAATCTGACAAATCGCGCTGACTCATGTTCTAATTAGTCCTGTAAATGACTGTTCTGTTCTTAGCTTCGAATCCTGCGTGTCCAAACCAGCCTGAAGTCGCTCTGGGTGCCCATGTTTGGAGGTAAGCGATGATGACGGTCTCCTTGCTAGAAAAATGCATTACCAAAGCACCAGGGCAAGTGGCTCGCTCTGCCTCTCTGCAGGGTCCGCTCAGCGGGACAAAGTGTCTGCCCTTGGGCCGCTGGGCTCCCTCCAATGGCCTCTGACTCTAGACCGATCTGTCAGAGCCAACCCCGGATGAAGCTTCGCTCTTCCTTCTGGACTGTCTCAGAGCCCAGGGCACGTCTGTGCCACAGACCTGCCCAGCACCCCTCTTTGCTTAATGCCAGGGCTGCCTCCCAGCTGCCTGTGGTGAGCGTCTGAAACTCACCCGCCAGGGCACCAGGACTGCGCTGCCCTCAAAGGTGACAGAGCTGGAGGTGAGGCCAGCGTGTTCCCAGCCCGTGCTCCCCCTGCAGTCATTATGCCCTCTTCTGCCGGCTGCTGCCTGAGACCACCAACAGCAACGGGGCTTTGCCACCAAACGCAGTCCCGCCTGCATGAGGACATGTGCATCACAGACGACCATGTTTAAGTCAGGACTACAACAGACCCGAAAAATTCCTAGTGACGTCGCAGCCACTGGAGTGTCCCAGGGCAACACATTACTCACGTGTTTGCATGACGCTGGTGTAAACGCGCCTGCTGCATCGCCAGCCATATAAAACCACAGCACCTGCAATTATGAGTGGCACATAATGCTTGGTGACGGTGACGAGCACCGATGTCACTGGTTTATGCATTTACTACACTTTGATCATTGTGTTTGGAAAGCGCTCCCTCCATCTTGCTGGATCACCAGTCCCGGGAGGCCACGTGCAGGGACTGACCACGGATGTGTGCGTGCGCTCTGTGATGGCCACACAGTGACACGTGGCTCAGGGCACACCCCCTCATTCAGCAGCACGTAACCGTAGCTGTCACTCTGGGCACAGGCCCCAAAGGGTCTGGTGGCCATTTGTGGAGGGAGGAGAGGACCCCGCCCTCTCCCTGTGCAGGGTCCCTCTTTAAGATGTTGGCTTCCGGAGGGCTCACGGGGTGCTGGGGAGGGCTGGCTCGGGACTCATCTGCTTGGGGTGTGAGGCAGGTGGGGTGGAGGGGAACTGAGACCAAGGCTTAGGTGGGGGACCACCAGGAAGCATTCTGCAGCAAGTGAGAGCGCCCCCTCCGGCCCCGCGTCGGTATCACACGCAGGGTAGGATGCACCGTTCCACCGCGTTGCACGTGCAGGTTGGTGCCAGTCAGCTCCTTCGCTCTGCCCATTGCCTTTCCTACCTGCAGCCACAGACCCTCCACCTTGCAAAACTGAAACTCTGAACCCAAACTCCAGACACGACTCCCCCGCGCCCCTCCCCAGCCCCTGGCAACCACCACTCCACTTTCCCTCTGTGATTTGCTCCGCCGAGGTGACCTCTCTGGAATACTGCTTGTCCTTGTCTCACCTGCTTATTTTACCCAGCAAAATGTCCTTAGGGTTCCCCCTTCTGACACATGTGGCCAGCGAACCTCAGATTTCTTTCTGTTGGAAGGCAGAGTGGTCCATTGTATGGATGCGTCACACTTTGTGTATCCACTTATTCGCTACATTTTAACTACTGTGAATAACCCTGCCATTCATGCAAACATCTGGCCTGGAGTGGCACTTGTTTCTCTGGTTGTTTAGCTGTACCTCCTGCTCTTCAAACCTATTCACCTGTCTGCAAAGCTGTATCCCAAGGAGCCCACTCTTCAATGTCCCCACAGTCAAGCACAGATTTAAAAACAAAGCCCTTTCCTGGAGGGCCTCTCCCAGGCCTGTCCCGGTACTCTGTAGACATGATGAAGAAGCATTTGCACATCTCTAGATTGCTCCCAGGGGCAGCCCGGGGCAGCACCAAGGCCCTGATACCTGGTCTTGGCTGTAAACCATTTCCTGAGCTGTGTGTGAGATGAGCACCCTCATCCTCCGGGACTCAGCGGCTTGGCACTACTGGGAGCTTTCCAGAAACAAGGCTGTGTAGGGGAAAGGTGGGGTCCTGTTTAGCAAGGACTTACCTGAAAGGCAAGGAGAGAGATAGAGAGAGAGAGAGAGAGAGAGATAGAGATAGAGATAGAGAAAGGGAGGGAGAGAGAGAGGGAGAGAGAGGGGGAGGGAGAGAGGGAGAGAGTCTTCCATCTGCTGGTTCGCTCCCCAGTGGCTACAGTGGACCAGCACTGGTCCAGGCCAAAGTCAGGAGCTCAGAGCTCTACCCAGGTCCTCCCCCTGTGCTTTCCCAGGCACATCAGCAGGGAGCTGGATGGGAAGTGGAGCAGCTGGGACTTAGCGGAGATCATGTGGGATGTGGGTGTTGCAAGTAGCAGCTTAGCTCTCTGCCCAAGGTGGGTAATGTCACTAAGTTCCAGCCGGTGTGCCCAGATAACACGGCAGAGGCCTTCCAGGGGAGTGTACGTGTTGGGAAGCCCTCTTGGGTGCCAGGTACACCTGGGCCTGACCAGAAGTAGAGGCCCCTCTAACCTCACTAACCCTGCCATGGGACATGGCAGGGTATTGTGGCAGGAAGCGACAGGTGCCTGTGCGCCCAGGTCGTCAGGAGCAGCTCCAGTATGTGCCTCTGTCCCAGCATGGATGATCCAGTCTACAGCTGGGTCACCTTTCAACCAAGGGATCCCCTGCCATTCAACTCCAGGGAGGGACTGACTTCCCCCAGAGAGCCTCCAAGCCACTCTCTTCTCTAGATTTGGAAGAAGCCAAGTGAGTTTCCCAAGACCGCCCAAGAAGTTCTCATCTCTGGCTAATCAGAGACTTCAGCTGTCCATTAGACAGGTGAAAGTCTGAAAACAGCTCCCCCAAGTGACATGGGTTACGCTTGTGGACACAACTTCATAGTCGAACAAGCTTACTCAGAGGCTTCCTCCTCTGACTGGGGTCCAGGGAGTGTCTGAGCTGCAGGGAAGAGAGAGAGAGAGAGAGAGAGAGAGAGAGAGAGAGAGAGAATCTTTCATCTGCCGGTTCACTCCCCATAAGGCCACAATGGCCAAGGCAGGGTCAAGCCAAAGGCAGGAGCCAGAACTCCACCCAGGTCTCCCGCAGGAGTGGCAGGACTGTGTACGAGGAAGGAGCTGGGCCTGCGTGGAGCTGCCACCATCTGCAGCTGGGCGGGTGGCCCATGCCTCCCCTTGCACCCTTGCACAGCTGCTTTTGGGGCGCAGGATATAGATTTCAGGGCCGAGGGAAGGAGCAAGGATTCCTGATTCCGACCCCATCCAAGCTTCCCAGGAATCCACTCGGGTTCCACACAGGAACAGGTTGCTTCTACTGCCGTGTCGCACTGCTGGTCACAGCTCCTAGTGCCACGCTCAGAATTTGAACATAAGTAGCAGTCTGTTTGGTGCTATTTTTTTTTAAGGTTTTTTTTTTTTTTTTTTGTACTATGTTTTACCCCTGGGGGAAGCCTCGCCTTGGTGGTCCATCCCTGCCCCCAGCAGATTGGCTGCCGCCTCTTGTGCTGTGACGCCTGCCTCCACCTCCAGAACTCTCAAAAGCTGCATGTGGTGTCCAGCATCGTTCTGCTGGCTGTTTGTGCAAGTGCGTTCCGTGACGAAAGTCAGGCTTAGGCTTTCCCATCGCGTGATTCGTCCTGGCTCCACAACCTTCTGTTCTCCCCGAGTGGCTGACATCTGAGTGTTGCTATGCTCGCCAGGAGCTAAATCAAAGCCCTTGGTTCTCCGTGTGTGGCTGGGCCTGGCTCCCGGGACTCCGGCCCTCTGCGGGCAGGCAGTGAAGGCCACACAGGAACTGGCTCAGGAGCTCGTCATCAGCAGGTGGCCACTTCTGCTTCTGATGGAAGTCCCTTCGGGTGGCTTCCCCAGGACTGCGGGTGCAGCCTGTGCCCTGCCAAGCTGTAAAAAAAGAAATGGGCATTTCTCTTGCAATAGCTGCTGCCTGCTATGTTGGTCTTTCTGATAGGCGGTGTTTTAGTTATTGTTTTAAAGTGACCATTTCTATAGATTCTCAATTCCAGCCACATGATAGAACCACCCGGGAGTTTTTAAGATTCCCAGCGCCTGGGCTCTAGCCTGCGCCCCAAACATTCACTATCCTGAACGTCAGTTTTTCCAAGAGTCCCCTCCCCCCACAGTGGTTCCCGTGAGCAGTCAGGCCCGCGAGACAGCTCTGAGACAGCGCTTCTCCAAACTTCACTGTGCGGTCACTCAGATCGTCTGGGGATCTCGCCGACATCTGGTTCAGGAGACCTGGGAGCACTTGGTCTGCATCTCGGGGGTGTTCTACATTAGGAGCAAGGGCTCCCTGCTCCCAGGTGCCCAGAGACCAACACCGTGGCACCAGCTTCCGAGAAAAGAGACGCTGTGTCTGCAAGGCTGACCAGCGTGGAGACAGGAGGTAGGGCTCAGATCCGGTCCTTGACCTGGGGTTTGGAGCAGGCTGTGTGGGTGAGGGAGAGCCATCTGGGGTGTGGAGGGCTGAAGGGGCCAGTCTGACTGAGGGCTTTGTACCAGGTCTTTCGGGTCAAGGGACCCCTGCTTCTGAAAGGGTCCTTGGCATTCAGTTCCAGTCATTTTCTGGTCTCCTCAGTTCCACGGGGAAAAACACTGGCTATTTGAAGTTAAAGGCTCCCCCCTCCCCCGGGATTGGTGGAGTGGAACCAGTCAGAGCTGGTTCTGTGATTATACTTTCAAGGGGTGTTGGGTAGCAAGTGGTGGTGTGTAACTAACCCTGGTCTGGGGGCTGGCACTGTGGCATAGCAGGTAAAGCAGCCACTTGGCAAGGCTGGCATCCTATATGAGTTCCTGTTTGTCTCCCAGCTGCTCCACTTCTGATCCAGTTCCATGCTAATGGCCTGGGAAAGCAGTGGACGATGGCCCAAGTGTTTAGGTCCCTGCATTCTTGTGGGGGACCTGGAAGAAGCTCCTGGCTCCTGGCTTCAGACCGGCCCAGCCCTGGCCATTGTGGCCATCTGGGGAGTGAACCCTGGTGGATGGAAGATCTCTCTCTGCCTCTCCCTCTCTCTCTGTAGCTCAAAGTTAAAAAAAATTAAATAACTTTTAAATGATAATGAAATAAATAAATAAACCATTGTCCAGGCACAGCTCCCTGTCTTGGTCAGTAGAGCTTTACGGGGACACAGTCACACACTCCATTCCCGCCACAGCGGCGGGGCTGAGCAGCTGCAGCGGAGACCGGCCCCAGGCCTGAGTCGTCCCTCTCTGGCCCTTTACAGAACGCATTTGCCAGCCGTGATTCAGAGCACGCTGATGCACTACAGCCTCAAGGACCCGCGACAGGAGGCCACTTCATTAAGGGACAATGTCAGTCCAGGGGTCTTGCTGTCATCTGGAAGCAGCCAGCGGTCTGTGCCCGCGAGGGCAGCACTGTCCACTCCCCACATTCACCCCCATAGGGCAGCAACTGCTGTTGACCTTGACACACCAAGGGGTACCCGAGCTCGAGGGCCTCCTGGTGCTCATCGGGGACACTGTGGGGACCTCCAGGAGGCAGCGTAAAGTGAGTAGAGCTCTGGGGTGGGCATCGTGGCGAAACAGGTGAAATCGCCACTTGGGACACTTGCATCCCATACTGGAGTGCCGGTTTGGATCCCGGCTACTCCTTGCTTCCAATGCACCCGGGGGACAGAGGAAGATGACCCAGAGGCGTGGGCCCATGTCACCCATGTAGAAAACCAGGATGCAGCTCCTGGCTCCTGCTTAGGCGTGGCCCAGCCTTGTTTGCTATGGACATTTGGGGAGTGAACCAGTGGATGAACGATCTCTCTCTCTCTCTCTCTCTCTCTCTCCCCCCTCCCCTGCCTCCCCTCCTCCCTCCCTCTCTGTCACTCTGCTTTTCAAATAAATAATCTATCTTTTAAAAGATGAGTTGGGCTCTGCCACGTCACTGGAGAAGACAGACATGTGGAAGTCCCAGCGCTATCAGAAATTCTGACCTCCTTGGGGGAATTTTCAAACGTGGTTTCTAAGTTTGGTAATGAAATTGTTTTCTGTGTCTAAAGTACACTGGAGAAAATGGGGGCGGGGTATGACTTAAATCTGGATCCTCTGAAAGGTCTTTGGCTATTGCAATCTATTTTTTTTTAATCAAGAAAATTCAAATTCATTGCTGCTGTTTCCATTTTTATACCATTTAAAATTATAAGAGTAATGTACATTTGTTGAGAAAACGTGGACCTACAGTACTTAGTCTGGAAGTCCAGAAATAACCACGGTAATGTTTGAGTGAATTGTTTTCCTGGCCATTTCTATACAGATAAGGGATCATCAGAAAGCCCATCGAAAATGCATGGTATTAAATTACCTGCACATGGATTTCAAATGTTTGATCACCGAAATATATTTTTAATTCCATTTTCCCATGAACTTGGGAAGTGCCCTCATTCATACGCCTCCCAGCACAGGGTGAGCCTGGTCTCCAGCCTCGCTTTTCTCACATCAACCGTAGGGAAAACAAGAAAGCCTGCCTCATGGATTATTAGAACTGAACGGGGTTTTGCCTGCAAAGCGCTGAGCTCATGTTAAAAGCCCCATATAGCTACACCAAGCTTGGGAAATGGATTCCACTGTTTCATAAAACTGTGTGCTTTCCTCTGTCACCCTCCATGGCAGAGCTCTTGGCTGTGAGGTCACACCCGACTCATGGGGACACAGGAATGCACCATGTGGCTGGACAGCCGGGCTCACTTGGCACAAAGCCGGCACCGCAGCCAGGGAGGTCTCTGTGCAAGCTATTTTACCCATTTTTCCTTGCAATGTCTATCTTTTGCCTTTCAAAAATTTATTTATTAATTTGAGAGGCAGAGAGAGAGAGAGAGAGAGAGCAAGCCTGGATCTGTTGCTCAAACGCCCTCAGTGGTGGGTGCTAGGCTGGGTCAAAGCTTGGAGCCAGGACCTCACGTGTGTCACCCACATGGATGGCAGGGCCACCACCTGCTGCCTCCTAGCACGTACATTGGCAAGAAGCTGGAGTCAGGAGCCAGAGCTGCAGACCAAACCCACATACAGTGATGTGGCACACGGGCGTCTTAACCATGAGGCTGGCTAAACACTCACCTCCGTTTTTTCGTTATGAGTCATATTATTGCAAAAACTGTTGGTATCAGTATCATTTTTCGATTTTAACTTTATTTATAGAGCTTTCTATTTAAAAAAAAACCTTTTTGTAATATATGAGTACATGCAACAAGGGTGAATTAGAAAACAAAAATTGCTCAGAATTCCACAACTCTAGGGGACTACTCATGTCATGTATGTCCTAGCAAAATCGATGTGTGGGTGGGTCCCTTACCACTTGGGTTTATACTGAATATAATTTCTTTTTTTTTAAAAGGTAACCTTAAGATAAGTTGGTGGTCACTGTATTAATCTTTTTTTAAAAAAAGATTTATTTATGTATCTGAAAGGCAGAGTTAGAGACAGAGAGTCTTCCATGTGCTGGTTCACTCCCCGAATGTCTGCAGCAGCCGAAGCTAGGCCGATCCAAAGCCAAGAGCCAGGAGCTTCTTCCAGGCCTCCCACGCGGGTGCAGGGGCCCAGGGACTTGGGCCGTCCTCCATGCCTTCCCAGGCCACGCAGGGAGCTGGCTCGGAAGTGGAGCGGCACCCGTATGGGATTCCGACACTGCAGCTGGCAGCTTTATCTGCTGCCCCACTGAATGTCACTGCATATCCTGCTTTTGAATTTAAAATTATATTGTGAGAATGTTCCCATGCCGCTGGGATTCATTTAAAGATACAATCTGTGATGACTCCTAACAGTCCATCATACGACTGTTCGATATTTCAATCACTTTCTACTTTTAGGCATTTGGATAGTTTCTAGTATTTTTAGTATTGTGCATACTGAGTAAGCCTCTTGCTTCACCAACGTGTGACCAGCACTTCTGTCTTCGTCTATCATCTGCTGCTACAACAGAACACCACAGGCTGGGTAAGTTAGAAAGGACAGAGCTTCATTCGGCTTACGGCTGTGGAGACCAGAGGTCCAAGTGCATGCTGACAGCATCTTGCAAGGGCCTTCTCCCTGGTATCTCACGGTGGAAGAGCAGAGAGACCAGCGATGGCGTGCAGGGAACTGGGTTTTGCAACACTGCTGAGAGAACTAACCCACTGCACCCCAGAGGGTAGAGCTGCCAGGACGTGAGCACGCCGCGTCGGGCTGCACCTCCCAGGGGTCCCAGGGGACAGCCTCAACCTCAGTGCCTCCCTGCAGATGCGGAGTCTTGCTCCGTGCAGGCGTCAGCTGCTGCCACCCCAGTCATCCTGGGCTTCACAGTCTGACTCATGGCAGACAGACAGAGAAGCTAAGACAGAGGGAGTAGCTGAGCCTCGCAAGTGACAGAGCCGCGGAGCAGGGCTCAGCCAGCTCCCGCTTCCGAGGGAGCCAGCAGAGTCACCGCATGGACTGCACGGACCCTGGAACGCGTGCACATTCTGATAAGCTACGGCCCGACGACCAGCGGCCACCGGCTGGCTCCTGCTGGTCCTTTAAGCTTTGGTTCGAATTTCCAGTGAAGCCACACAAGGACGGTCCTCTGGAATAGTGGACGTCAGTGTCCAGCAGGGTAGAATCTGTAGTCTCTGATAGAGTGGAGCGATGAGAAATACAAACGACTGCAGGAGTCACTTCTGCGCCTAATGTGCGTGGGACCTCACACAAGGGCACGAATGGCCGGTGGAAGGCTTACAGGCTCCCTGCCTCACTGTTAGAACGGGCTCTTGCCCTCCTGCCTTTGCGAATGGAGCCCCCCACGACCTGCAGGCAAGCTTCAAAGTTAGGATCTCTAATACAGAATGCAACAGCGTCCACGCGCTATGGTGCAGGACGAGCCAGCTCTTGGCCCATGGCCTGCTCTCCTCTCCTCAGCCCAGCACAGGAGTGGTCTTTCATGCGCATGCCTGGACTCCCCAGGTCGAGGCCCAAGCTCCACCCACAGCCCCGCCAATCACTGCTACTCTTCACTCCCTGGGAGGAGAGTGTGACCATCTGCAGCGTGCAATCCATGCGGGCCTTGAAAGTGGACACTGTGCAGGGAACGTGGGGCCCCAGTTAATAGGACACGTGAGCTCCAGGTGGATCTGCCCTCGATCCAGCACGTGGGGGGCTGCAGGGGGCCCTGTGGAGCCCAGGGCCGAGGCAGGGACCCCTCACCTGGGTCTCTGCTGTGCTGCCAGTGGCTGCTGCTTATGGAGCGCACAGTCTGTGCGGGCTCTTAGCTGTGTCTCCACGCAGTCACTCCCACGGAAGAGTGTTCCTGGAGCTTGCTAGGCTCAGAGCAGGCAACGGCAGAGCCAGGATCCTGTCTTCTTCCCTGGGATGGTTTGCTGCTTCTCACAAGAGGGGTGAAGCCTTGGACCAGGTTATCTCGCAAACCCGCTTCCCTCCCGGTGTTGCTCTTCAGCTGTGTGGGCAGGCCGGGTTCGTCCAGCCAACCCTGTAACAAGGAGGGGACCCTCCTAGTCAAGTCTGATGTCCTTGCAGACAAGAGCAAGACCGTTGTAGATGGAGCCGTTTTGCACTAATTATTCCAAATCTGGGCTTTGTCGGCCATTTACGAGCATGGGCAACGGTCCCTTGGTCTGCGTTTTTCTCCCTGACACTACACAGTTGGTTCCTGCAAATCACAGTGTGGAGTAAACACGCTTCTAATTCTAGGTTTTTCCAAGATGAAAGTATGAAATCAAAAGAATACCTAGATAAAGGCGGCATTTTCTGATCTTCAGCCTCTGAGCTCTACAGCCGGGTGTGGTCTGGTGTTTCGTCACTTCCTTCCTCTCTGGCCCTGGGAGCAGTAAGGGGTCATCAGAAATCCTTTGATTGCCTCTCTGCCCAGGCCAGCGTGGGAGCTTTGACAGGGAACCTTGAAGCGACCCCGATGGCCCTGTCAGCCGTAAATCTCAACAGTCCTCTCAGTGAGCCCTTGTGCTGCACAGCCACACAGAGAAACACCGGCGTTTTCCCTAAATTTAACCTATATTCCATTTCTTTGGAATTGCCACCTTAGATCAAGTTAATGGCCCGAGAGCGAGAGCAATCTGTTTTAGACTTCTGGCCGAGTTCTTTCAAAAAGCTCATGGAGAATGGAATGACAGATGAGCTCAGCAGCTAAGCTGACGCTGGTGTTTGAGACCTGGCTCCAACTCCAGGTTCCTGCCAAGGTGCACCCTGGGAGGCAGCAGGTGATGTCTCGAGTAAGTGGGTCCCTGCCACCCACATGGGAGACCTGGATTGAGTCCTAGATTCAGCTCCAGGTGTCGCAGCCTCAGGGGAGTGACCTAGTGGACAGGAGATCTCTGTCTGTCTCTTTCTCTTGTTCAAGTATGTAAAAACAAATAACAAAAAAATGCAAATAAATGGGTAAGTTTATTTTGGTATAAATGTTTTTGGAAATCCGTGCATGCATGGGGCCCTCACGACAGTCATAAAAATGCATATTATGAGAAGACTCTGCATGGACTTTTTTATACCAAAATAAACTTATCTTTAAATTCTAGTTTCTGTTAACTATTTGAAATCTGTTAACATTTTCATGATGGTCCATAGGAATGATTTCAGGAGGCGTTTTTCCCCTGTGGGCACCGGCACAATGGTTCTGTTTGACTTTTCTCCCCGTCTTGAGTTTATTTCGTGATTTTTGCTTGTTAACACTTTCAACTTCGCAGCAGCTGCTCTGAGGCTGCTCAGGAAGCCTGCGAGGTGGGGAGGGCTGTGCCTTCCTCCAATCCACGCAGCCATCAAGTTCGACCAGTTGGGTCATTTTCTAAGTCTCGTCTTTAATCTTGTTTTCTCTCTAAAATACAATTCCGCGGTGGTTTAGAGCTCTGTGTACTGTGCCTTTGGAGAACGCTCTGATTGCTCAAGTCCCAAGTCACAAGCTCCCAGGTCGTGAGTTTTCATCCTGTTTGTGCTGATTCCCTACTTTCATGGCCTTGAGCTCCACCTCCGTGTGCCTCCGTGTCACTCCTGGCCAGCCGGAGATGGAAGTGGGAGCCTCACCGACCTGGAGAGGGGCACGGGTTCCTTGTCTGTGTCAGCAGACAAGAGTGAGCTCGCCAGTGAGAGGGGGAAGTGAGCAAGACGCGGTCCCTGCTCTCAGTGGGAATCACCAGGTCACTGGTGGCTGTGCCTCCAGGTGGGCGAGAGCGTGGAGACTGGGGAGCACTTTGCCCGAACAGTGATTCTTGTTTGACATTCACGGAGCGACTGCAGCTTAGGAGGAACGTACGCGCGGTCAGCTGGGACTCCCAGAAGCGGAATCAGCCCAGGTTATCAGTGCTAGCGAAAAACAGCCCGGTCCACCTTGATGGCAGCTGCTGGAATTGTAGACAAGGTGCCAGGCAAAATCAACTCCATGGAGCCAAGGTTTTGCCAAACTGTGTTCCCTGTTTTTTTGGAGGTGTGCATATACGGGGTACTAAAAGCAAAACAAAGCAACAAAGAGAGATTCTGGACTCAAGTACGTCTGAGAACACCCCATGCCCTTGACAGTCGCTTGTGCGTGTCAGCAGACGGGAAAGCCCTGCATTAAATAAATC
Organism: Oryctolagus cuniculus; assembly: GCF_051225735.1. NCBI lineage: Eukaryota > Metazoa > Chordata > Mammalia > Lagomorpha > Leporidae > Oryctolagus > Oryctolagus cuniculus. Next base: position 166,553,851 of record NC_142871.1, on the reverse strand, counting down.
TGTTTGGCTTAAATCTGTGTGTGCCAGACTGCTTAGCTCTCTGTTCTGTACTACCTGGCTGAGATGTACTCTGTAAGTCGCCCTTTAGAAAATGCTGAATGACAAATGCTATGCAAACACCCGGTGAGTACAAGAGGAACTAGATAACACGTCGCAGATATGTTGGGACCCATCTATTTCCAGTAGCCAAAAACAAAACCAGCCTAGGCACGCGGCAGATAGACCGCGGGTCGCAAAGTGCAGGCCAAACGATCGTGGTTTTTGTGCTATTATTTGTGGTTTCTGCCCGTAAGCAAATGTGCTAATTTATCAAGCCTGTGTTTCAACTTTCTCTTACCGCATTCAAATATTTCTTACTTACACCTAATATTTTAGAGTTAGATTTGAATCTGTGATTCTGTTATTTTACACATTTGGGGAGTCTCCCCTAAGCTTTCATTTCCTTCATACAGCATGATAAGGAAAACTGCCTGTAAAACCAGCTCACTGTGTGTCTGGCACACAGTAGGCCCTTTGTAAATGCTCTCATCTGTCCAAAAATGCCTTTGGTGGGTTGATGTGAAGTCCGTAGGGTTTTGAAATAAAATCAGGGCTAATTGCTTGCGGCTGTTTCAGAACTCGGCGGGAAATTCTGTTTCATGCTCCTTCATGTTGTGCAGTCAAAAAGGGAACAAGAGAAACAGATGTCCCGACTTCTGGTGCCACTTCCTCTTACCCGGAACAGGAGGCTCTGAGCATGAGCGTGAGCGTGCATTCACCAGAGAGCTCAAGTGGAGCCGCTGTCACTGTGACTGTCGGCCACCCTGCAGCCTGGGGACTGTCCCTCCTCTACCGTGGACATCTGCGGCCAGGACTATGTCACCCAACAATCTCATTGCCCATATCCAGTTTTTCCTTAGACGCCTGTGCTTATGTAACTTGAGAGGGAAAGTTTCTGCCAAAAACCCAGAGGGAAGCGACACCACTTTTTGTAGCCAAAATATCTCCATTCTGTAGCATTTCCACTTTGAGCAAGTTGGGATCATTCACCTTCATCCATCCACCCATCCATCTACCCACCCATCCATCCACCCACCCACCCATCCACCCACCCATCCTCCATCCACCCAACCATCTACCCATCCATCCATCCACCCACCCATCCTCCATCCATCCATCCTCCATCCATCCATCCTCCATCCACCCATCCTCCACCCACCCGTCCATCCACCCACCCATCCTCCATCCACCCAACCATCTACCCATCCATCCACCCATCCTCCATCCACCCATCCATCCACCCACCCACCCGTCCTTCCATCCACCTATCCTCCATCCACCCAACCATCTGCCCATCCATCCATCCACCCACCCATCCTCCATCCACCCAACCATCTACCCACCCATCCACCCACCCATCCTCCACCCACCCAACCATCTACCCACCCATCCACCCACCCATCCTCCATCCACCCAACCATCTACCCACCCATCCATCCATCCACTTATCCATCCATCTATCCATTCATCCACCCATCTTCCATCCACCCACCCATCCATCCATCCATCCACCCACCCATCCACCCACCCACCCATCCATCCACCCACTCACCCATCCATCCATCTACCCACCCATCCTCCATCCATCCGTCCTCCATCCACCCATCCATCCATCTACCCAACCATCCACCCACCCATCCATCCATCCATCCTCTATCCACCCAACCATCTACCCACCCATTCATCCATCCACCCATCCATCCATCCATCCACTTATCCATCCATCTATCCATTCATCCACCCATCTTCCATCCACCCAACCATCACCCATTCACCAGCAACACCCAACATCACTATTTACCTGATACCCACTGTGGACTAAGCTGAAACGTTCCTGCCCTCATGGGACTTGGTGTCTAGAAGGGCTGACTTTAGCAAAAAGCCACACAACAGAGGGCACACACAGCTAATTTGTAGGCCATTATTATGAATACTTTCCTAGGTCACTGGGAAAATACAAAATTGTACTCATCTGAAAGTCTCAAAATCCATTTTCGAGAGAGTAAGTGGATGAAGACCGACTAAGTAGTAACCACTGATGCTCATTCAATCCCTTTGTCCCACTCACCAAGCGAAGCCCTGGGCCTCAAGTCCTGGAGTCCTTAAGAAGCATCCGCGCTTTTAAATATGGGTGACATCGTTGGCTCACCTGTGGCATTTACTCTCAGATCTGAGCACACGGGAGTTTGCTGTAAGGTGGGCTTGTTTTTACAAAGCTTTTACGAATGCATTTGCTGCAAATCGATGGACATATTCAGGCTTCTGGTCAATCTTTGAGGGAAAAAATAAAAGTCCACAATCAGACACGCCGTCCTCCTGAAATAGCCTGATTAGCAAGTGCGGAGCTTCTGGAAACAGGAGAGAAGCAGCAAAGCCTGTGGAGCTGGCCAGGTGGCTTGTGGCTCTCAGAGTCAGACAGCAGTGCTTAGTGTGGGCCATGATCTCATCCAGTCCTCTCAGCAGTTCTATAAGAAAACAGGCTGGTTCTCAAATATGGAGACAGACCAGAATTCCAGTCCAGTCCGGCCCATTGCCTTTCGGCTGCAGCACACGGCAATCTGTCTGGGAACTTGAATGTGGTAGCAACATCTGATCACTCGTAGCCCAATCTCCCACTTCTCCAAAAGCTGCCACCCAACTTTTTCATGGCTGCAGGCACCTGTCTTCAGCCTCTGGGGTAACGAAACGAGAAGTCTGGGAGGACTCTCTGCCCAGTGGATGACCACCAACCAGTAGATATCAGTGTCTCCGGGTTATTAACAACAGGAACAATAACAATGCTAAAATGAAAATAATAACAATAAAGAGCCTAAGAATGGGGATAAAAGCTTAGATCTTAGGTCGATGTGTATCTGAGTCCATCGTCCTCCACTTATGAGTTATATGATCTCGGAGAAGCCACTTAAATTCTTTAAGATCCAGTTTCCTCCTCTGATGAATGGAGAAAGCAGCAGTGCCACCCACAGGGTATCGCGGCGAGGATTAAATGAATTTCTGCAGGCACTTAGCGCGGTGACTGGAAGTTACAAGCACCCGATGGCCGGCTGCTGTCGTCACCTGCCCTGACTAACTCGGCAAGACTGAGGTCACTCTTGATGCTTACAGCAATGACATGGATGAGGGGGATTCTTGGGAACTACAAAGTTTATTCTACTGGGCTACTTAGCATTAGTGATGGTAATAGTTGCGGTTGTAATGAGTGCTTGCTATCTATAATGTCTTTATGGCCGGCGCCGCGGCTCACTAGGCTAATCCTCCACCTTGCGGCACCGGCACACCAGGTTCTAGTCCCGGTCGGGGTGCCGGATTCTGTCCCGGTTGCCCCTCTTCCAGGCCAGCTCTCTGCTGTGGCCCGGGAGTGCAGTGGAGGATGGTCCAAGTGCTTGGGCCCTGCACCCCATGGGAGACCAGGAGGAACCACCTGGCTCCTGCCATCGGATCAGCGCGGTGCGCCGGCTGCGGCGGCCATTGGAGGGTGAACCAACAGCAAAGGAAGACCTTTCTCTCTGTCTCTCTCTCTCACTGTCCACTCTGCCTGTCAAAAAATTAAAAAAAAAAAAGTCATTATAATGATATGCTCTGCTGACTCAGCTGTTTTTCTTTCCCTGGAATACAGAGATTTGAAGCACGTATCCTTGAGTCTCAGCAAGTGAAAAATGACACGAGGCAAGACAGAGCGAGCTCACCCGGGAAGGCCAGTGCAGACGAAACAAACGCCCGAAGTAAACATGGACCTAGCGCGGCAGCTGGCCGCTCCTCTGGCCTGCAGGCAGGGACGCCGCGGGCTCAGGCCCCGTCCCCCTCAGCCTGCCTGGGTGGCGTCTGGGCTCTGTGCTCCTCGTCCCGGCAGGCCTTGCGGCTGGGACCGGTGGCTCGCGTGTGCACATCTTACTCTGACGCAGAGGCTCCTCCCGATGTTGACTCTGTCCAGTTAGCACAGGACACCCGAGCGTCAGGCCAGTCCTGGGGGTCACACCCTCCCCTCTGCGTGGAGTTAGGTGCACACAGAGGGAAGCTGTGTGGCAGCTCTTCTTTATCAAAGAGAACCTTTTTTTGTTGTGACTTAGAGTAACAAGGTAGGAATTTCTTCCCAGAATGAGTAACCTTAAAAGGAATGCAAAATATGTCTGGCCAAACACAAGATTTAATGATAGGATATTCTTCCCTTCTCATCACACCCCATCTGAGATGCTCTTGTTTCAACAACAAACAAAATACCTCTTGTTCAAGCCCTGGTCAAACCTGGCACACTCTCTCCACGAGGAGTTTGCTTAGAATAAGAGATACTGGATACACACTTTTTAAAAAGATTGATTTATTTGAAAAGCAGCATCACAGATAGAGATAGACAGAGAGAGAGATCTTTCATCCATTGGTTCATTCCCTAAATGGCCTCCACGGCCTAGAATGGATCAGGCCAAAGCCAAGAGCCTGGAACTTCATCTGGGTCTCCCACGTGCATGCAGGGGCCCAAGTTCTTGGGCCATGTTCTATTGCTTTCCCAGGTGCATTAGCAGGGAACTGGACCGGAAGTGGAGCAGCCAGGACTTAAAGTGGTGCTCAGAGGGGATTCAACATTGCAGCATCTATGCCACAACACCAGCCCCTGGATATACATTTATTTTTATTTTTTTGACAGGCAGAGTGGACAGTGAGAGAGAGAGAGACAGAGAGAAAGGTCTTCCTTTGCCATTGGTTCACCCTCCAATGGCTGCCGTGGCCGGCGCGCTGCGCTGATCCGATGGCAGGAGCTAGGTGCTTCTCCTGGTCTCCCATGGGGTACAGGGTCAAGGACTTGGGCCATCCTCCACTGCACTCCCGGGCCACAGCAGAGAGCTGGCCTGGAAGAGGGGCAACCGGGACAGAATCCGGGGCCCCGACCGGGACTAGAACCCGGTGTGCCCACGCCACTAGGCAGAGGATTAGCCTAGTGAGCCGCGGCGCCAGCTGGATATGCTTTTCTTAAACAACTGTACTTAAAACAATAAATGATACATAGACTGTGTTGTTAGAAGGGAAACATTTCAAACTTTCAGTACCTCTCAAAAGATTCTGCATCTTTTTGTTTTCAAATTTATTTGAGAATCAAGCAGACAGAGAGAGAGAAAGCAAGAAAGACAGTGGGTGCTCCCACCTGCTGGCTTGCTCCACCAATGCCTACAGTAGCGAGGACTGGGCTGGGGCTGAGGCTAGAGCCAAGAGACAGAACTCAATCGAGGTCTTCCACATGTGTGGCGGCAACACAATTACTGGAGCTGTGACTGCTGCCTCCCGGGGTCTGCACTAGCAGGAAGCTGGAGTCAGACCCTAGAGCTGGGTGTTGAACCCAGCACTCTGATGTCAGACACACAGGCGTCTTACCACTGGGCGAGGTGCTTGCCGGCCCCCAAACCCTTTATCTCAAGGTAATAAAGTTAGAAACAAGATCTGACAGCTCAAATATACAAAGAGACTTAAAAAGTTGGTGGAAAATGAGCTTATTTGGACACAAGAACATTTGGAAATCCATGCATAGTTTTTCATAGCAGACACTGTCCATGAACTTTGTGGAGATTCCTCATAGAGTGATACAGGTAGGCGTGCTTGGGATAGAGGACTCATTCATTTCTTCAACAAACTTTTATTGAAGTGCCAGGTAGTCCGTTAGGATCTGGGAATACAGGAAAGGCCAACCACTGGGGGGTGAGTGGCTGAGGATGGCTTCCCAGGAAACAGAATGGCGCGCTCTGCAGAGGCAGCCTGGCCCCGCCTGCGGACGCACGGGTAGGGCCGCTCGCATCGTGTCCACGTGGCCTTGGCTGCTCCAGCCCTGGCAGGAGTGAGTAGCTGGGACAGAGACTGTGTGTCCCAAAGCCTACAAGACATGTGTGCACGGCTTACCGACAGACTCTGTTCTGGGATGTGCATCTGGGGGGGATTTCATTGTGTGAACATCCAAACCTGTTTCACAATAAGCCTTCCTTTTATTAGAGGAGTGCATTCGAAATAGCGATCAAAAGACAGCAAATTCTCAACCAGGCAACACAGTTGTTTGTTGCCATCCCCAAGCAGGAAGTACCGCAGTAACTGTGGCCTCCTTGGAGCTGCATTCACACGCGTGTCACGCCAGGGCAGGAGGTGCATTTACACGCGTGTTGCCCCGGACACGTGGGGGCTGCGCTGCATTTCCAAGTCAGGACAGCATCGATGTCAGCACGCCACAGGATGTCAGCTCTGTGGTCTTCTCACGGGGGCGAGGGGATGGAAGCCTGGCGCATGGCTGCATTTGTGACCTGGGCTTCGACTCTGGACTAGGGAGAGGCGGCGCCGGTGTTGACTACGATGGGGATGAGGAAGAGGAGGCAGAGCCAGGTGAAATTTACAAGGTGGTATCTGTAGGGCAGAGATGGGGGCTGAAAAGGGGGTGGGACCCAGGATAACACCCAAGGTGTGCTGGGCCCAGAGGGAGGAATCTGCTTCCAGGCCACTTCCTTCCCACACTGTTGATGCCCAATAAGACAAACTATTTCTATGCTTTCTTAAAAAAAAAAAAAAAGCCTATACTTATGGTTCTTTTCCCCAGGGAGTCTGGGGAATGAACCCTCTTTTTGGCATTGAGAGGTGATGGGAATATTGTTATCTGCTTTATCCAGGGCTGCCGTGGGATCCTAATGGAGGCGAGCCCTCACAGGAAATCACTCACTATTGAACCGCGCGTGTTAAAGCCTAGAAAAGCACATTTCATAATCGTTATTATAACTCTGCTAATCCACAACAAAGCACTATCAGGAGATTCCTCCTGTGATAGGTGGAAAGTGGACAAAGCAGCACCAGGACATGTGAGGGTAAATCTTGGCTTTATTTCTTCACCTTAATTAGAGAAGTGATGGTAGGTGAACAGCAGGTCAGTCTTCTTGGGGGACGATGACCTTGAGGGCTTGTTAACTCCCTGAAGTTCGGGGGGCATCTGTGACAATCCCAAGTGTTACACACTTGGTGACCTGGGGCGCGGAAGTCCATCGGTGCTAAAGAACCCGGCGAATGACTGGTCCACTGGACTGCTGGGCACCAGGCATTGCCAGGCCCGGTCCGGGGTGGCAGAAACAGCAGGTGAGTGGGAGATGACATGAGTCAAAGCGATCTGTTCTCAGCAGAGGGAACCCTGTGGCCCTTGACTGCCAATGTGTGGGCTCCCCTCCCACCATCCTGGTCCTTGTACCACCAGCACCAGCGTGCCCCTGGCCGCCCACTGTCCGCCCCCGTGTGCTCTGAGCTGCCACCAACCCCAGGACACCGTGCAACCCCAGTGCCCCTGCTCCCGGCTGAGTTCCATCCACGCCTCCCCCCAGCACGCCAGCTGTGGACCTGTGCGCCTGGCTCCCTCGGTTCTTCTCTCCTGGTTGGAGTTTGGACAGCAGGGCCAGTGAGCCTCAGAGGGAAGCCGGGAGGGCTGGGCAGCGGCCGGATCTGGGCTTCCTGGCACCTCCGCCCTGCCCAGAGATGCACTTCTAGACCAGTGCATGGCCTGGTGGGTACAAGACGACTGAGGAAAGCTCAGGAGTAGGAGTGGTTGGCTCTGCCTGCTGAGCCCTTCCTGCCGGGCCTTGAGACGGAAGAGCCTTCTGCAGACCTGGGGACTTGTGCACCAAGCAGCCGCATCTCCTCTGCACAGGCAGCACAGGCTGTGGCTGGCTTGAAATACAAGGCCAGGGCTCGCACCATTGGACCGACCTGGGGCCGGCGTTTTGGCACAGCAGGCTAAGCCGCCACCTGCCGTGCCAGCACCACCTGGGAGCACCGGTTTGAGTCTGGATGCTCTGCTTCCAATCCAGCTCCCAGCCAACACTCCTGGGTCAGCAGCAGATGGCCTGAGTGCTTGGGCCCACGTCAGAGACTTGGATGGAGCTCCTGACTCCTGGCTTCTGCCTGGTCCAGTCCTGGTGTTACAGCCATCTGGGGGAGTGAACCAGAAGATGGAAAATCTCTCTCCTTCGCCCACTCTCTCTCTCTCTCTCTCTCTCTGTGACTCCACCTTTCAAATAAAAATAAATAAATCTTTGAAAAATAAAAATAAAGTAACCATGTCCAGAATGGGCAGTGCTGGTCTGGGCCGAAGCCAAGAGCTGGGCACTCAACCCAGGTGTCCCACACGCATGACGGGGGCCCGGGTGTTTGAGCCACGTCTCTGAAATCTGGAGCAGAGCTGAGATTCAAACCCAGGCTCTCCAGCAAGGAATGCGGGCATCCTAACTAGCGCCCTAACTGCCACGCCAAACGCCTGAGTCAGTCGGACAGAATTTTTGAGGGCGGTGTCTGAAAGTCTCAAAACCCTACAATTTTCTGCAGCCACCCATAGGAATGGGGAGCAGGCCAGGGCCTCACTGCTATTTTTGCAACTTCCTACGAGTCTGTAATCACTGCCCAGGGCAGGGTTTGTAAATACGCTTGGGAAACACCGGGCACCGTGAGCTTCTGTGGCAATGCACAAACCTCCATGTGGTACTTCAGACTCCTGCGTCAAATGAGGAGATTTTCCGTGTTGTGATCCAGGACCCACGTCCACGGGCAGCAGCTGCACGCTCCGTGATTGGATTGTTTTCTCAAGCGGGCAGATCAGTCACAGAACATCACTGGGCAAGACCGCAGGTAGGTGGAGTTAAGAATTCACGTCTGGGTCCTTGGCCACCTCTTCCCAGAAGGGTTTTAAGTCAGCTTGTCCTGCAAAGGGCTGGCCGGGGCCGGGCACCCTGGACACCCAGTGCTCCTGCCCTGTGAGGCCTCAGAGGGGAATGAGCCCAGCACATGGGCAGGGCAGTGAGAAGGCCGGACTACCAAGACAAGTCAGACCAACAGCTAACCCTGTGCCGGGGTCTTCAAGGGCTTTGTGAAAAATAAAGGTTGTGAAGAAGCTATGCATGGATCTCAACATTTTTTGCACCCAATAAACTTATAATTCCGTTTTCCACAGGCTTTCTGAAGTGCCCTCATGTGCATGTGTGTGTGTATGTGTGTGAATATGTGTGTGAATATGTGTGTGCATGCCTGTTGTGTATGTGTGCCTGTGTGTGTGCCTGTGTGTATGTGTGTGTGTCTGTTAGGTTGTGTGTGTGCCTGCCTGTGTGTATGTGTGTGTGCTTGTGTGTATGTGTGGGTGTGTGCCTATGTGCATGTGTGTGCCTGTATGTGTGGGTGTGTGCCTGTGGGTGTGTGTCTGTGTGTATATGTGTGCCTGTGTGTGTATGTGTGGGTGCCTGTGTGTATATGTGTGTGTGCTTGTGTGTGTGTGGGTGTGTGCCTATGTGCATGTCTGTGCCTGTATGTGTGGGTGTGTTCCTATGTGTGTGTGCCTGTGTGTATGTATGTGTGCCTGTGTTTGTATGTGTGGGTGTGTTCCTATGTGTGTGTGCCTGTGTGTATGTATGTGTGCCTGTGTGTGTATGTGTGGGTGTGTTCCTATGTGTGTGTGCCTGTGTGTATGTATGTGTGCCTGTGTGCCTGTGTGTATGTATGTGTGCCTGTGTGCCTGTGTGTGTATGTGTGGGTGTGTTCCTATGTGTGTGTGCCTGTGTGTATGTATGTGTGCCTGTGTGCCTGTGTGTGTATGTGTGGGTGTGTTCCTATGTGTGTGTGCCTGTGTGTATGTATGTGTGCCTGTGTGTATGTGTGTGTGTGCTTGTGTGTATGTGTGGGTGTGTTCCTATGTGTGTGTGCCTGTGTGTATATGTGTGCCTGTGTGCCTGTGTGTGGGTGTGGGTGTGTTCCTATGTGTGTGTGTGTGCCTGTATGTGTGGGTGTGTTCCTATGTGTGTGTGTCTGTGTGTATGTATGTGTGCCTATGTGCCTGTGTGTATGTGTGTGTGTGCTTGTGTGTGTGTGTGGGTGTGTGCCTATGTGCATGTGTGTGCCTGTATGTGTGGGTGTGTGCCTATGTGTGTGTGTCTGTGTGTATATGTGTGCCTGTGTGCCTGTATGTGTATGTGTGTGTGTGCCTGTGTGTGTGCCCACGTGTGCCTCTGTGTGTGTATGTGTGCCTCTGTGTATATGTGTGTGTGCTTGTGTGTGTGTATGTGTGCCTGTGTGTGTATGTGTGTGCGTCTGTGTGTGTGACCACATGTGCCTGTGTGTGTGTATGTGTGGAGATACTGTGGGCGGAAGACGGCTCTCGGCTTGAAGAAGCCCAGCGTCTGATTGGCGCATCAGGATCGAGGCGGGGCATGAGCTGTGTTACAAAGAAGCACGCGACTGCCTGGCAGGGCCATGACGTGACACAAGGGTTCCAGAAAGAGAAACCATGATGTTTAGGGCAGAAGATCGTGAACAGCTCCTTAGAGGAGGTGGTATTAAGAAGGACCTTACAGCACGAGTGGCATTTCACTATTAGTGGGTCCACAGTGCTGTCCACTGGAAGGAATGGTAACCCCGACTGACAGGGTGAGGCATGAATGAGTTTTTTTGACAGGCAGAATTAGACAGTGAGAGACAGAGAGACAGAGAGAGAGGTCTTCCTAACGTTGGTTCACCCCTCAATGGCCGCTACGGCCGGAGCTGCGCTGATCCAAAGCTAGGAGCCAGGTGCTTCTCCTGGTCTCCCAAGGGGTGCAGGACCCAAGGACTTGGGCCATCCTCCACTGCATTCCCGGGCCACAGCAGAGAGCTGGACTGGAAGAGGAGCAACAGGGACTGAACCGGCACCCCAACCGGGATTAGAACCCGGGGTGCCAGTGCCGCAGGCAGAGGATTAGCCTAGTGAGCCGCAGCGCCGGCCGGCATGAATGATTTTGTCTCATCTGGGACCTGGAAGTCAATGGAGGAGCCTCAAGGTATATTGAGATATAAAAAACACACCTGAAACACTATGTGCTATTCAGCTCTATACCATATTCTATTTATTTAAGATTTATTTATGTATTTGAAAGGCAGAGTTACAGAGACAGAGGGGAAAACAGCAAGAGAGAGAGAGAGACATGTCTCCCATCCACTGGTTCACTCCCCAAATGTCCTCAGTGGCTGGGGCTGGCCCAGGCTGAAGCCAGACACTTGGAATGCCATCTGCGTCTCCACGTGGGTGTAGGGGCCCAAGCACTTGGGCCATCTTCTGCTGCTTTCCCAGGAGCATTAGTAGGGAGTGGGGTCAGACACAGAGCATCCAGGACTCGAACCCGTGCCTATGTGGGATGCCAGCACTGCAGGAAGTGGCTTGACCCGCTGCACCACAATGCTGGCCCCTGGATACTGCTCTAGAACGGGCAAAGCAGTAGTAGCAGACCATGGAGCAGAGGAAAGGCACATTCCTCCTCCACCCCCTGAAGGCTTTGCTGAAGCGAGCTGACAACAGGCCGGGGGAGAAAAGGCACGCAATTCTACTCCTGCACATAACAGCAGGGCAAGGCGAGCACCCCCAGACCAGTGCGCTTCAGAACTTCTCTATCCCTCCCCGCAGGCCGCCGTGAGGGCTGGGAGATGATTCCCACGGGAATCGAAGGGGCTCAAGAAGGGACGGTAGCGTGTACGTGAGTCTGTCTGGGGGTCGGATGGGCTGAAGAGTGGACAGCGGCTGCGACAAAGTCTGTCCCAGCCCTCGCCTTCCCTCCTCTTCCCTGGTTAATCGCATCTCGGAGATTAGAATTCAGTTATGCCCCCATTGACAGACGGGGGAAGAGCAGAGAGAAGCCCCGCCCAGCCCCAGCCCCAGCCCCGCTGCCGCCTGGGAGGGGGCCGCCGGGAAGGTCAGAGAGACCTAGTGGCCGGCACAGTTTTCATTCAAAGCGCCCAGCGTGGCAACACGTCAGGCTTCGGGGTGTCATTTTCCGAGCCCACAGGGGGTCTCCGGGGGCGTTCCCGGAGCTCAGAAAGCCGCACCCCAAGGTGTGATGCGGCAGCCTGCCCCACGCTTTGTTCTAAAGGAGAGCCGAGGTCTCTCTGACCTCTCACCGCCCTCCTTTCCTCCCAAAGAGCTGGGCCATGGGCAATTCTTCCCGCCATGGCACTGTCAGGGACTGTCCCCAGGATCTCCTCAGACAGCAGAGAGAGGCCAAGAGTCCGACGCCGCTCCCAGCCTCCGCCCAGCGCCCACCTGGGCCCCAAGGGGCTGCAGCTCACAACACGGTGGCCTCTGCTCCTTGGGTTGCCCCACCTCTGCCCCTTCCTGTAGCTGTTTAAGTGCCAGGCCCTGGCCCTCCTTGGGGTCTCCCTCGCACGCACGGCAGCCAGGTGTGTGCCTTTTCTCCTGTCAATCGCTTAGCTTATTTCTGCAGACCCCACTGACCCTTCAGAGGGCACAGGGCAGTTCTCAGCCCAAACAGGGCCGTGGGAAAGGTTCATGTCAATCACCCGCTGTAGACAAATGCTCAAACTCACAGAACTACACCCAGCAATCGGCTACAATCTTTATATAGCTCAATAAGCGACTCTCTTTATATTACAAAGGGGCAGAAAGTAACAAATGTTGATGAGGATGTGAAAAAAGGGGAACTCTAATATACTGTTGGAAAACAGTGTGGTGATTTCTTAACAAACTAGCAGTAGAACCCCACATGACCCAGTAATCTCACCCCTATAGACAAAAAGACATGAAATCATTGTATCAAAGGGATATGTTACAGCATCCCTATTCACAATGGCCAGAGTAGGGAGTGAGCCAGGACATCCATCAGCAGACGGATGAGTGAAGAAAACGTATGGCACACACACAATAGAAGACAAGAATGAAATCTTGTCATTTGCAGCAAATGATTGAACTTGAGGTCATCATTTTAAGTGAAATAAGTCAGACACAGGAAGACGAATACCTTATCTGACGAAGGTTTAAAAAAACAAATCTCAATATGAACACAAAATGTTGATTCCGGAGGCCGGGATGGGGGAGAAGGAATTTGGATTAATATAGCAGGGGAAGCTGGTGTGGCTCATTAGTCATGAGAGATAGATGACACTAGCATGCGATGTTAACAAGAGGGGAACTGGCTGTGGGGTGTACGGACGGCACAACTTCACCATTTTGTAAACTTAAAATTATATTAAAATTAAAAGATTTTTAAAAAAAGAATTAATATTCATTGTAAAGGAAAAAAAAGACATGAAATTTCCAGAAATCCCAAAGGAAGCACATTGGAACCACCCATGGTGTTGTCATGCCCTTTCACTGCTGTTACAGTGAAACTGGGATTACACGGCTTGGGCATCGTTTCCTCAAAGCTGAATGCTGATGACCTAGGAGCGTCCCACCTATGGATGTATCACAAGGTGCTCAGCCAGTCCCTGTCTGGGGGCCATTTATAGTTTCCATTGCTCTGCTGCACCACCACCCATAATCCTACCCTACTGTGGAGCCGACAAACGCACTGTGAGAAAAGGTGAAGAGAAGGTTCATCCAGGGCGGAACAGGAGTGACCAGGCCCGGGAGACCCGAGCCAGCAACTTCCACAGGGTCTTGGGGAGGGCTCCAAGGCGGCTGACCGCCTGGATTCCGGGAGGGTACCTGTCTGTGCCTCGCTGCACACTGAGGACCTGGGCCTGGCCTGAGAAGGCAGGCTCCACGTCAGCCGTCAGCCAGGTGAGTTTCTCGTGGTTGGGGATTGCTATTTTTAGAACCTAATGGGTTCCATCTTCAGAGGCTGGATCTGCTGAAAAGGAAAACACTGATCATTTTTGAGAAGGATACTTCTGGGATTGGATGAGGAATGTGCAAAGAACACAGGCTGGCTCAAGGTCGCTCCAGGTGGGTTAGAACAGACCCCGGGTGCACCTGAGACTCGTCCAGACGCTCCTCGGACACGCCCGGTGTGTGCTTCTCTTGCAAGCTCCGAGCCTTCACGGGGCAGACTGACCTCAGCGTGAAGACCCGTAATATTCCCAAAGTGCTGCATTTGGAGAAAAGGCACGAACATGTTGCGGTCTCTGGACACAGACTGAGTATCCCACTCTCGTTATCCTCACAGACGACAAGTCATTCCTTACAGGAAGGTAGTTCTATTTCCAAGTCACTGAGCCGTGCGCAGTTGTGTCCGAGCTCCGTGTTGTGTGAGTTCCGTGGCCAGATGTCCCCGAAGTCCCACGCACGGCTCTGACAGCGGCTTGTGGGAGAGAGGGCTCCAGGGTCTGAGAGCACAACGCAGCGGAAATGCAAACCCCACCGGGCTGTGGGTCCACCCGACGGTGGACTGACGAGCAGTTCTCGCGTTCCTAGGGAAAATCCACCTGCGGCTCCTAATTTCTCTCCACTCTTCTGAGCTACTTGCTTAGCTACTACAGCCGTGGTCCTCCTCCAGGCGGTGGGCAAGGGAGCAGGGAGGTTCCTGTGTGCACTAGGACTCGGCTCCCCTGCGGGCACAACTCCTCCCGGCTGTGCATTGCTGGGCCTCGCCCTGCTGGTGCCATCACCCAGAGGACGAGTAACCTGGGAGTAGGAAAGGCCTCAGTGTCGGCCCCGAGGTGAGCGTTCTCTCTCTCTCTCTCTCTCTCTCACTATATATATATACACATATGTGTGTGTGCATATATATGTATATACATATGTGTGTGTGTGTGTGTGTATATATATATATATATATTTGAAAGGCAGACTTAGAGAGAATCTTCCATTCCCTGGTTCACTTCCCAAGTGGCCACAGTGGCCAGGATGAAGCCAGGAGCTAGGAACTCCATCCTGGTCCCCCACACGGGTGGCGGAAGTCCAAGCACTCGGGCCATCTTCTGCTGCTTTCCCAGGACCATTAGCAGGGAGCTGACTGGGAAGTGGAGCAGCCGGGACTGGAACTGGCACTCCAGTCCGGGACGTCCGGGCTGCAAGCGGTGTCCCCCGCAGCTGGGCTGACTTCCCAGGTGTCCGGATACTTCCTGCGGCTGCCATAACAGATTACCGCACACCTGGCGCCTTTGAAGCACAGACGTCCACACATTCCTCAAGGCGTCTGCAGGGCCGGGCTGCCTCCAGGACGGGGCCCGTGCCAGGCCTGTCTCCCGGCTCCCGCAGCAGCCCCCAGCCCTTGGGATTCCTTGGCTGCAGCCACGAAGCTCCGACCCCTGCTTCCGTCTACACGGGGCTGTCCTCCTCCTAAGCTCGGCTGCCTGTGCCTTCTCTCCCAAAGAACATCAGTCCCTGTGGGTCACGGGCCCAGCCCCACTCCTGTAGAACCTCAGCTCAACCCCACGACATCAGAAGACGCTGCTGCCAACACTCACGTAGCAGGAGCTGGGACTTCCACCCGCTGGGAAGCCCTCATCTCAAAACCAGTATTGGTTAGCACCCCAGCGTCTCTGTGTAGGGGACCCAGAAGAGCTCTCCCTCCGATATTCTCCTGGCCCTACCCCAAGTCGGACGTCTCCATCGCGGCCGTTTTCCTCTGGGGTATGGGTGAAAGGTGAGACGCAACAGGAAATGAGAAGCAGCCACTTCGGCTGTGAGTGCCCATCACTGGTTTCTACTAAGATCTGCGGCAGACAAAATCCTCCGTGCTGGCAGCAGAGGAGGAGGCGCGGCAGTACCGAGCTGGTCGTGTCGGAAATGCACTTGATGGGGAATCCTGCCGCGTTCCGGGAGGCAGGGCCATGGCCGCCTGCGCAGCGCGGCGTCGCCACACTCAGCAGAGCCGGGTGCACAGCTGGTGCTCAGTGAACCCTTGTGGGGTGGCCCGGAGTCGCGGGGTGGGGGCGGTTTGGAGGACAATCCTTCCCTCACGGGGCTCACTCTCCTCCCACCACTGAATGATTTCCAGGACGTGCGTAGGAGCAGGAGGCTGAGTCGCCCTGTGTGGGATGGAAGGCGGAACCTCACGTCTGTGAAGGGAAGAACACATCACTCGGACCACACATATCTGGTCTGGTTTGGAGGCCCCGCCACGCCCAGCACTGTGCCTGGGCATCTGCCTCCTCCTCCTCCTTCCCCTCCTCCCCCTCCTCCCCCTCCCCCTCCTCCCCCTTCTCCCCACACCTGCTCCTGCATGCTCTAACCCACAAGGCACAGGAAGGAGAAGGTCAGGGCCAAAATGAGCACGAGTAATCCTGGCTGCCGTTCCCGGGGCTTCTGAGCTGGCTCTGGGCGGCTCTGCTGCTGAGCCCAACCCCGGAGCG
This sequence comes from Oryctolagus cuniculus, assembly GCF_051225735.1. NCBI lineage: Eukaryota > Metazoa > Chordata > Mammalia > Lagomorpha > Leporidae > Oryctolagus > Oryctolagus cuniculus. The sequence goes on along the minus strand of NC_142871.1, from coordinate 166,537,765 downwards.
GTAAGGAGCCCCCTCAGTGGGTGAGGCCAGGCCTTGAACCCCTGGGTGTTGTGACATGGGTATGGGGCAGCCCTGCCTCTCGCCTTCCAGATGCCCCACTTGTGCTCCTTGGCCCCACGTTCATACCTGCAAACACCCGCTCCTCTGCCACCAGGCCCCTCCCACCTGCAGCACGTAGTCCTCGAAGGCTGGCCTAGCCAGGGGTCCGGGCAAACTGCCAAGGACACAGCCGACAAGCGGCACCGACAAGTGGCACCGACAGGAG